>NC_138982.1:108779481-109379481 GCF_964341445.2 Mesoplodon mirus
AAAAATGCAGATTATTTGACTTCATCTCATATCTTTTGTATTAGTGTCTGGGGATGGAACCTGGGAATATACAGTTTTAAGTGAACTACTCAGGTGAATTTTATGCATGTGGACATTTAAGAACCACTCTTCTGAGGAGTGGCTGTTCCTACAATGTAGAGATGTCAGTAATGCCAGGTAAGACAAAAGAGAATTCTTGAAATGAATCTTGAATGAGAAGTCAGTGTATGCCAGTTAGAAGAGAGTGTGGGCAAATTGGTTTCCATGCAACAAGTTACACAATTAAAGATTATCAGGCATGTGGCAGAATGGAAATGCATTCATTCCCTTGAAGACTGTCTTGGAAAATCTTTGTTCTTTCTTTCATGGTTTTCTTCTCCTACAACCTCTGTTGAGCATTGCTTATCCTTACAAATGCAATTAGAGTGATCTTTGGTTTCTCAAGCCAAGTCTCTGACTTATGTCTAAATTTGATCTTTATGCCATGTTATAGAACACTGATGGTAGTCACTTGTATCTGAATAAAAAAAAATATTGGGAAAAAAGTCAAAGAATCAAAAAATGTGGACATATATTTAAAGAACTCAATGGCTTTTGTGAAAGTATTCCCATGTAATGACCCTTTGAACTTTTGCTATTTGTTGTTATAGGATATTTGTATGAATTAAATATATATTTATATAGGTAAATCATGCAGGTATATCCTATAGCAAGCAAATGTATATATGGAGAGAGAGAGAAAGGAGGGGGGAGAGAGAGAGAGGAGGAGAGGATGAGAGACCTTAAAAATACTTCCTTATTACAGATAGCTATGATCAGTAAATAAAAACTGCAATGGAGTATTACGAGTTAAGATGCTAAAATCCTAGATCAATTGCAAGAGTGAAATAGATGTCACTAGATTTTTTGTTTAGCAGTGAAATAGAAATAAAAAGAACAGAAAATTCTTGGGTTTGATTGATATACCAACACGATGACTAAACAGAGCTGCAAGTAACAGCTGTAAATAACATCAGGTACTTCTAAAGCAGAGCCACCTTCTGCAAAGGCAGAATTATTATGTAATTATATCTACTTTTCCAAGTTACAAACTATTCCCTGGCAGGGATCCACTTCTTCATTCATTACCATTCAATATAATTTGAGCTGCTAAGGTAAAGTGTCTCCCGGCAGGAGGCTGCAAATGAATCCTGCTGATGCTTTTATTACTACCGATTCATACTGTTCGGCCCAACATTCAAACAACTGCAGCACTTGGGGAAGCATTTGCAAGTGCTTTATTTTGAAATAGAGCAGAGAACCACATCAGGATGAGAAAATCCAGGGAATCCAGTAAGAGTCATACCAATATGCAATCAGTTTGCTGTAACTGTACCAGACTTGATTGCACACAATTGTCCAAATTCTCTAATTAGTTTATATCTTCAATAAAAACTTTAAACTTGATTCCAACTAAAATGAGAAATGAACTGGTGAAGGGCTGACATTTTCCTTGCTGTATATTCCTTTTTTTTTGGTAGTATTTTTGTTTTGCTTTGTTTTGTTGTTGGGTTTTTATCTCTTTTTCTTTTTTGTCCATCAAATTTTAAGTAACAGAGTGCCAGAATTTCATTGCAGAAAAAGTCATAATTATCTTCATGTGAGCACCTCTGGAGAAATTATACCTCATATGCTATAGTTATATAGTTGGTCATTTCACAGGTTCACAATATAGAACACTAAATTGGCGAAATCATTTTGATTCAAATAGCCTTTTTCTATTACATGACTAGTTAACACTATGGAAAGTATCAGTTTTACATATTGACAGGTAGTCTTTAGTGTGTGTATATGTATATGTAAATATATAAGCAAAGTATATATATACTCACATATGGATATATATTATGTATATATATATATATTAATGTATATGTATGGATGTTTGTGTATGTCTACACACACGCACACACAATTGGAACTTTGCAGAAAAAACAATCAGAACCCATTCCAAATTAGTGGTCTTTAATGTGCATTTCTGCAGGGAAGGTGGAATGGTTTCTGAAAGGAAGCAGAAAGAATTACAAAGCCAGCATCTAGAAGAAAGCTTCATTGTTCTTGGGACTGAGTGACATTCAGTAATAGGAAGGTCGTTTTATTGACTTTCTGAATAGTGCCAGACACAAGATTTCTAAATGCTCACCAAATAATGAAGGGATATTTACTAAAAAAAACATTTTAATGAAAATTTAGTTTATTGCTACTATTTTAAAGTGCTATGAAGGCTTTTCTTTGAGTCTCTTACTAATACTAATGAAAGCAATTTAATTAAATTTCCTATACACTGTTCAATGAAAACTTCATCTATAGTAATGGGTTTCATTTCTGCCCTCAGTGATTGAAGCCAAGCTATGTGCACTGACTTGATAAGCCAGCAGGTGATTTCAACTTCTCTTTCATGTGTATCTAACTGCTTTTAGGAAAAGAAAGGGAGAAAATGTGGCATCATTAACAATAGAATTCACAATGTTAAAACTTAGGGAAAAAATATTCGTAGTAATAATTACAGTTTCTGCAATTTACAGATTTTTAGTTAATAAGTGATATTTTTTCAACTGCATAAAACATTTCTGCTGTCAACATTAACAAAGTAATCACTGTTTTATTGATGATATTTTTAGAAAATCAGGTAAAATTATAAGAAAATATTAAAAGTCAAATAATGAATATAAATATTTACCTAAAAATAGCTTCCATTACTTTCTAAGTGTGAGAAGACATAACTCAGTCATGGATGTCTTTTTTTTTATCAAAAGAAAGATAATTACCCTTCATGGGTGAGGCATTTGATTTTTTCTACTGAGATTCATTTCATTTCTTTGTAAATTATATGGTTTAATTCAACATTTTCAATACTACCTGCTACTGAAGGGACATCACTGATGACTAAGAGTGAGTTGATGGATCAGCTATATTCATATTAAATAGGATGTTTGTAATTATTGTCACAAGGTGAGCTGTCACTTTGATATCATTTAATCTTTTTCCTTTCTTATGACCTTTCAATTTAACTAAAAAGCATATGGCAATTGCAAATCTCCAAAGGATACACTATGTAAAATAGTAGTATACTATTCAGGTTTTCATCCAATACAATGAGCAATATGTGTTTAATCTCTAAGCATCTGTTATAAAACTAATACTACTATTAAAAACACAATAATATGTATATGTTTAGAATTATAATTTGGCCTTATGATTTTAGAATAGTATTGTATCATTTCAAAGAATTTTGCTTTAGATACAATTTTCCAAATTGAAAGACAGTCAAGTTTGATAGATATGAAAGTAGGATCAAAGTAACTGTCAATTTACAAAATTTTAAATATAAACAGAGAGCAATACATGAAAGCAGATTTAAAAATCAGTGTTTTATTTTTAATTAAAACACAACAGGGAAAAAGTTGGTTCTGATTATCTGTCATAGTGTCTCTAGATTACAGCATAGAATAAAAGTTTATTTAAATAAAGTTAAAAATCATTATAGGCACCTTCCTCCATACCCTAAATTTTCTCCATTTTCACCCTCTTTTAAACATTGCCTGTCAATATTATGAATAATAAAACACTTTCAGAAAGTTGACATCCTCACTGAGGTGCACATTTAGACTGTTCATCTCTACAATTTTAAAGGGTGCATAGGTGTTTTTATTCAATGGGATGCAACAAAACCAAGTTATTTTGTTGAGTGAAATTATTCATTGCAAAGCTGACCAAGTAGTTTTGTCTACTTACACTCGTGCATCCCTAGAGACTGTGATTAAGACAACCTCTAAAAATAAATATAGTATAAGATTCAAAAAATGGCAAAACAAAAATAGAAATTTAATAATACTAGAGAAAATAAAATATAGAAATGCAGCTGAAGTCCTCCCAAATTACTCAAGTTTGATAGAGAATTTGGATCTGAGTTTCGAGGGAACAATTTTATTTTATTTCTAAAGATGTAAGACACATCAGAACAGCAGCAATAGCAGCAGCATCAAAACTATCCATCGGGGCCTCCCTGGTGGTGCAGTGGTTGGGAGTCCGCCTGCCGATGCAGGAGGGGACACGGGTTTGTGCCCCGGTCCGGGAGGATCCCACATGCTGCGGAATGGCTGGGCCCGTGAGCCATGGCCGCTGGGCCTGCGCGTCCGGAGCCTGTGCTCCGCAATGGGAGAGGCCACAATGGTGAGAGGCCCACGTACCACAAAAAAAAAACAAAAAACAAAAAACTATCCATCGAACAACTTTAGGGGTTACAGGCGTGATGTTAATTACCTTTACAGGTCAATATGTTTTCATTTTTCCTCATGTAAATCATATGAGGAGAGTAATATTTCTAGATAAGGAAACTGAAGTTCAGATAACCTAGAAAATTGTACAATATTAATCTGATATTTCAATCCACATCTCTCTAGTTATGAAACTCATCCATTTCCCCAATCTATTACATGGGCTCAATAAATAATGTTCATGAGACAGAAACATTTTCCAATTGATCTTCACAGGCAAGGAATAATGCAAACAAAGTAGTAGATCATAACCTCTATAACTCCTTAAATTTACAGACCATTGTATAGGATTTGTTCTCAATGTGTCCTTCCATACAAGGCAGGGGTATGATGTAGTTTCTATAACAATTTCTATGAGGAGCCAACCCATTATGCACCAGGTCTACTAACATCTGGCTTGATTTAGGGATACCATTACACATGTGAATTTTTTAAACTAACTGGACTTTCAACAGAAATTGTTCACGTTCAAAATTGTTGTCAAATAACCTAGGTGTAGGTGGTATATCTACACACATATTGTCTTCAGTTAAGCATAGTAGCTTCTCAAACTACCATGAACATCTGTTACAAAGTAAATCTCTGTATAGCTACATTAATTGGCCTGTTTTCAAATATGCCAATTACGTATTGAATAATTATGCAAAATATGAATTTTGGGTTTTAAAGTAGCTGACCTTAAGCCAACATTTCTGACAGTTGGCTACTGGCACCACTAAATACAGTCTGCTATTCAAACACTCTTATAAATACTCTTATAACACTCTTATAAAGAAAAAAACAGTCTCAAAATAAAGCAATACATTGAACTCTCTTTTCCTAGTAGAGAGTGTAGGTCCAAATAACCCACAATGATTCCATAATTACTTTCCTTAGAAGAAAAAAGGAGACTACTATGAAACCTCCAAATATTATACCGTTGGACTACTCATAAAATAAAACACTCTTGAAATAACACTATAAAGTTTAAAAGAGAACTGTGAATAGAAATGTTGTCCTTTAAAGTTACTAGACGATTAATGTTATTTAAATTGACAATTGGCATTGTATTTTCAAAATTTTCCAGTTTAGGGATATATAAAACAAGCTCCTTCCAAACAAGAACTCAACATAAGAGACATGTGGTGTCTCTCTAACCTGCCATCTGCCCTCTCATCTCACTGTGTCTTCTCTCAGCTAAGTAGTACTCTTGTCCACTCTTAGCCCAGGGACTTCACACTTTTACTGTGTGCCTGAATCATTCAGTTTCTGTGCCTACAGTCTGCTTCTTTTACATCTGGGAAGAGAAGACTACTTAGTATTGATGTTGATCTTTATATTGTCATAATAACACCTTTTATTTAAATAAAAAGAATCAAGGATCTTTAGTAAACATAATTAAAGATAGATAATTTTCAAAAAATGTTTAAATTAACCCTGTAAACCTGAAAAGGCATATGCCTCCCACATCAATAAAGTTAATGCCCAATGCCATCAGAATAAGCCATCTCAGGTACTAAGTGCTGATTAGAAGTTGTGTGTAGTTAACATGTGCACTAAAAAGGAATAAAATGCCTTCTTACCAGTTGTGGTAAATGGCATTTTGTTCGAATTTTGCCTTCCTTGCCGGCCCATTCTATGACTTCATTGTGTGCAGAATACACTTCACTTCCCCATTGATTTGGGGCACGGCCATGGGATTTGCTATGACCATTGCAATGTGGGTAGACATAAGCCATGATAACACACCAGAAATTTCAAATGTGCTTGTATAATCTGTCTTGGTCTCTTCCACTCCTGCCAATCACCATGAGAAGCATTTGCTCTAGTAACCCACTGACTCTTCAGACTGGACCCAAGAGTAAGAGACATATGAGTTAGACCGGACCCCAACTCAGAGCCTGCAGCCCATCCCAAACAACTTCATTAGAACCACGGAAAGCCTACAGAGTCATGAGTGAGAAATAAATATGCAGGTCCCTGAGGCTTGGAGTGGTTTATAACACTTTAATGTTGTAATAACTGACCAACAGTGGTTACAAACAACTAAATTGAGGTTTTTAAAATCCAGTGGAGAAAGAAGTGGGGAGTATGAATGATTAGAGTCACCAGCATAAGTATGTAAGTTTAAATAGTGGAAGAAAATAAAATCAGTAAGTTTAGACTAACATTTGTTGAAGAGGAAAAGATGGTGAAAGAACAGTAAATCTTCAGAAGAATAATCAACTACAAAAATCGGCTAAAAGAATTTGTAGAAGATTGTATATAACTTTATATAGAAAAATATAAAAACAAAGCAAGAGAAAACATGCACATGATACCAGCAAGTCTAAATGAATTAAACTACCGCAAATTATGTAAAGATATCCTATTCTTAAAATGTATGTTAGATTTACAGCATCCCTTTAATTTGGAGATAATAAATTAGTTTGGTACAGCAGAAGACAAGACTAGAATTATATGTAGAATTTATATTTTACACATCAAGAAGAAATACTAAATAGCAGCTTTACATTTAAGGACAGAATATATTGTCTTAATTATATAGTAAACAATTGTTCTGCCATTCCTCCTTCGCCCCCACCCCAAAAAAAAGTTCCCCAAATCATTATTTGTGGTGGTGGTGGGGGGAGGACATCTATCTATAAAATCTATTTGTAAGCATTGAGACTTGGGTTTCTATCCATAAGAAAATAGGCCATCTATTATGTAAGGTAAGTAACTGTTTGAATGTCTAATTTTCTCTAAGTTCACAGTTTTATATGTATTCATATCTTTCGTTTGCCAATTTTAACATACATACTTTCATTTTTTAAAACTAAAATAACCCCTGGAGCAGATGTAAGCAATAGAATGCAAATGGGGAATTCTTTTGTGCTCTTGTTGTGTAGTGTTTACTCACTTTTCACCTTGTTATCTACAAAACATGAAAATGCCTAGGTAGGCACAGCACTTCAGTCTGACAAGTCATCATCATGCTCAGGCCAGTGCTGGTTTTGTGATTGCTTGATGTGTCAAAAACACTGTGATGAATTTTTTAGAAATCTGAAAAGCCAGTGTTCATTATCCAAATAATAGGATTTTCTCAGATTTCCAAGGGAAAGGAAATAAAAAAGATTTGAAGCAATAGAATTTAGTGGAAATGAATATCTTCTCAAAATAAACGAGTCTATTTTATTACAGGCTTTCACTATTACAACAGAGTAAAATAATTGCATTGAACCAAGAGAAGATGTATAAAGACACAATACATTTCAAGTATAAATTACTTTCTATTATATGTACTGGGCAAAATAAATCTAATAAGAATTTAATTCAAATTTTCAAAGTTAGTTATCGATTTTAAAGGTGGCATGTTTATTAATTATTGACACAGGAATATGATGTCCCCTTAGAATTATTCTCTCTCCAGTTCTTTAAAAATGTTTCATTCATGAACAGATATTATTATATTTTATGTAAAAATCAACTTATAGAAAACATATAAGCAGCTTCTGTTCACTGGTTTATATATCTCTAAAGCACAATTCATTATCTTACTCATTTTTTAAAATATCTAATTGTAAAACATAGTTTTTGATAATCTGACAGATACGGATTTCATTACAATGTAACTAGAAAACCATTGCATATTTCTGTCAGAACAGAGGACAATTTATGTACTGGTGTTTGACTACAGCACTATTATTAGAGGATGCCTCTCATTGTTCAAGAACATTATCTTGAAAGAGCATAGTTTGAGCTTTATTTCCTTTTTAAAAAAGTAACAGAGAGGGGCTTCCCTGGTGTACAGTGGTTGAGAATCTGCCTGCCGATGCAGGGGACACGGGTTCGTGCCCCGGTCTGGGAAGATCCCACATGCCGTGGAGTGGCTGGGCCCGTGAGCCATGGCCGCTGAGCCTGCGCGTCCAGAGCCTGTGCTCTGCAATGGGAGAGGTCACAACAGTGAGAGGCCCGCGTACCACAAAAACAAAAAACAAACAAACAAAAGTAACAGAGAACCTCTTAATTCCAAATGGAAGTCATTGGGAAGTGGATATCACTTGAAAATAACATCTAGAACTTAAAAAAAAAAAAAGATTCCCGTATGAATTGGTATTCTTTCAAATTTTAGAGTTAGTTGACTAAGTTAGAAACTATTCATCAGCACAGTCACATAAAAATACAGCAGCAATGGGGAGAGGTGGGGATAGATAAATTTTATGATCTTTTAAATTTTTAATTATAATACCCCTAGAACCGATACTTTGTGTCATAATCCAGATTACATCAAATCATTGTTAATAACATGATGTTTTAAGGATTGCACAAACATCTAAAATTAAAATTCTCTTTTAAAAAATATTATCCTTTTATGTTTAATACTTCTGCAAAAATTCCGGCTGGCACTGAGAGAATGGACTATTAGTAGCAATATAAAGAATCAGTATTCCTAATCTTATACCTGAAATTATGGATACTTCTTAAAATAATTTTCATTAAGTTTTTTCCTTATAATAGTCAGAATGTTACAACTATCTATTATCCTTATACATAGGTGTATATTTTGTGTGTGTTTATTGCTTGCTCTAAGAATTTTATATACAAAATTCTATGTTTTTTATGTTAAAGCTTATAATGCCTACTTCTATGGTAAAATGCAAGTCAAATAACAAAGCTGTCTTGTTTATTTGACTACATTGACTATTTTATGTTCTTTGTTTTAAAACAGTATATGATATAAATATTTCTAATTGTTCATTCTAATATCATGTCTTTTGCTTTAATTCCATTCCATGTGAATTCATAGCCCTGGTACCCATGGACTTGACTAAAGAGAGGATATTGGGCTACTGGACATGAGTCAATTCTTCTTGCCAATAGCTTAAAGCTTTGGCATCATATTCATAGTGTCTGTTCACACATTTGAGCATAACTATCACTTTCATGAAAAGACATTTAATCACACTTTGTATTTGGTTTTGTATAATAGATTGTAAAATGATTTTTATCAGTTGATGGGTTGGTCTGTTCTTTTTAGAACTTCTGACATTCTGGGATTTAGGAGATTTAGTTACAAATTCTCTTTGCTCTTATGTAAGCAATGTTTATTTTAGTTACTCATTGACATGCATTGAGAATAGAGGCAGGGGATAGTGGTGGAATTCTTCCTTAAAGATAAGATGCATGATCACACTATCTAAGTCCCTCTTTCTCAGAGATGAAAAGTATTTTAAGAGTCAACTCTTAAGTATAAAAGGAACAATTTCTAAAAAGGCAAAGGCAAGGAATAAGTAATCTTCAGGGTATCTTAATCCTCAGAAGTCCTTTCACACCAACTCTTGAAATAACAGTGATGGGTCAGATTCCGATAAGCCAGTTTCTTCCCTCAGAGAGCTTATACTCAAAAGACCCAAACTGAATCCAACCTATGATAACAAGTATGAGGTGGTTTATCTAACTGATAGACAGTGATCTGTACTGACCAGAGGATTTCTTGAGTGATATGGCAAGAATACTGGTAAAATGAGGGTGACACCATAGTTGGTTTAAAAGGATAATTTCCTTCCTTCTTCCCTCTCTCTGCTACTCCCTCCTTTCCCTTGCTTTCTTTCCTTGTTGACAGTTAAAGTTCCCATAGCAAGTTTTTTTCCTAAACAAATCAATTTCCAACAAATCAATTTCCAACAAGTAAATATCTATAAATCTAGGCACTGGTGATATATATGTTTTTCTAATTTCAAGAGACATACTGCCTGAAATGATGTTTATATTGATATTTACATCCACTGAATGTCAATCTTCATGGTTTCTTCAATGCTGAAGTAACAGTTACAGTGACAGTGTCTGCAATTTTAATAGTCTTGTCTACACCCCCTTTTACACAGGCATTTTTGTTTTCTTGTTAGATATTGAGGATTTTAAAGGTCTAACGTATGTTTTGTTTTTCTTCCCATTTATAATTTAACATGGTGTCTGGCCCTCTGGTGTTGAGTTAATCCTTGTTCGGTTAATATTTGTTGAGTGAGATGCAGATATATGTATGAGAAAATAACCATTGCTATCTTTATTGAGCACTTAAAACGGGCCAGGCACTCATATGATACCATTACTATCATCATCTTACCAGGCACGAAGTTAAGGCAGAGATAGGTTAAGTAAATTACCGAAAACTAACAACTAATAAGTGGATTAGAACTCAGCCATAATTACTAGATTCCATTCTCTTAACCACTGTGTTTAGCACTAACAGGTGTAATTTAATGAATGGCTAGGATTCATATCACACATTAGGAAATGGTAAAAGATAGTTTCAATGCATAATAAAAGGGCTAATCTGAATATGAGTGAACTGGCTCTGTCAGAGGACACCAATATACTATGATGGGATAGGAAGTGTATAATCTAATCTGGATCTTTATTTTGGGAATAAAGTGAGAAGTATGGAAACTATAGAGAGAGTTCTGAATGTTGCAGTTACTTTTATAACAATAAACTCTTACCCTGTTAAAAAAAATTGAAAGAAAAAAGAAATTAACTCAAATAGCATTCTCTTGACAAGAGAACCTGCCTGCAGTGAGAAACATGACAAAGCGGGTAGCATTTGTTGTTTTGTCTTTGGGTTTTACAATGTGTTTTTCTTTTTTTTTCTGAGGGGAATTCTTGTTATTGTTATAATAATAGCTAGGAATATGGGTGTATGAGTTCTTATTCTGGAATCAGATGCTGCAGAAACTTTAAAACCCTAGAGCCAAAGACTTTAGGTATTTTGATTCCTTTGCCTCTAAAGCTTTATTTAATAATGAGCATTTATTGGGGCTTCCCTGGTGGCGCAGTGGTTGAGAATCTGCCTGCTAATGCAGGGGACATGGGTTCGAGCCCTGGTCTGGGAGGATCCCACATGCCGCGGAGCAACTGGGCCAGTGAGCCACAACTACTGAGCCTGCGCATCTGGAGCCTCTGCTCCGCAACAAGAGAGGCCGTGATAGTGAGAGGCCCGCGCACTGCGATGAAGAGTGGCCCCCGCTTGCCACAACTAGAGAAAGCCCTCGCACAGAAATGAAGACCCAACACAGCCAAAATAAATAAATAAACTCCTACCCCCAACATCTTCTAAAAAAAAAATAATAATAATAATAATGAGTATTTATTGTTTCCCAAAGTATTTATTTTCCTTGCTTTCTATCCTGTATATACCCCATATTCAATGAACATACAGAAAAATTATTTAGACAATTTTTGAAATTGTTACTTATGACTATAATTTTTTTAATTTATGTTTCCATTTTTCATGTATTCAAACATTCATATTTTTAAAAATATCTTACTTTTTTCACTGAAATCATTTAGATATTAACATAAATATTAAGAATTGTTAATAAATTCTATTTGAATGACATTATTTAATAAACCTTGCTATAATGGCAGACATACAAATTAATTATAATTTTTATTACTTGGAGATTTTAACTTATTAGATTATGTTATTTTGAGATAGTGTGTATGGTAGAAAGATCCACTGAGTTCTAGGTTACACAGACATGGGCTCTCTCATTTCACATCTGTTAGACTTTGTGTCCACATCTATAGAAAAGTGAGAATAATATCAATTACTTAAGGATTTAATACATAAAAATCACCAGTGATAAAATATTCGAAAGCATCAAATTTAAAGCACAGTGTAATAACTATAACCATTAAATGTAACCAGAAGGAAATGCCTTTGTAGAAGTTGTTTTCTGATAGCTTTATTTAATGTGGAAATAATATTTGTGTTTTTTGTGCATCATCTATATCTATGTAAATTGATTTTACGCCACGCTTAAGATTTTGCTTTGAAAACATAGAATTAAATCGGGTAATCTGGATATTAATAATATGACTGCATTAATAAATTTAACTTAAACGGTAGACCTTTTTTCTTGTGAACTGCTTTTATTCCAATACTGATCTAGTATCTCAGATCTTACTGCATATCATTACTAGTGACTGTCATATTTTGTTGATTTTTAAAAAATTTAGATCAGTCCAGTAATAAATGCCTGACAAATCACAGCTTAACTGAACACGCCCCCATTCAGCATAACTTCACACAATCAACTCTGATTTATCAGCTATTACTAAAAGCCAGTTTGCCCTTCCCAGAGTGGATGCTCAGAGCCCTCTCCCTTCTATACTATTTTATTTTTTAGTGGATTTCCCAAAATCTGCTCAATCAATGATTTTCTTGAAATTGTAATTGAGAACACTATCTCTTTTTACATGGTCTGAAATGAGACGGAGAACAACCAAATAATGTTTTAAATTCTGTAAATGTATAAACTGCATAAAGTCAATCTTTTCAGCATGTGACTATCTGTAAATATTAAGGGATTTTGGAATCTGAGAGAACTTTGGATCCATGGGATAACATCATATGGATACAGAATTGGTATTGCAAATGAAATGCCCATGAGTTTAAAGAAATTACCTTAGCCTACAAAAGTGTCATCATTATTTCTATTTCTAGCTTATACTGCACATTTTTTCCTGTCCTCAAATAAAAAAAAAAAAAAGGAAAGAAAGAAAAGAAAAAAGAAATATATGTGGTTAGGAAAGGAAATAAAATTGATGAGCATTTATAATATTTGGAATTAACCTGATCTATTTCCGTTTATCAAGACTGTCTTGTTTTGGCTGGAATAAATGATTATTATTCTAAATATGCTGGATATTTGAGGGTCATTCAAATTTAGTATTGTGGAAGTGGCTGAAAAGACCAAAAAAGTTTACAACGTCACAAAGGTTCACTGAAACAGAAATTTTTCTAGAGAATACTGGCCCCAGGAAACCAAAGACTTTTCTTCTCTGTCTGTCTCTCCCTCTCTCTTTAAACAAGATATTAAAGAGAATATCCACAGGCACAAAGACATCTAGGCCAAAAAACTAAATAACACATATGAAATTAGAAGTAAATAAGGAACATCTCATAAAGATATATATCAATATATTAATAGTGAATTGGGTATGCAAATGTTCACTCAGTAGTAGTTTTTAACGGCAACCCTAAGTGTCTAAAGCAATGCCACACACTTCATTTAGCTAAAAGACAGTTACATCAATGGCTATAAATGGCTATGACTATATTTTAGAATGAAAGTAGTCATTTTAACATTTACATGAAAGACAATAAGTTCACTTAGAAATAAAAGGACCAGCCAGGCTCGGTCTGAATGATGCCAACACACAATAAAAGCAAAATAAAACAAAAAACAAAGTGGCCATGTAGCCACAAATCCACACAAATTTCAACATCCAGATACCTAATATATGCACAAAGTCAACTCTTTTTTACATGAAAAGCTTATATGTTTGTAGGTATCTGGCATTATGTAGACACAGGTCAAAACAAGTGATCATGAACAAGTCACTAGTACAGCCCATGATCCCTGAATATCGGTGGCATTAATAGACTCTGAAATTGATGAAGAAAAGTGTACACAAACTTATGAGAAACGCATTATAATGTGAAGAGAAATAGAATATAAGAAACAATTGTCTTTTTTCCTTCTTTTGCTTTATTCATAATGTAGATCGACTGGGACCATTTAAGTGCTAAACAAGCTATTTTTCAATCCATTACAGTATTTCTTAATGGAAATACTAAAATTATTTTTCTTAGAATATGAAAGTTGTACCATTTAAAGACAAAAAAAAATCAAAGTCTTAGTGAATTTACATAGCAGGCCTAAGGTTTCATTGCTTGGATGTACTAGAATGCTGGTATATCTGGCTCAGACTAAACACTTTACTATGTTATTAATCCTCTGATAGTGATAAAATGTATTTTATTAACAAAATTCTATTTTAAATTATTTTATTTTACTAAATAGTACAAGAAAATCCAATTTTTCTTCTTATATCATCTAGTTTTGAATTAACGATCATTTAACTTTTTCTTAGTAATTTTAAAGATCCACAAAACTAAAGAAGAAATTTTAAATTATACTAGATATTATAACACACTCAAGCCCAGAAAGAGAGAATCAGAATTTTGCTTCTAGAACACTGGCATCTTAATCATTAAAGCTTATAAGCTTGACTGAAATCCAAAGATTTCTGTTAATGTTCAGCTGTTATGAATCTGATACAAGGACCTCAGTGTCTTTATGGAAAGGAGGGACACTGCACTTTCACAAAGTGCTGCATCCTTGCAATGAACTGATTCCTTTAAAAATCAAAGGCATACTGGGTGGATAATACCACATTTATATGAGGAATACTAACAAAAAGTTAATAAGTAGCTCTAAATTTTTACTCAGTAGTATTTCATTTAATTAAGCTGTATGCTTTTATTTAATGGGTTAATATGTTGTGGAATTTTCAACATTAAATCCTGTATATATCTGTCTATTCTTTTAAAACAAAATGTTTGGATAGATCCAATTGATAGCATATATTTTTATTTCCTCACCCTTTAATACTCCCTTTGTATTCTCAGATTTGATTTATCAATGTATCTGTACGCACTGGAAAGGAACTTTTCGCATCATGAATCCATGTAACTACCTTATTCCTGTGGGTGTTTATATCCTCTTTCTATTCAAACTGTGAAATTTGTCATTAAGCCACAACCAACCTGTGAAATCTGTTATTCCCTCTCTGTAATTTATAGCAAAAGACTCCATGATCAATTAAGCCTGTACTTAAACATGTAATCAACAGGATGACTGGTCACAGTGAAAATTAAGAATCTTTTAAAAAAGACTTGATGTCATGTTAATAAGTCAGTTACTTTATTGTAAATACACATCAATATATGATTAACATATTTACTGAGATTTAACTAACGAATAATAAAATTTGTTGCCAATACAGCTATTTTTCATTTTTCCTATATTATCCTTCAATAAATGTCCCTCATAATAAACCTATTATGTTACAAAGTTAAATGGAATTGGAAAGTGGCTTTCAGATTATCATGGGTGATACTGAATTTTTTTCAAAGTGTTTAAACTTTGGCATTATAATTTTTAAATCTTAAATTTGCTAACTTGTTTTGTAAACCTAACATACTCAACTTTTTTCGAGTGCATCTTGAGCCAGGGATGACCTTATCCATTTATGTATTCCTTTATACGTTCTATTATAGGTCAGGCACTCAATCCTTGATTAACTGAAATCTGGTGTGTGTGTGTGTGTGTGTGTGTGTGTGTGTGTGATGTGCTGAGGTTTGTTATTAATAAATTATTGGCAGTGTTTTGGAAGGTTGCAAAAAGAATGATTTTACAGATAATGAAGACATAATTGGTAACATCATCAGAATCATATCATCATCAATGAGACATGTTTTCACTGAAAAAATATGTATTATCTATGACAAAGGAGTGACCAGTCTTAACAATTTGAATGAAGCAGACAATTTTTTGCTATATTCGAATCATGAAATGCATGTTGAAAAACATTACGTATGAACATTTCTTAATCCCCTGGATATTATCTCTTTTGATTACTTATAAACGTTCTCATCTCTTTTCCTTTTATTCTATTAGTTTCCATAGGCCAGCAAATAAACCTTCACATCTACATGGTCAGTCATATCTGCTAATCCCAAAGTGAGAAAATGATTAACAACCTACTGATCTACACTTGTCTCATGTTACACTGTGACACCCAGAGAAAGGAGTACAGGATATTCTCTCAAGTTTCAACACTCTTGAGGATGTGTGAAACAAATAACAAAATGAAATAGTCTATACAGATCTTCCTCGACTCACAATGGGAATATCCTGAAAAACTCATCATAAGTTGAAAATATTTTAAGTGGAAAATGTATTTAATGCACCTAATCTACTTAGGTGTTAGCATAAGCAGAATTTAGCCTAGCCTACCTTAAATGTGCTCAGAACACTTACACTAGCCTACAGTTGGACAAAATCACCTAACACAAAGCCTATTTTACAATAAAGTATTGAATATCTCATGTAATTTATTGAATATTATACTGAAAGTGAAAAACAGAATGGTTGTCTGGGTACAGAATGGGTTGTCAGTATATAAGTTGTTTACACTTGTGATTGTGTGGCTGACTGGGAGCTGTGGCTCGTTGCCACTGCCCAGCATCATGAGACAGTATCGTACCACATATTGCTAGCCTGGGAAAAGACCATTCAGAATTGAAAGTACGGTTTCTACTGTATGCATATCACACTATTGTAAAGTCAAAAAATTTCAAGTCAAACCATCATAAATCAGGGACCATCTGTATTTAATTACCCTATTGAGAAGCAAATGTAAAATGTCGTTTTCAAAGTATTTAAAAACCTTCATTATATTGATATTTTAATACGTCACCTTAATAATTGTAAATTATGAATTTTAAAAACAATTTAAAATATAATTAATACATTTATTCCTGGCTGCCATAATGAAGAAGTTAAAAGCAGTCAAAGGAGCAATATTTTTTTAGTTTATTCTCAAATCTATTTCTTCCTAGCTGTGTCATCTTGGTGATGATTCTTAAGTATTCTTGTGCCTTAGCTTCCATCTCATTTCACATGAATTAAATGAATTAATACATATAAAACAACTGTAAGAGTGCTTGATAGGAACTAAAAAGAGTTGACTCATTATCCTGATTTGTTTTTATTTTAATCAATTGCCGATTACATCTATTAATATCAACTCTTGTTTTGAATTTTATTTATTTTTTATACAGCAGGTTCTTATTAGTTATCTATTTTATACATATTAGTGTATATATGTCAATCTCAATCTCCCAATTCATCCCACCACCACCACCATCACCCCGCCCCACTGCTTTCTCCCCTTGGTGTCCATATTTTTATTTTCTACATCTGAGTCTCTATTTCTGCCTTGCAACATAAACTATTCTCTGACAGCATTCATTGTTCTAAAGATTAATTAAAAAATAAATTGCCAAAAGAAACATTTTATAATTATATATAAGCGTAAGTATTGAAATATGTTTAAATACTTTGAATTCAAATAACATAATAGGGACCACTAGCACTTTTGTATTCAAAGACCTTCTACAGAAAGATTTCTGTAGCAAACTACATATTTTTTTTCCATTATATAGCCTACTACTTATTTTCAAATTACATAAAATATTAGTTTGATTATTAATAGATCAAAAGTATTTTGGTCATTTCTTTAAATTTTATTTATTTAATTAACTTATTTTTGGCTGTGTTGCATCTTCGTTGCTGTGCACAGGCTTTCTCTAGTTGCGGCGAGTGGGGGCTACTCCTTTGTTGAAATTCACAAGCTTCTCATTGCGGTGGCTTCTTTTGTTGCAGAGCATGGGCTCTAGGCACACGGGCTTCAGTAGTTGTGGCTCGTGGGCTCTAGAGCACAGGCTCAGTAGTTGTGGCACACAGGTTTAGTTGCTATGTGGCATGTGGGATCTTCCCGGATCAGGGCTCGAGCCCGTGTCCCCTGCAATGGCACATGGATTCTTAACCACCGTGCCACCAGGGAAACCCATTGGTCATCATTTTTAAAAGACGTTTAGTCTTTCCCATTTTGCAGAGATGTATTAGGTACAAAAATTTAAACCAAAATACCAAGAGTTATTGCCTCAATCATGTACTGTTCTTCCCACTTAAGGAATACAGTGAAGTATGACCTTTCAGCTGAAGAAGTAAAAAATATAATATTTTTTGTATTCAACATATATTCAACAATGTTTATTGAGCACTTATATGCTCAGGTGCCTGTCATTTCCCTACTGCCTCTCACACTACAGAAATTCAAAGAGTTAGTATATTATGAAACACGAGTTAGGGAACCATCTTTTACACTGATGGGAGTCTAGAGCAATTTCTCTATCTGGTAAGCCAGGGACAGAGCTTCCCACATAAGTTTGTGACAAACTGGGCATTCTGCTAGAGAGGAGATGGAAAGTGGAGGCTAAGAAAGAGCTATTGTAAAAGCACAAAGGAAATTTGGAAGTGGTGTCAATGAAATCAAAATATTCAACTAAACTAAAAATAAGGAAATAAACATTTTAGATTATAACTTAGGTAAGTAGTATTGAAAATATGGAGTTAACTTGAATTTTACTTTTTTTTCAAACTCAGGCATGATGAGAAAAATTAAACCAAGAAAGCTTTTAAATACACATCTTGCTTGATTTTTTTCCCCTCTCATTTGGGGCTTTTCTGTTTACTAGATTATTACTTACCCTAAAGTAACTTCAAATTAAATTTAACTACTAACAAAGCAACAGGACAAGAGAAAACTTAGCAATAAGACAGAACTTCAATTATCCTAGATAGTATTCTACAGTGTATAATTAGTTTGATCAGCCTTGAAGTCTCTTAAATAATAACCTACAACTGAATTACCATGACTTTTTAAGCTGACATAGATGGTATGTTTGGATTCTTTATCCCATGTATTTTACAATGCCATTCATTTGTGCCTGTATGAATTAACAAAATTCAGCAAATCTCACTGACTTATTTATAACCACTGGAGTTTTAAAAGCCAGTCAATATGGTTCTTAACATGCCCCACAAAGCTCAAATAGATAAAAGGCAAACAAAATCAAGCCTTCTATATTCTTAACCAGAAAACAATCTAACATGACTAAATTCAGAAATTCAATGCTGACAGAGAGTGATTGTTTATAATAAATATAACTACCTAAGACTTAATTAATAGGTGATGCTACTCAAGAGACTATCTTTTCAAGTCTGAGATATTTATTGAAAATATACTACTTTGTAACATATGAGTACATACATTTTAAAAACTATAAATATTATTTTTAAAAGAAGGTTTTATCAGATATCTGGTGACAGAGAAACTGTGAACTAAAATCAATTAGTTAATATATGCATAGATTCATTACACTTGCACAGTTTGAAAATAGAACACTGAAATATTAGGCAGTGTTAGGCAGCTTTATATGTAGTGGCTATGATAGTAACTCTATTATGTATCATTTTAACTATTAATTATGAATTTATGAATTGAGAGATGATTGGTTTCAAATAAACTTATGGTTGCTTGAGTATTATTAGTTTTTCAAAAGTCTTAATTCTCTAAGGATCTCTCTTAATCTTTCACTACCTTTTGACTTCCCTTGTGACACTTGCTTAACCTATTTTCCCCTTCCTACACCTCCAGCCATCAAGTCATTCATTTCCATGTCTTCATGAACACATAAGAAGCCCTTAGCTTACTATGTGACCCTGTCATCAAATATTTATTCATTCATTTATGAAATTAGAATTTCATTTTTGCATTCTTTGCTCCGTTTATAACATTCACCCCTGTGAAGAAATTGCTTACCAATGACCATTTAATCATCAAATGTTAATCACTCTTCATCTTAAAACTCTCAAAAACACCTCCTCCTTTTTAAAACTCTTATGACCTTGGGCAAGCTATCTAACTCCTCTGGATTTCAAAGTTTTTGTTAAAAAAGTTGATACCCAATTTTTAGAGATGTTGAAGTAATAACTGAAATTATACGTTAAAGTAACTACTGCACAAAAGCTCAATAACACTAGCTATTATATTCTTTGCTATCATAGCTTTCTCACTGGCCTCTCCATCTTCGATTTCTTTCATATTCCATCATTAAACTTTCTCTCTGCTAATAATTTGAAAATACTATATCCAAGCTCAAATCTCTTCAATATTCCCCACTTCCAAACATGCAGATTTGATCTTTCTTTCTAGTTCATTCACACACTATTCCCCCAAAATACTCAGAAAAACCAGGATGTTTCATATAGCCTTCAACTTGTACCTATTACTCTGTATTTGCTTGAAATAGGTTCTTCCACCTCATCTCTTCAAAATCCTACTCATACATTTAGTTCTGGCTCAGAGACGAACTCTTTCATGAAATCTTCATTGATCACCCCAGTAAGAAATGAATATACCCATCCTCTGACTGCCTGCAGGACCCTGCAATACCCTCAAGGCACTTTGTCCCAACTTGCTTCACACTGTAGATATCCTATCCTATCCTTCTTCAGCTCCACAAACCTTCAGACTTTATTTTTATATGTCTCATATCACGTAAGACAATGGCTAGAAGTAGGTGTCCCAAAATATTATAAAATATACAAACCTCTACTACACATATACATTAGTTATTAAAATATTATATTCTATAATTATAATTTATGTATTTATTATAATAAGAAAACTAAAAGGTTAATTCTGTTAAGTCACAGATTTCAGTGTGATTCTTGGCCACAAAATTTAATATCTCAACATTCCACTGTGTGTGTGTGTGTGTGTGTGTGTGTGTATATATATATATATACAAATATGTTTATTGTATATTATTTCAAAAGTGAGATATAATAAAATAATGATTCTATAGAAACTAAGATGCAGGCTCTAGGATTTTGTTATGTATATATTAGCTTTCAGTTGTTGGGGAATGGGAAATATAAAGACAGGGAGCAAGTGTGATGGAGAGCATTCTAGTATATGGAAGGTAGTGTGGGGTAGTAATATTGCATTAGGAGACTTTTACGCCAACAGATGAGAGTTCAAATCCTATTCTGATACTCAATAGCTTTAAGACCCTCAGTGTCTTATTTAACATCTCCACACTTTCTTCATATATAAAATAGGAATAAAAAAGACTGGAAAGAAGAGAAATTTGATGTCTGCAATATTCTTAGTATCATATTCAGTCTCTATTACATTTGTGGCTGCTGCTATGATTAGTTTTTTATTAGTTTCCGCTTTATTAAAAAGTGAATCAGTTATACATATACATCTGTTCCCATATCCCTTCCCTCTTGCATCTCCCTCCCTCCCACCCTCCCTATCCCACCCCTCCAGGCGATCACAAAGCACCGAGCTGATCTCCCTGTGCTATGCGGCTGCTTCCCACTATCTATCTACCTTACGTTTGGTAGTGTATATATGTCCATGCCTCTCTCTCACTTTGTCACAGCTTACCCTTCCCCCTCCCCATATCCTCAAGTCCATTCTCAAGTAGGTCTGTGTCTTTATTCCTGTTTTACCCCTAGGTTCTTCATGACTTTTTTTTTTCTTAAATTCCATATATATGTGTTAGCATACGGTATTTGTCTTTCTCTTTCTGACTTACTTCACTCTGTATGACTGACTCTAGGCCTATCCATCTCATTACAAATAGCTCAATTTCATTTATTTTTATGGCTGAGTAATATTCCATTGTATATATGTGCCACATCTTCTTTATCCATTCATCCGATGATGAAAACTTAGGTTGTTTCCAGCTCCGGGCTACTGTGAATAGAGCTGCAATGAACATTTTGGTACATGTCTCTTTTTGAATTATGATTTTCTCAGGGTATATGCCTAGAAGTGGGATTGCTGGGTCATATGGTAGTTCTATTTGTAGTTTTTTAAGGAACCTCCATACCGTTCTCCATAGTGGCTGTACCAATTCACATTCCCACCAGCAGTGCAAGAGTGTTCCCTTTTCTCCACACCCTCTCCAGCATTTATTGTTTCTAGATTTTTTGATGATGGCCGTTCTGACTGGTGTGAGATGATATCTCATTGTAGTTTTGATTTGCATTTCTCTAATGATTAATGATGTTGAGCATTCTTTCATGTGTTTGTTGTCAGTCTGTATATCTTCTTTGGAGAAATATCTATTTAGGTCTTCTGCCCATTTTTGGATTGGGTTGTTTGTTTTTTTGCTGTTGAGCTGCATGGGCTCCTCATAAATTTTGGAGATTAATCCTTTGTCAGTTGCTTCATTTGCAAATATTTTCTCCCATTCTGACAGTTGTCTTTTGGTCTTGTTTATGGTTTCCTTTGCTGTGCAAAAGCTTTTAAGTTTCATTAGGTCCCATTTGTTTATTTTTGTTTTTATTCATTTCTCTAGGAGGTGGGTCCATAAGGATATTGCTGTGATTTACATCACAGAGTGTTCTGCCTATGTTTTCCTCTAAGAGTTTGATAGTTTCTGGCCTTACATTTAGGTCTTTAATCCATTTTGAGCTTATTTTTGTGTATGGTGTTAGGGAGTGATCTAATCTCATACTTGTACATGTCCCTGTCCAGTTTTCCCAGCACCACTTATGGAAGAAGCTGTCCTTTGTCCACTGTACATTCCTGCCTCCTTTATCAAATATAAGGTGACCACATGTGCGTGGATTTATCTCTGGACTTTCTACCCTGTTCCATTGACCTGTCTTTCTGTTTTTGTGCCAGTACCACACTGTCTTGATTACTGTAGCTTTGTAGTATAGTCTGAAGTCAGGGAGCCTGATTCCTCCAGCTCCGTTTTTTGTTCTCAAGATTGCTTTGGCTATTCGGGGTTTTTTGTTTTTCCAAACAAATTCTGAAATTTTTTGTTCTAGTTCTGTGAAAAATGCCAGTGGTAGTTTGATAGGGATTGCATTGAATCTGTAGATTGCTTTGGGTAGTAGAGTCATTTTCACAATATTGATTCTTCCAATCCAAGAACATGGTATATGTCTCCATCTATTTGTATCATCTTTAATTTCTTTCATCAGTGTCTTATAATTTTCTGCATACAGGTCTTTTGTCTCCTTAGGTAGGTTTATTCCTAGATATTTTATTCTTTTTGTTGCAAAGGTAAATGGGAGTGTTTTCTTGATTTCACTTTCAGATTTTTCATCATTAGTGTACAGGAATGCCAGAGATCTCTGTGCATTAATTTTGTATCCTGCTACTTTACCAAATTCATTGATTAACTCTAGTAGTTTTCTGGTAGCATCTTAGGATTCTCTATTTATAGTATCATGTCATCTGCAAACAGTGACAGCTTTACTTCTTCTTTTCCAATTTGGATTCCTTTTATTTCCTTTTCTTCTCTGATTTCTGTGGCTAAAACTTCCAAAACTATGTTGAATAAGAGTGGTGAGAGTGGGCAAACTTGTCTTGTTCCTGATCTTAGTGGAAATGGTTTCAGTTTTTCACCATTGAGCATGATGTTGGCTGTGGGTTTGTCATATATGGTCTTTATTATGTTGAGGAAAGTTGCCTCTATGTCTACTTTCTGCAGGGTTTTTATCATAAATGGGTGTTGAATTTTGTCGAAAGCTTTCTTTGCATCTATTGAGATGATCATATGTTTTTTCTCCTTCAATATTTTAATATCGTGTATCACGTTGATTGATTTGCGTATATTGAAAAATCCTTGCATTCCTGGAATAAACCCCACTTGATCATGGTGTATGATCATTTTAATGTGCTGTTGGATTCTGTTTGCTACTATTTTGCTGAGGATTTTTGCAAATATGTTCATCAGTGATAATGGCCTGTAGTTTTCTTTCTTTGTGACATCCTTGTCTGGTTTTGGTATCAGGGTGATGGTGGCCTCGAAGAACGAGTTTGGGAGTGTTCCTCCCTCTGCTATATTTTGGAAGAGTTTGAGAAGGATAGGTGTTAGTTCTTCTCTAAATGTTTGAATTCGCCTGTGATTGAAGCCAAATTTCCGAGTGTGCCTAAGAAACCACCTCTAAGAGATCACTTGAAGCAAGGGAAGGAAGGCATGTCTGCCTCACAGACTCTCTTGTCTGATTCTTCTTTTAACTATTAACATTTCACAATCAGACTTATTGTGGAGCCATGAGGCTTTATCTTCGAGGTTTGTTACTCAGGAAAGAGTTTCCAATAACTCTTAACACAGGTGAGGTGATCATATGTTATTGTGCATAGATCCTTTGCTGAAATCAGGTTCAGCAAAAAATTAAGGGGAGTGGGAACAACATGGCCTGAAGGGCTGGTCATAGAGAAGCTAAAAAAAAAAAATTAAAAGTCATAAAGTCAAATTTGCCTGCGTCACGGCTTTACTCAGAATTAGCAGTGCTAGAACTGATATAAAGGGGATGCGGTTATGAGTTCTCGCAAGACAGATCCCAGCTGGTTCTTTGTTTACGAGCCTATGTTTGCAGAGACAGGACAAAAACAGAAAACACAGAGCAACTGGAGGTCTGGATTCTAGTCTTTGCCTAGCAAATTGCTATACATATCATTTAACCCCATTTAGCCTGCTTATCTATCAAATAATTAGTTCGGATCATATGAGATCTAAAATCCCTTTCAACATTTGAGCTTGTTCACTCTGATTATGCTGTCCTCAGAAATGACAGAAGTTCTTAATGAAACTATACTCACATTCTAAAAATCCTTCTCTTTTAATCCTATGAATATTTGTTCCCTAGATTAAATTTCAAGATTATAAACATGAATATGTGTCACTGGAGAGACAAGAAGAAATTTGTTTCTCTGCATTTTTATAAGATCCTTCAGTCGTACATTTGTCATGCTCTTTATAGTTTATTCTTCTTATTATATATGCTGGGGGCTCTTTAATTTCATCCTTGGGTTGTATACACACATTACGGGTATTTTTAGAAGCACTTTATGAGTACAAAATCTATTCCCTGTGCCCTCATCAATTTGAAATTACCATTTTAAGGCTGATTAAATAAGGATTAGTGCCAATGTTCTACTTATTAGTCTGTGTCTTCAACTGGAACTGATGATGTAGTATTTGTCAATAACTAGTTCACAGCCTTAAATTCCACAAAATGAAACCTTTGCATCAGAGTCCATCTCTCTGAAAATTTTGAGGCACGCTTCCATGAAGAGGAAAGCCATCTATTATATGATGATATAAGCGTAAAGTGACATGAATCACAGCTGTTTGATTACTGCTGGGGAGATGACTTGCATTCCCCCTAAGCCCTCTAACAGAATCCAACAGTGATGGATTGAATTTCCTTTGCCTTAGCATGATGATGGATTATTTTAGGAGAATATATAAGAATGGTGGAATATAGGCAGAAACTAATTAACATCACAATGGAAAGATGCTAGCATTGATCTTTACCATGATATGAAGTTGATCTAAAGAGTTGGTAAAATGTCCACTAAACTTTCTCAAAGTATAAATGATCAGTTATTCATCTGAGTTTTTTGTTCAGTGACACCTAGTTCATTATCGTGTAGCAATTGCAAGCTTCAAAATTTATGTTATTTCCAGATGGTACATATATGCACACACACGCACAGATTTCTTATGGATAAACTAATACAATGTTCTTGATGTATGGTTCACAATGTACATTTGGTAGTAGCAGTCTTTAGGAATGACACAGGATATGTGAAGGAAATGAAAGGATTTGGTGGTGGATACATTATGAGGTACATGAAAAAGGCACCAAATGTGAGATGAGATGAAATCAAGCCTTCACACCTCAAGACAGACATGTTACTCGCCTCTCTGAGGATCAGATCCTCCAGTGCAAATACTGTCATCTTCTCTACCTATCTCACTGGCTGAACATAAAAATTAAAGAAAATATTTCAAAGTATAATAAGTGTAAAGCATTAAATAAAACAGGTGTACACAAAGAGTATGGTATTTACCCTTTCTCTCTATATGATAATTAGGTGAATGAAAGAAAGGAAACCAGAGAAGCATAAGAAAAATTGTACATTTTGAATACTTACAGTAATATTCTTAGTTCTTTAAGTGGAGAAAGTGGTTTAAGAAAATATTTTCTAAATCTCTACCTTCTCCTAACTAAAAATGCAAAGAAGAAAGAAACCAAATGATAACTTTAAATACTTTCAATAACAGAATTTTCTTTTAAAAGTCAGGATTAAAAAGAGCAGAAAAATTAATAGATAACTGTTTTACTGATGAGAAGAAAGTCGTTAAGAAGCCTAGTCTACTTTTGGTTGTACTGATTAATTTGCTTCCCCATTTCAAAATCTGCAGGGAACTTTTAAAACATGTCTCAAGTATATTGCTTGAAATTCAACTCCTCAAGGTGAAATGAAATCAGACCACAACCAAGAACAGAGGAAACACAGAAAGTACTAATAAAACTGAAACTGATCTGCCTAGGAGACAGGTGCTGAACCGGTGAAAAGAGGTTAGTGACTAACAACAGTGCACAGCCCCTCCTTTTTTCCCCCATTTTTTTTTTTCAGTTCAGTAACAGCAAGTGAGTTCCTGAGACAATTATCCAAGAAGGCTGATGGAGTGCTGTGAGCCAACACTTGAGTTTATTCTTGGAACTGATGAAAAACAAACGTTTACAGGCCAGACCTTCTGGAAAAAAATGAAAAGAAGTCATTTAAAAGTGCTTTGTTTGCAAAGTTAAGTAGTTGAACAAGTGCCCAAAGACGTAAACTACAGACCATGTCTCCCATACTTCCCAAGAGAAGTACTGTCAATACAGCTATTGGAAGAGATGCAGCCTGGAATGGAGTTTAAGCATGACTCAGTCTCAGGGCTGGAAGACATCTACTCCTTTATGCATTCAGGGTTTAAACATGTATTTCAGATCCATTATCTGACAGACATTATGCTAGGTGCTAAGGATATAAATATGAAAAACATACTGTTCTTGACATTAAGAAATTTATCACCTCATAGTGTAAAAGAACATAACCAACATAAATGAAGCAACATGATTAGTGACATAGTAGACAACATAACCTAGTGTATAAAGAGGCTTTTGCTTAACTCTGCTTATGTAAGTCAGTACAAAGAGAAGACCACCAAAAAAGCAAAAGAAAAAGAAAAAAAAAAACACTGCAGAGGTGAGACCCGTAATCTAGGAGGTTCTGAAGAAAATAGTTTCTTAAAAACAATGAACTTAAATATAAGAGAGTGAGTGTTATCAAGGGTCAAATGCAAATTATACTGAAGGGATGTTGTGACTGAATACCTTTGCTAGAATTAATTGCAAAATGTCACATCTAAAAGTGCTTTTGCTGATCTTGATGATAGTGTTGCTGACACTTCCACCACAGTATTTTTCAGAGTTCTACTATTGAACTCAGAATAATTTGGTTCATGAGAATCAAATATGAGCATTCTAAAATATAACACCTATTTTAAATCACATGCTTAGCAACCAAGCTGAGAGACTCATACTCTGTTTGTCCTTCAATTAACAAATAAGCTAAAATTCTATATAAAATAGCAAATTTGGAAAAAAACAATGCCTCAAGATTTCAGATGGTGCTATATGATTTGTTATTTAATATGGCTTGTGGACACTACAACTTATTTTGCAAAAATGAATGAAGATGCCTGTAATCTTTTCCATTTCTCTCTCAATCAATATTCAGTTACAAAATAAAGGTTGTCTGACAGAAGTCCACTGAGCAAAAGCCAGTTAATTTAAAACCTCTTTGTCCTAAATTATGTTCTTATATTTCCTAGGGTAATTTGTCACAGAATTTTATAGCAGTCATCAAGATAATTAAGTTCTGAAACAGGTTCTAACAGCAGGGAGCGACAGAACATAAATTAAAAGGGTTTTAAATAACCACATTTTATTTAAATCCCCAACTGTACACTCTTAAACAAGTTTACCTTTATAGCATTAACAGACTTACATTGCTACATTTTAATGAAAAGTCAAAATTGAAAGCCTTTAATCATAATTGCTTTTAATTCTAAGTGAAAGTTTGAATTACAACAGTAGCCATTGAAAATAAAGGGTGTTTGAAGTTGTTTCCTGCTGACAGTTTTAATTTGACTTGCTTTGAATTTCTTCTGGCTGTTCTAAGATTTCAGCTGATGTTGCATCAATTTTAAGTCACACTTCTGTTTAAATAAACTTAAACACATAAACAGAAGATGTGAGGATAACAACTAAAGAAAACAGAAATGGAAAAATTGACACAATTAAAGAGAGAATTTGAAGTAATATGAACAATAGACTCATGAAAATTGCTGAGTTTAATGTATAATAAATGAATACAAAGAAAGAATTCCAAAAGAGAAGTAGAGAAATCACATAGGGATATGCTCTAGATAAAAAAGTAAATTAAACAGATTCAAATACACATTAACCTGGGCATAAAGGTTTAAAAAGTTAGTATAAATTAGTCTAAAGAAGAAAACTGAAGAAACATTTTATTGTCTACAAATATGATTATTTAATTGGGTCTGTGAGTTGATCTAAAATTGGAATTATTTAAATAATGAAAATAATAAAAACATTCCACAGAATTAAGAAATATCCTATCATATGCTTTGTTACAAAACTCAGATGGTTTGAAAAGCAACTTACATGAATAAATGGGCCATGATTGGAAAAGAATGGGTTATTTTCAATATTTTAAAAATAAATACCCATCTAATAAATAGTCATATTTCAAAAATATTTCCAAATATTCAGTATAGAAAGACATCGTTTTCACACAATCTTATGTCTGCTGTATCTCATTTGAGAGCAAATGACATATACATATATATACATATGCATAGTATACTGATTCCTAGTTTCCATCCAAAATGAAGAGATAGGTAGACAGATGACAGATTAGATAGACAGATACAGAGAAATAAATGTAAACATATATATATGCTCAATGATTTCTAGGGCATTTACCTCTGTTTCTATATACCTCCATGTTCTCTAATTTTTGTGATCGTGTCTGTGGAACTGTTTCAAAGTCAAGAGATATGACCATAATTGCTATTCCTCCCCCTAATCTAACTATTCTTCCATTCTGTTTTAGTAGTAAATTGAATTAGATTGACAAAATTAATCTTTACAATTCTATAGGGTCAACACAAAAGAATCTATGTTAATAGATACAGCAGTGACACAGACGGATAAAAGTGTTCAAAATAATTCATATTGGTTCAAAAGGCATGTTTGCACTACATCTGTATTTGGCTATGTGTGGTATTTAAAGATTAGTGGTATTTCAGAGAAAAACTACATAGCATTCAAAGAATCATAGAGCTTAAAAACTGCCTTACGTTAGCATACTAATTCCTGATCAACTCCTGTATGCAAATTCCAAGTTCAAAGTTCTAAGAACCTCAAATGGATATAAACCATAAGCATTCTAGCTATCAAGTCTCTTAGGGAGCAGATAAAATACTTATTTTCATTCATTTTAGAGGCCTTAGCTTTGGGTTCACTCATTCACTAACTCGTTACACCATGCTAAAATATTTAATGAGCACTTACTCTATTTCAGCATGCAAGGCACAAAGGAACAAGATTGGCATGGTCCCTGCCTTAATGGAGTTCACAGAACACAGTTCGACCTAATCCCTTAGGACCTCAACTAGTTCATGTGAAAATGTCTAAATTAATCTATGATTGTCAAAGCTCCTTTGGTTCTCGAATTCTTGATTAATATGAAGAAGCAGGCTATGCGCTGGCATTCAAGCATATAAGGATGCTTAAAATGGCCAAATATATCGTAAATCAGGACATACCAAGGAATAACTTGTATTTGAAAGTAGAAAAATTTTATCAAGTAAGCTTTACTGTCCAATAGGTCGTCTTCAACATTTCTATTACTTTTAAGATTTTACTGATATACCTCTGAATGAAATTATTATTGTTTCATTCTATATGTGGAAATAAATATTTTTAAAATTTCCAGAGTTGTCCTGAAACTTTGTAAGATGAAATTTAAATTAACCATTCATTTAGTTTCTAGCCACTTTAAAATATAATTTTTTTCTGTCCTGTCTTAAGTTCAGCTAATTCTAGTTGTGCATTAGAATAAAACAATAAGACTGAGAGTGTCAGTCATCAGCTTCATGAAATAGTCATAAATTTTGTGGTTATTTTCGTTGTGTTTTTTTTTTTTTTTTTTGCGGTACGCAGGCCTCTCACTGTTGCGGCCTCTCCCGTTGCAGAGCACAGGCTCCGGATGCGCAGGCCCGGCGGCCATGGCTCACGGGCCCAGCCGCTCTGCGGCATGTGGGATCTTCCGGGACTGGGGCATGAACCCGCGTCCCCTGCATCGGCAGGCGGACTCCCAACCACTGCACCACCAGGGAAGTCCTATTTTCGCTGTTTTTACATTCACCAGACTCTTGCTCATCTACAATGGAGATTCCGCTATTCTCATATCTGATAATAATTTTGTTGGTAACTTAGTTTTTTAAAGCATGTGATTTTTTTCAGGGAATATAATTTTGACAGAAAATAACTATGGGGTCGACATGGTTAGAATGCATCACATGCTATACCAAAGCAGTACACTGTTAAATTAGGAGCAGGAAGAAATAGGTAAGGAGGAACGATGTTGATGCATATATATGATGAGTTTTGTGGTCAGGAAGAAAGTAGAAAGAGCTCTGGACCCTGAACATAGTTCCAGCTCTGCTACCAAGTGACTGTGTGACCTTGTGCTAGATGTTTAAACACTTTGTGAAATTATAGGATAGTACTAGATGATCCTTATGATCCATCTCAGGTAAAAAGACTGTAATTCCAACCATAATATAATTTAGCCCTTAAAAGATATCCAAGTCCTAATAGTGGCCTCTAGTCAGAGTAATTGCTAACCTTTGCTCTGTAACAGATATAACTTTTATGGCAAGTAATTCTAAAAGGTAAGGAACTCAAAGGATAAAAGAAAATGAATAGGTTACATTGCCGAAAAGAATCCTAAGGTGGATAACAAATCATGTATCTTCTCTAAATGCAACATGATGGTAAAGAAAGGTCATTGCTATCATGGGATACACAACAGCAAACCTAGAGACAACAGTTCTCTGTTGTGCAACTCAGCACTGAAATAGGAAGCTCAACATGACTCTAAAGTGTTAGGAATGATTTGATTAGTAAAATTCAACAACAAAATGAACATTCGCTTGCATATTATAGAGGTTCTCATATATATTTATAATACATTTGGATTAAAATATCTATCTATCTAAGTATATGTATGCACAAAAGACAGATACAGTAGATACATATAAATATGGAAATTAAGCAATTTCCACAAGGATAATTGCTAGGATGTAAACTCATTAAATGCCAGAATTTTTAAAATTAATTTTTCTACTAAATCATCAGCACCTAGAACAGAAAGTCTGGCACATACTAATAATATTGATGTCAATAAATATATTTTGAAAGATGACCAATTAAATAGACACATAACTAGTGCTAACTTTCAAATTTTGTAATTACCAGAGCAGTACTCTTTTCACTATACCTTAGTGCTCCTTTTTTTTTAAACTAAATTATTGTTTAACCTAAGGAAATTTTATTCCATATGTGGGATACTAAATGTTTTACAATAGAATATGCAAATAGAGCAACTGACACAAAATGGCAAAATAAGTGTTGTTTAAAAACTTGAAAATAGGGCTTCCCTGGTGGCGCAGTGGTTGAGAGTCTGCCTGCCGATGCAGGGGACACGGGTTCGTGCCTCGGTCTGGGAAGATCCCACATGCCACGGAGTGGCTGGGCCCGTGAGCCATGGCCGCTGAGCCTGCGCGTCCGGAGCCTGTGCTCCGCAACGGGAGAGGCCGCAGCGGTGAGAGGTACCGCAAAAAACAAACAAACAAACAAACAAACAAACAAAAAAACTTGAAAATAGTATTAAGTCTGGAAATTCCAGAGATAGTAGTATCCTCGAAGAGCCTGGTAGTTCTCTTTAGGTAAATTTCAAGACTGCTTCAGGTTTCTACATCTCTAATATGGTTTTGGTTAGATGGGAAGATCTGAGGTCTGTGAGAGTTTCTAAAGCATGACTAAAGCCCAGCCTCAATGTTGAAGTCAGCTAGGATTTAATTTAAATAAATAAATAAATAAAGGGTCTTCAGAATGTTCATCTGGTGTTTTTTTTTTTTTTTTTTTTCCTGGTGATTAGCACAATATCCAAATTTACAAATATCTACCACAGTGTCAGTCTTAAGTCTCCTAAAATGTGTCTCCTAAGGCACATGAGAGAACCAGGCTAAGAGATCAACCTGGCTAGATCTAGATCTATAATCTGAAGTGATATGGGAAATGATTAAAATAATTTTACAAAAAAAAGAATCTGTAATTTTAATTTAGTCCACAACCCCTATCTACAAGTTATTAAAAGTAAATGTTTAAAGTTTCTCAACATTTAGACATATTTTCTGAAGTAAATAACAGATGGTTTTAAGGAATATTAAACATATTATGATCAGTACTACTATTTGAGATTTTAGCAGACAGTGATTAGATTTGTACTGTTTTTTGTCAAAAAGAGGAATAATCCTCTAATCAACTTTGCTGCTTTTAATGATTTTTTTAATTGAAGTCTGATAAATCTTTCTGATAACTTCACATATTAAGATACACTTTTGACAAAAATGTCTTTCATTATGATTCAATATAGCACATTCTAACAGCTTGATTGAGTACCTGTAGCATTGTCTACATTTCAGAAGTTGAAACTAATAATTAATTTTAAAAGCAGAGATTTCTAGCTCCTGTAGGTATGAAGACATTGTAATTGCTTTGATAATTTGTTTTCCATTATCACGCAATCTCTTGAGAATTGCAAAATAAAATATCGGTGTTACACAGATAAAGCACAGAAGCAGGATGTAGAATAAAAATGTGAGCTGCAAAGAGATATATATGTACATTATATACAGACTTGTATAAATAAACAGCATTTAAGATATGCACCTATCTAGACAAGCACATTTAAGGTACAGTTATCTTGCACTATTGCACAGCATTACTGTAGTGCTAAGTAGATTTAGATAAATTTAAGATGATACCTAACCTTTCAAGTACCACATGGATTTGAGAGTTTTACAAGCTTCCTGTATTGAGTTACTTCTTGTATAGAGTAAGTTTTAATCTCTTGACAACCTTGAACACCATTCTAGAAATGTTATATAAATTATTTCTTTTCTCCTCTCTCCAAAAACACCATAGTATCTAATACACCACTAGAATCCTGGGCAATACAAGGCTATAATTAATTAACATATAAAAGAAATTTGGAAGGTTTCTGGGCTATTCCAGTTTATATAGTTAGAGTATATTCAATAGATGAATAAATCAAACTACATTAAAGGAAACAAAATGTACATATTACAAAATATATCTCCTATATCTGAATCTGTATAACACAGAAATTGAAGCATATACCACTGAAGCATTGTTTTAAAAAAGTAGCATAATTACTTGCTGCTATCACATACAGAAAGAATAATTCCCCACTATTCTGCCCTTTAATGGAACTGGACAAAATATTTCTCAACATATTTTCAGTTGTTTGTCTCTAATAACTTTTAGGTCACTTTTTTTGGTCCAAAGACATATAGTATAATATTAAAAACGTCGATCAAAAGATGTGATTTTAGTGTTATCATTGCCCTTTTTCTTGCATGTACAAAACTTCACCCTTTGCTATTAAGTGCATATGGAAAAATTAGTCATTATATTTTTCATTAATCATTATATTAAAACTTGCTTGGTTTCAATTAAGACAAACCAAAATGACCTAACTTGAGAGAAAACAGGGGAATTTGTTGTAAGGACATAAATGCCTCATGAATGCACTTGAACTTCACAAGAGAAGACTGGAATCTGGAGTCAGGACCTGGAGGCCACAGGACTCCATCTGTTTCTTTCTTCAGGAGTTGGGTGATCTTCTCAATTCACAGAGTAGAATATGACTGTCCTACTACTTCTGACTTTACATCTAACCATTTTAGCCACATGTGTAGTATATTTCTATATACCAATACCAATTCCCAAGATGAGAACTGGATGGGTCAATTTGAATACAGTTAAACCTACACTGATTAGCTAAGGACATGGAAGCATATAAGGCATCACTGTGTGGAACCCAACCCTGGCAGTCAAGGAGCAATTCTCAAAGAAACAGGGATGGAATCCAGGCTGAGAAGAGAGCCTCAAAGCTTGTGAACTCCACTACTGCCTTGCATATAAAAAAAAAAAAAACAGGAATCACATGGAAGCCTCACTTTATTGAAACCTTTATTCATATATTTATTAATTATACAAATGTCTGTTGAGCACCTATTCAAAGCTAGGTACAGGGGTCTCAGAAATAGAATGATATAGTCCTTTCCTTATGAAATTTTCACTGATGAGGGGTTCTACCTTCTACCATCTTGATTGAGGTAACAGTGCTTGAAAGCATGTACATTTTCAATGAGGAATTGCTATTCAATTGGTATAAAGTTTTAATTACTCAAGATGATAAAGTCTATAGATCTGCTGTACAACATAGTGCTTACTGTAAACAATACTATATTGGGCACTTTAAAAAATTCGTACAGGATAGATCTCCTGGTAACTGTTCTTAGCACAATTTAAAAAGGGTATGAGAAAACTTTCTAAGGTGATAGATATGTTTATTACCTTGACTGCGGTGATGGTTTGATAGGTGTGTGTGTGTGTGTGTGTATATATATATATATATATCCAAACAAGTCAATTGGCAACAGGAAATTTGTACAGTTATTTGTGTATCAATTATACCTTAATAATGCTGTTAATTTAAAAAATAAAATAAAATAAAAATAAAATAAAGCAAATACTGTCAGTTAAGTTTCAGGGACTATTATTTTCTTATCAACATTTTTCTTTCAAATCATTACTATAAAATATGAAATTTCTACATTATTATCTGAAATTTTTATAAGACTTTATTTTTTAGAGCAGTTTTATGTTTACCTCAAAATTGAGAGGGAGGTACAGAGCTGTCCCATATACCTCTTGTCTTCACACATGTATAGCCTCTCCTGTTATCCACACCACTCACCAGTATGGTACATTATTCTTGCCAAGTATGAACATACATTGACACATTATAATCACCCAAAGTCCATAGTTTACCTTAGAGTTCACTCTTGGTGTCTGTACATTCTATGGATTCGACCAATGTAAAATAACATATATCCATAATTATAATATCACATGGAATACTTTCACTGCCCTAAAAATCCTCTGTGCTCTGCCATTTTATCTCACTAACCTCCCACCCCTAACAACCACTGATCTTTTTGCCCTCCTCTTGTCCCTTGTACAGTTCATTGTGCTTCTACATAAGCATATGTACACATACATATCTATGTATAAACATATACATATACATAGGCATACACAGTTGAATACATTGTCATTATTATTCTGAACACATGGTTATCTGTTAGATCAATTAAGAAGAAACAAACATTTATTTTACCTTCACTTTTTCTTAAGCACTTTTACTTTAAATCTTAGTTTATCTTAGTTTCTCAACTATATTATTTTCCTTCTCTCTAATGACCTTTTAAAATTCTTACAAGGCAGATTTGCTGGCAACAAATTCCTTCAATTTTTGTTTGTTGGGAAAAGTATTTCACTTTCACTTTTTAAGGATAATTTTACAGGGTACAGAATTCTAGGTTGGTGGCTTTTTTCTCTCAACACTTTAAATATTTCATGCTCTTCTTGCTTGCATGTTTTCTAAAGGTAAGTCATATAATTCTTATCTTTGTTCCTCTATAGGTAAGATACTTTTCCCCTCTGGCTTCCCCAGGATGTTATCTTTACCTTTTATTTTCTATAGTTTAAAGATGATATTTCTAGGTATATATATATATATATATATATATATATATATATATATATATATATATATATATATATTTGCAGTACATGGGCCTCTCACCATTGTGGCCTCTCCCATTGTGGAGCACAGGTTCCGGATGCACAGGCTCGGTGGCCATGGCCCACGGGCCCACCCGCTCCACAGCATGTGGGATCCTCCCGGACCGGGGCACAAACCCGCGTCCCCTGCATCAGCAGGCAGACTCTCAACCACTGCGCCACCAGGGAAGCCCTCTAGGTATATTTTCTTAAGCATTTATCCTGCTTGGTATTCTCTGAGGATCCTGGATGTGCAGTTTGGTATCTGACATTAATTTGAGGAAATTCTCAGTCATTATTATTTCAAGTATTCTTTCCCTTTCTCTTTTTCTTCTCCTTCTAGTGTTCTCATTAATACTTTTGTAGTTGTCCTACAGTCCTTGGAAATTCTATTGTTTTTTTTTTCAATCTTTATTCTTTTTGCTTTCCACCTTTAAGTATTTTTTATTGAGATATCCTCAAGCTCAGAGATTCTTTCCTCCGCTGTGTTCAGTCTACTAATAAGTCCAACAAAGGCATTCTTCATTTCTATTATAGTGTTTTTATCCCTAGTATTTCTTTTTGGCTCTTTCTTAACATTTCCACTCTCTGCTTCCACTGACCATCTGCTCCTGCGTGTTATTTACTTTATTCATTGGCACACTTAGCATATTAATAATTGTTGTTTTAAATTCCTGGTCTGATAATTCCAACATCTTTGTTGTGTCTAGTTCTGATGCTTGATCTGTCTCTTTAAATTGTGTTTTTTGCTTTTTGTCATGTTCTGTGATATTTTTTCTTGAAAGCTGGTCATAATGATTATGCAAATGATTATGCAAAACTATAATGCAAAGAGGCCTTTAATAATTTGGTGGTGTAGATGTATAGGGAGGGGAAGTCTCAGTTAGGTCTCAGTTACCCAGTCAGTAGGGATCCTGTACCTCCTCAGGGTTGTTTTTTGTTGTTGTTGGTTTTTTCTCCTTACTTAGATGGGACAGGATGGCTTTTTTCCCTTCCTTAGGTCAGTTAGGCTCTGATCATACCCCAGCAGGTTTGGCTCCAGTTAACTAGTTTTCCTTGAGGGCAGGCCTTGTTAAGTGCCCTGTATATTTCAGAATGGTTTCTTTCACCTCCCCCATGGGAATGGGAGAGAGTACGTGGGGAGGGAGTACTTTTCTCTGTTTGCCTGGGGGGACTTTTCTCTGATATTTACTGTGGGAATCTGGTCAAGCTTCTGGGGGGAAAAACCCACACTATTGTGAGGTTCTCCTCATGGTTGCAGCCCCTGGAGTTTTTTAATTCTCAGACTTGTACACACTAAGCTTCACCATTTCAACAGTTATAGTTCAGGTTTTCCCATCCTGGCACTGATTTTTCAAGGCGATTTTTGCTTGTGAGTCTCTGCTTGGGTAAGTCTCAACATCCTGAATTTGCCTGTCTCTCCAAACTTGAGAACTCTGCCTTGTGTTTTCCCCTTTCTTATGGATCCAGGAAGAGTTGTTGATTTTTCAGTCTGTTCAGATTGTTAAGATGGAGTGGTGACTTCCAAGCTCCTTACATGCAGAACCCATGATCTGAATTTAACTGAAAATAATTCATTCTTGATTTGTAAATTAGTCATTTGGTTCCTTAGTGACAAATTCAGATCAAGGTGGGAATTATGCTTCATAAGAGAGCTCAAGTGTGTTACTCTATTGGACCTTGATGGTCAAAAAATGAAATAGGTAATAAAGTATGTAAATAAATCAACAGGAAGACAGAGTCACAGAGATATATGTGGGTCAAGAATGAATGATATGTATTTTGCAGATAATTAAATAAATATGTTAAAAACAAAAATATAAAATAATAATCCCATAAGAAATCAAACAGCAATTAATTTAAATAGCCCCCAAATTTACTTTAGGTTGAAGAAAATGCAAGATATAACTTGGTATGGTGATAATGATAATCTAGTTTAGAAATACAAATACACATGATAAAATTAGTTTCATATTTTAAATTTGCTTTAATAATTTATAAAATTCTCTGACAGAAATGGGATTTTTTTTCATTTACCAGAGCTTCCTGGCAAAAAGAAAAAAAGGTAATATTTGAAGACCTCATCACTGACAATAAACCTGAGTTTAGTAGTTTGATTAAAAGAGGGAATTACTACACATTGTGTTTAAATATGGCTTTTGAAAATTATGAGCAAGATAAACATATTTCAGTTCTAGAGAAGAGAAGTTACTAGACTATAACAGAGAAATCAGTAGATAAAATGAAATGATGTATTCTAGGAAGTGTTCAACTTAGACTATATGGTCCCTCCTCACAAAGAAGATTCAAGAACTGTATAAGGTTCTATTTTCACCACTGGTTTTATATTACATTGGACAATTATAATCCAGAATCTGAAGTGTTTAAAACAGGACGATTCTTACAGTTCTCACCCACCTTACAGGAATACTATGTAATACTATGCATGGTAACTAACTGTTTACAATTACATTTCCAGTATAACTAATTTCTCACAAGCCATTCACTGAAAGACTACTCACAAAATGGTAAGATTAAGGATATGCCAAATATTGGTAGAACTATGGAAAAATACAGTAATTTAATATAGTTCTGTAAGTTGTTTGCATATTTTGCCAGTCTTACCATGTCCTTCAATTGGACAATATTAGAATTCTCAGAATAATCTTCAGTGGACAAAGCAGAGCAATGAATATACTATTAAATAACACAAAGATATCTAAAGGTGAATATTAGGGCACAGCTGCTACACTAATAGATAAATCCCTATGATTTATAAATCATCTATAAATACTGCCGCTGTATTCAGCCCCAAGAATGATTTGAACAGACACTTCAGTCCTGAAATGCATTAGTTCCTACTATAATTTATATCATCAACCAGCAGAATGAATAGAAGTAAAAAAGGATTGGAAATCCTTGGGAGAAGTACTTATTAAATGTAACCCGAAAGCAGATTTGAAAATTTTCCCCTTTTAAATTTATTTTCCCATGGTCCTAATAAATGAAAGCTGGGCTGCTATCCAGGTTCCAAGTCACTAGAGCCTGATTGTTTTCTATTTGTTTCAGTGTTTAAAGCCAACAAAAGCTGCATTAAAACTGACGATGCCAAGTAGTAACAAGCCTACTTTAAGCATGGCTAATGTATGAACCCACAGCCCCAGGTTATAATATTTCAAATACAACAGAATTTAAAGGCTAGGCTCTTTGTCATTGCGTTTTACAAGCAAAACATTTTTTTAATATACCTTGTTTATTAAAAAACAAAAATATCTCCCTAATCACAGAATAACCTGTATTATTCTATGTTCTCTATTTTTTTGCATTTCTAGTAACATATTGCTTATACCTATGCCATCTTCTTTAAACAAAAACTTAAACAAAAATATATTATCTCTTTCATATTTCTTTTATTTCAAACACACATACACACAAACACATAACTCACACAGAGTTGGTTCTTGTGCTTTCTTCCTGACTTTTGAAAACATTCTTAATTTTAACCATTCACGTCCCTGCCAGCCACTCTTGAGCAACAAAATGACTCTCTACTTCCTCCATTCCAAAGTGTGAAAAATATAATTATCATATTTAAAATGGCTACTGAATTTCCTGTGAGTTCTATTCCTATATTTTCACTTAAGTAAATAAATTAAGTCATTTTGGTTAATTAATCCTTAGAATTTTTATATTTTATTATCCCTAATTTTATATTATTCATAACCAGCCATGGCCAGAATATGAAATATATCCTTGGGATATTTAACTATAATCTGCTTTACCTTCTTTTCCCCTCCACTCTATCTGGCTGATATAACTCCAACGTTAATATTCAATTAACCTATATTAATTTGTCTAATGATAAACAGAAATAAATCTCTATTGTGTTTCTGCAGTTGTGCCTCCCTCTATTCATATTAGAAACGGGTGACAATGAGAATTATTTCAAGTATTTGGAAAGAGTCCTTGACCCAGCTAACAGATAATGTAAATTCTCTCATTTGATTCCTTCCTGCTTAGCATTCCATAATGTAAAGATTCAAAGCCTTTTAAAGTATAAAAATACCTATTTGAGCATCAGAAATTTGACAGACATCCAAATTTGTTCATTTTTATATCAGATATTTTGGAAATTAGTATTTTTATTTTATTAATTACAGCAGCACCCATGGTCTTATATATGTGCATTTGTTTATTCTGTCTATACAAAATGTCTCTCACACATTTTTTTACATATATTTGCTTTTTTTTTAATTTTTTAAGATCCCAATGAAGATTTCTCGAACAATTCCTTTGTTCATATGAAATACTCTAAGATTCTATAGAAATCCCTCAAGAAGGCCAAGATACAGCCATGTACATTTTTTAATGAGCAGTATATCAATAATCATCTGATCCACTCTGTTCATTTTATAGATGAAGAAACTAAGGCTCTGGAATTTCAATTGGTTGGATTGTTACTCAAGGGGGAGAAAAAGGATGCTGATTTTGTTTTTCTTTTTATTCTATTGCCTACACTTTCAAACAAATAGAATCTCATTTTTAAAAAGCTAAGCTTAGGCTTTATATTGAGAAAAATCCCTGAAAAATTTAAGAACTATTTTCAAATGACAGGAAAAAGTATTCCTTCAAACCAAGGTGCTATATGATACTGGCCACAGGTAAAGCACTTGCAAGCAGATGGAGTACAGGCTCTATGAAGTCCCTTTTAAATGCAGGACTCATAAAATTCTTATTAAGGCAATTTCTCTAGTTACAGTCATGCCTAAATCCGTGGCTATGAGACTATCATACTCACCACAACACATGATTTTTCTTTTTTATAAAAGGCCTAGTTATAAAAGTATTGCTGACCCAAAACTATGAAAAAGAGTTAAATTCCATGCTCCAAATTATGCTTCCTTCGGGCCAAATATCTGTTTGGTTGCTGATTTTGTGGTTACAGTTTTTCCTTCCTTTCATACGACTGATGGTTTGAAAGCAGCTTTTTTAGAATCTGGTATTGAATAAGTAAACTGAGACATCCCTTAAATGGCTCAATTGTGTTGCATTTTTCTTAGTAGTGGATGTGACGCTGTAGGTGTTGAGCTATTCACTTGATCTTCAGTATATCAAATTCTTGGTAATAAGGATCAATTACAATGAACATCTGTGGTCATTAAAAACTTTCTATCTATAATTTTTCTCTTGTGTTGGTGTATTACATAATAATATATTTTACTAATATTTTGCTTCCTATTCTGTTATACTCAATGTACAATTTATAATTTGTAATTATATTATAAATTTCCTCTTTTCTAAAAGTTTTCTGGATGACTCTAAATTTTTAAAATTATACTTAAATAATATTTCTTAAAATAATCATTTTTTTTCTACTGATTTTTTTCTATATGTTGCAATAGATTCAAAATATTACCTAAATGTTTTTGACTTGGCTTCCTATATATTTGATTGCTTGGTCTACACCTTTTCTATTGTCTTATTGAATTTCTATCCACAAGTCCTCTACTCACATGCAAATTTCTCCTCACCACTCCTTTCCATCAAATACAGAGATTATTTTCTCTATATAGAATTCATTGGGAACAAAGTGTACTTTACAAATATTATTAGATCTTTTGGTGTGACTCACTCCCATGCAGATGGTACACATCTGAAGGGGCTCTATTCTAGCTAGGAAAGATCTAGCTGATGCTCTGAAAAATTATTCTCTCTTGGTGAAAAGTTAGCCTGCCACAGCCTTCCCTGCTGCATTATTAAACACGAAGGAGTGATTCCCTTAATCCCAACCATCTGTTCTTCCCCTACTAAAAAGTGAAAACATCCCCTTGTGTTTACAAATGTTGCTGCTAAAGCTTCACCAATTATAAGAGATGGTTGTGAAATTTCTGTATATACTACAAGATCAAAACAAAATCCTAGTCACCAAAAATCTGTAAGAAATAAACCAAATTTATATCACATGATAAACCCAACTGTGTTTTAATGTAATGCAATTATATTTAAACTACTGTCTCAGAATGTAAATTATTTCAGCATCTCAGTATAATATTTGCATCTTAAATATACTCCTACTTGTCCAGACTTTCAAAAGTACAGACACTAAAAAAATGGATCATCTTCAATTCTTTTTAATTTTCACAGATTTGTAGAGTGTACAGAATTTTAGCATCCAGCAAAGGTTCAGTTTTGTTGGAATTAAAGGCAAAACAAAATATCTGACTGCTCAGATGAATAACAGACTCAAACCCTCTAAACTAGAAAAGCAGGGACAAGTGTCCCACTGTCCCTGTTGATTTTCAGGAAAGTGACTTACACTGAAGTATTGCTAAGCAAAAATCAGTGCTACTGCTTTGCAATGAACTCATGTTTTCCTCATAAAAGGTACCACAAATCAGAATCATCCTAGCTTAAGAATCATCCTAGCTTAATCAACCAAAATACCAATCAATCAACTCACCAGAAACATTACAAGCAAAGGAAAATTTGAATTCCCAAGTATTTTAATTTGATGTTCATTTAAAAAAATATTGGGTATAGTGTAACCTAAAAGTTCTTCCTAGCTCTCTTTTGCTTATAGTATGAAAATATTTCAATTAACATTAAATTTATTTTTTTGAAGACCAATTGCTTTAGCTTCCTTTTAGGACACTGTCTTTGTCAACAGGCCAATTTCTATTTCATAACATTTATTCCTTTTGTGCTTAGCAAACAACTCCTTATCACCTATGTTCCAGACCCTTTTCACCCATTTTTTCCCTCAGTGTTTTACAATTCCTTCCCCCATACGTTCCTTTTAAGTCTACAACATTTCTGAAAACATTCATTCTTACTTAAAATGGAATTCATAAAATTAGCTGTTTTATTGTCACAGTACCCAGTAAATAAAATTGTTTTCTTTGTGAGTCTTTCTTTCAAATATTCTTTCAATTCACTCTAACATACCATGTGTTTACTTTTCTAGTCCATTTACCTGTCCTAGTGATTTTCTTGCTTTCAATCTGAAAGTTTGAATTATTTAGGTAATGAGTTCACTGTGGTCAAGCACAATGAAACATTTAGCTTCTTACAGTTTCTACACTTGTTGCCTCAAGACTTCACTCCTTGATATTTATGACCAATTATTTTCTGTCCCAAAGCATGGTCTTTGGGAATATGTCAAAGGCTACTTCATATAGATGTAACTAGCAGAATATATTTCCCTAGATAATTTTCCATTCCTCTGGTTGGCTCTAGCTATTCTAAAAGTGTTTAAACCTGGATTCTGGTGAACTTTACAGAAAGGTTCCTTTTTATGTGAACTTTCAATGACCACTAAGCTAATAGCTTCATATCAAATTTATTCTCATCTAAAAAAAAAAATACACTTCATGAGTCTGTTCTTAAATATATCTTTCATGAAACTGTCTCTTAAGATATACTTTGTGCCACATTTCTTTTTTCTTATCCCTAGTCTTGGAGCAACACTCATACTTCCTAATTCTCTTCTTGGGCCCGGGCTAACCTACTGGTATTTACCCTTAAGTCTGATAAGTTTATTTCCACTTCTACATTTTATTCACTTCTTACATTAACATACATTCAGCTTTATGTTCTTACTCCTTTATATTCACTGTCATTTCATAAATTCTCTACCTTAACTATACTAAGTTTTATATAATTTGGCTGGGATTTTCCTGATGATTATAATTGTTCCTATTTTTATTTTTAAATAGCAGCAACGTGTTTCAAAATAACTTAACATATTTTTTCTTTACAGAGGCAAAGAGAAAACTGTAAATATATGTCAATGTTAAAATTATTCTTTTTGTTTTCATCTTTATATTTTCAATGTGTATGTTCAGATATTATTGTCATATTTATACACCAAGTTCGGCCAAGGATCAAGACCAGTGGTAAACCAGCATAAGATACTGGCAAAGCACATGGTATCATAAGCAGGAGCAACTGTGAGATTTGGAAGTCATGTGCCAGAAGCCTGATCATAGACTGGTTATAGTTAAATGGTCCTGCAGCTAGGCAATAGTGGAACCGGTTATTACTTTATTATGCTTTCTACTGGACCACAACTACTTTCCTGAGTGAAATGATTCAACTCAAAACCATTTTGTCTAAATAATTCAGCTTTTAGAATCAAAAACTCAAATAATATGGCAGCAAAACTAGGAATACATGGGAGCTCCCAAATGAGGTTACAACTCTCACTTCTGGGCAGTTAGTAGAACAGTGAAGTAATTAAAATGAAATGTTCATTACATACCCCCTACACACACATATGCACTGACACACAAACACATTTCTCTTATTTATGGTATTCCCTCACCACTTCCCTAATCAAAATCTTCTCTCAGGACTGGTTCTGATGAGCCCATGATTATGAAATTGTATGTGTCTAATATAATTTACAGCCTCTTTATCCTCCCTGTGGCGTTTATATTTTAATAGGGATAGGGATAGCATTTTCTGAAACGTAAGACTAAAACGGATGAACTTTTACCAGTAAGGTATTTAATGCATCAGCTAGCAGTAAGTGGAATGCACAGGCATTCCCAGGACTCTGGAAATCCCACCAGGTGGGCACTTATCCACCACTCAGTGTCCTGCTTTTACAGTCTAATCTAATTGGTTCTCTGTGCAGGTGCACTATTTACACATACCATAGTGTCTGCCCTAATGCTGATATGTACCTTTGCCTATGGCCTCAAAATGTAGCTAAAGTAATCCCTCTAGCATACTGTTGCCACTGGAAACATAAGTTTAAGCTCTATGGTTTGCTGAGTAGGGCTGCATAAAAAAAAAAGCAGTACACAGCAGAGCTAAAGATGATGCAGAGGTACTTAGATGAAAACAGACAATTTTGCAGAAGATTGCCTAACATATTGGCAGTTCTCAAATCATATCTCAAATCAGATGAAATAAATTTCAGAAAGTTATTTAGCATGAAGAATACATTATTAAATTCAATGTATAAAATGTTAATGCAGATCTGCTGGCTCTTATTACTGCTTGCTTTCAGTCCTCCCTCTTGTAACACTGGTATCATAAACTTAACTGTCAGTGTTGGGTGAGCATTCTCCCTCCAGTCAACTAGCAGACATGCTTTTTAAACATCATCTCTGCATCCTTAACCACACATAGTTCACCTTCCAGCTCTACTGAAATTCAAACATCAGAGTTTTAGAATAATTTTTTTCTATGCACCATCAAGAATGGCCAGATTTTTAACAAAATTTATCTTTCTGCTACCAATTCAGGCTTTTTTAGTCATATTTTGTGGAAATTACATTGTAATAGGTGAAGGATGCATTATTTACTGTGATGCATTTTATTTCTGAATTGAGTCAGCTTTGGATTTTACAAATTACCCACTCTTGAGACTTTGCCATTGAATTTAGATCAATTCACACAATTTTATGGGCATGCTATTTCTTGTCATTGTGGATATTTCTCAGAAGAGGCACTTCTTGAAAGGCAAAGAAGCTCATGGGATAGGGACAGCCATTTGATCAGAGAAGGTACTATTTAGTGTGACTCACCAGTAATTCCAATATTGTCACCTTACTTCAGTAGATGTTCAGGGCAAGTTATACCAAAGCAGTTTTCCTAAGACTGTAAGGTCTAAATTCTTTACCTAAGACACTTAATTTGGTACATGGATGAGGTGACACCTAGCTTAAATTCATGGAAGAATGCATTACTTAGGAATACACCCTAGTTTTACTGGAGCAAATAAGTTTTATCTTGTGTGCTCAGTTTTTTCATGGTGGATTAACAATGTCTGCCACGGGTAGCTTTATTTTTGACATCTGGTCTTGGTTTATGTCGAACTTCCTATCTTTTCCCAGAGATAACCACCTAGTAGCTTCTATTGACAACATATTTCTGCCAGGCACTATCTCAGCCACTTTATGTAAAATATATTTTTAGTCCTTACAGATTCCCAATTAGGTAAGTGCTACTATGTTTATTTTACAGATTTGAAAACTAAATCTTAGCAAGATTGGTAGATATAAGATTAGAATTTCATTTGCATGGTACCAAAACCACTTAATCACAATGAATCCCATGTGCTATCCATTCTTAATTTTTCTTTCCATATACTGGAATCCCTATGTGGCAAACTTCCTAACTTTCATAGGGCCATTCTCATTGATTATATATAGGCTGAAAGTTAATCCCTGACCTACTGGAAAGCCATTAGGCCTACACACCAGAATGTGGAGACAGACTATTTTCGGGTACTTGCTTAGTATAAGTACTATTTTGGGTATTTGCTGCAGTGTCTTAGATAAATTTTCTCTTTTGTAATGAAATAAACAATTATTCAGAGATAATGCTTAGCAATGGATTTTCAAAATGATCTTAGATTTAGATTTTTAAGATGGTATTTACTGAAGTTGTGTGGCCAAATTGGGAGCTACATCTGTACTTCTTCTAGCTTTATTAATATATGTGATTTTGAAATAATCATGTTTGTCTTAATTGTTTGTCTTTAATTGATATTTATACTTCCAAAAATGAATTTTATTCTCAGCTATTGTAAAAGTTGAGAAATTTGATGTATAACTGATTCACTTTGCTGTACACCTGAAACTAACAACACTGTAAATCAACTATACTCCAATAAAAATTTTTTTAAGAAGTTGAGATATTTGTAACTGTACTTATTTTTCATATCTTTTCTAATGAACTCTAAATGGGAAATAGTTTTATTTTGAAATATTGTTTGTAATTATCCTTTTATCTTACCTTGTTTCATTCACATTTTCATTAGGAGAAAAAGATACATTTGATTTTGCACAGAAGTTCTCTGTGCTTTATTATTATTTTTTTTTTAACTAGGCTTTTTCTATGAATTGCTTAGTATTCAGTTTACCCTGGATAAGTGGAAAGTAATTCACTCTAAGAAGACTGTGAAACTGTTTTGTCTCAGCAGGCTCCATTGTGAAAACCCAGCATGAGCTAGGGGGATGTGAGACAGGCCATGCTGTAGTAGACTGTTGCTGTACATTTTAAATGTTCATGAATTACTATCAGTAGATGATGGGTAAAAAACTGGAAAAATGTAAACAGCATGAACATCAACCACACTTTAGTTAGCAGTGCCTCCCCAGTAAACAAAATCACACATTAGATTGTAGAACAAAACCCTTAGAAGAAGCATAGCTAGGTTTCCCTTTTTTTTAGCTGCTATTCATTAAGCAGTATCATGTCCATTAAATGAATGGTAACATTTACGTTATATGGCTAAAGTTTTACAAAGAGCTTTTACACACATATTATTCCATTTGATTTTTACAATAGCCCTGTGGAATACATGAGGTATATATTTTTCTTCTTATCATAAGGCTCAGTTATGTTAAGTGACCTACCCAACATGGTAATTAGAAGAGTTGGGGTTCAAACCCATGTCTCCAAACTTCAAATCTTTTATTATTCTGGTTCTGGTACCATCTTTAAAGTCAACGCACTCTGAATACAGATATGCTACACTACAAATTTTGATAAATTCTAAAACCACTAGATATATCTGACAAACATTTATTCAAGTTCATTCTCTGATAAAGATTATACTTAATTGATAACATCTTTAGGGTTCCCACAAGAAGTTAGCTTAGAAGCACAAGATTTGAATTTCAGGAATAATGGTATATGAGACCACAGGTTCCTGGGATAATTATATAGGAAGTGTCTGGGTTATAACTTTCAGATGCTACAAGCAGACCCAGTCCCTCTCAGAATCCATAAAAATTTTTAAAATATTGTGCTTCCCTCACCAAGAACAATGCATGTTCCAACACTACCCTGTTTCTCTTGATTGGCTTTTTTTTTTTTTTTTTAATAAACTTTGGGACAAAAAGGGAGTGTTACTTTTTCACACAAATATCACCAGATATCACTAGTTGGTACAAGCAACTTAAATGTCACATCTTCAGAAAAGTTGGGAAATCCAATTACTCCCTTTTGGTGACAAATACCATAACATATATTTATAAACACATAAAACTAAGTAGTTAAGTATTGGAATTCCTTTGCATTCCTGTAGATAACTGAATGGCATAATATTATTTGCATACTACTTGCATTTATATTTGAACTTTATATCTTGGTATAAAAATGAACCCCAGTAGACATGATTAAGGTGGAGGGATTAATTTCCTACCGACTGAAATATATAGAATGTTCCAGTGGAACACTATCAGTATTCTACAGACTGCTTTCCTGACACCTGAATTTTCCTTATGTTTTATTTAAAATGTAATGCCCTTAGAACTAGATTATTAAATATTATGGTTAAAATGCATATACATTATATGTATATGTATGTATAAATGCTAGATAATCATTAAGCTAAATTTACCCTCAACAAAAATAGCTCAATTATGAAGACATATTTAAAATATTCTTGAATGATTTCAATAACATGCCATATTGTATTAAAAATAGATGGTAGAAAGTATATGTGTGATGCTATAGATCTTCACATGAACAGGTTAAATAAGCTAAATAAATACATACATTTAAAAATGATGTGGTAGCCATTATATTGGAAAATTTCCCATATCTGAAATCTTCAAATTTAATTATATTTCAAAGTCCCTGTACTTCAGAATATTGTGATCCTGATAAGCATTCTACCGATCTCTGAATAGTTATCTTTGGAAAAAAAAATATCATTTAAGGCTAATATTTCTTATTTAAACACACTGATTTCAAGGGATTCTTAACATATGGAAATGATTAGAAAGTAAACCACTCATAAATGTATTAGCCATTTCAAAATATTTTGTTACTTTAAGCATTATTTTCTGCCTCATTTACTTCCACACTTTAATAACAATCTATTAAAACATAAACATCTTTCTCTACAATCCTAGTGATATCTTTAACATTTAGGTTCAGTCCTCTAGAATGATTCTGATGTAATCCTTTGCTCACTTTCTACATTGTCTTGAATGCTCTTCATATATTGAGTTTACTGTTTGTATGACGATATTTTAAACATTTGAGATATGCACAAGTATTGTTTTAACTTTCTCCCTCCCTTGGCCCCTTACTATTGCTTTAGCGGGAAAGTCATTTCCAGAAAGGAATCCTTAACTTAAAACTTCAATTCTAATACAATTTTGTCAATCTGGTTAAATTAGCCTTTGCTAGCTGATATACTGTGCTTATATTTTAACTTCAATAAAAAACCTAGTAAAATATCTAATTCTGTCTTTCAAAGACTATTTATACAAAACTGACTGACTAAATGAAGACTCCATTACTTAAAGGAAGTCCTAAATCTATAAACTCACACAAATCTGAGACACGTTAGAGCTTTTATAATAGTTGCTTCTGTGGTGTGGGAGACGTTCAGGTTCAGAGACTGCCAAGGGATACCTTAAGTCGGTGAGGGCTTTGAAAGGGTTCTGGTTAAAGTTCTCATAAAGTTTAGGCATTCATTTTAATTACTCTTATTAACATATAGAAAAAAAAAACTTAAATAATAAATACAAACATTTATCTAGAATTCCCTATGTTCCAGGCACTGTCTAAACACTTAAACACTTTATCTCTTTCAGTCCTAAGCACTTTTTTGGTAGGTATCATTATTACCTTTATTTTATGAATGAGGAAACATGACTAGAGATGGTAGACAAATGACTTGCCAATTATCACCAACACACTAATTCACTCTACTAGCGCCCCATCTTCTGTCCAAAGACTTCCCAAGATAACTAGCTCACTCATGCTGATAAGCCTACTTTAAGTGCTTGCTGTGGACTGAATTGTATCACCCTCAGATTCATATATTGAAGCCTTACCCATAATGTGATGGTATTTGGCAATGAAGCCTTTGGGAATTAATTAGGTTTGCATGGGGTCAGAAGGGTGGAATAGTCATGTTGAATTAGAATGAGAGACACCGGAGAGCTTACTCGCTCACTTGCTCTCTCTTTCTGCCAGGTGAGGACACAGAAGAGAAGGCAGCCACTTAGGAGCCAGGAAGAGAGCTCTCCAGAACCTGACCATGCTAGCACCCTGATTTTGGACTTCTAGCTTCCAGAATTATAAGAAAATAAATTTCTGATGTTTAAGCCACCCCTGTCCATGGTATTTTGTTATTGCAGACCAAGTTGACTAAGACTAGTGTTTACATACTACCTTTGTAATAAAAGATCTTAAAAATTATTTTTACCAAGCATAACAAGTTAATCATTTACCACCTGCTTGAACAACTTTTGGATTCGATTTATCTGATTATTATTTCTAGCTCATTGTTACCTTTCATGCTTTTCTTTTATTCTATTTTTTCCTCAAAATATTATTGAGTAACTCTGAAATAACTACTGTAATTTAAATACCACGGTTTAAAATTCATCTTAACCAGACTACCTTAAAACCTTCATTTCACCTTTCTTTGAAGCCTAAATACTCATACAGCTCACTAAGCATTTGCAATGTCTAATAGCGTCTTTATTTGGCTCTACTTTTGTCTCAAAATTGTCCGGGTAATTATCAAATCACTGGGAAATAAAGGTATGATAGCCCAGCTTCTCCACGTGTAAGCAAGTTTATTCAGCTCTGGGGATTGTTGGGCAAGCTCTCAACTGTTACAGAGTTCAATTCCAAAACCTTCTTAAATGAAAAGTAATTTAACAAAGGATTCTTTGTAATTCTGTTGCAAATATATATATTAAAAAATCAAGCTCTTTAAATGACTAGATTTCTTGAAACATGCTTTCTTCCTAACATTTCCCTTCATTCTTCTGCTTTATAAATTCCTACTTACCCACAAGACCTTTCCTTTTCCTTGAAGAAACGCTGACTTCTTCAGGAAGGATTTGTTCTAATTCTTATATATCTCTGCTTAGTAATTATGACAAGAGATGATAATTATTTTTACTCATATGTTTCATTCTTTAGATGTTAGCTTATTTCCTAAAAGGGATGTTATAAATATTTGTTCACAGACAATAGATACATAATATCTACACAGATATTCAATACATAATATCACTGTTGTTTGTTGGTCTGATGAATGAAAGAATGCAATGAAAATATTTTGAAAAAACATTCAAATATAGATATTAACTACTATTAGAACAGATTTATATACAATGTAAATTCATGTGACTGAAATTACTGCAGAAAAATAGACATGTTTCTAAAAAGTAGTGTGGAAAGAAATCACCTAAAAATTAATCTATGGGCTTCCCTGGTGGTGCAGTGGTTGAGAGTCTGCCTGCTGATCCAGGGGACAGGGGTTCGTGCCCCAGTCTGGGAAGATCCCACATGCCGCAGAGCAGCTGGGCCCATGAGCCATGGCTGCTGAGTCTGTGCATCCGGAGCCTGTGCTCCGCAACTGGAGAGGCCACAACAGTGAGAGGCCCGTGTATCGCAAAAAAAAAAAAAAAAAAAAAAAATTAATCTATGGAAATATTCCATATAATGATAATTAATGTTCAATAGTCTGAACATGTAAGAGCAAAAAACCCCAAAAGCCATGCTGGATATGTAATATACTACTCTTTTAAAATGCTTATGTATAGAAATATACACCTTTATATATTGGGATGAATCTACATGTAAATAATAATAATAGCTAACATTTTGAGCACTTAGCATTTGACAAACCTTGTTCTAGACTACTTTACAAGTACTAGCTCATGCAATTCTCACAAATGAAATATGAAACTAACTCGACTATCACAAAAAAAAATTAGACAGCATTTTGCAACATTTTTATAATTAGATTTGCTATACATTATATTTTAACAAAAACATAAATTTGTTAATAAAATAATATTAGAAAAGTCACTTGAAAAATTTCCATTTATCAAAAATCTTTTATTTGATACCAGAAAGATAGCAAAAATAGGCCAATATTTAGGTCAATTATACCAAGACCCTCCCTGGAATAAATCATATCTATATTTGAAAAAGGAAATTTGATTAGTAATTTATTCAATGCTAATTAGTTTCTAGCCACAAGCCACCTTTACCACCCACGTCACCCCTTCATTCCAATACCTTTGGGTTAGTTCCAATCTTATTCTGAAAGTTGTTTAACCTAAAATGTCTTTAGGGGATAATTTTCTAACCACCTTTTAAACTACCACCCACGGTTTCTCACAAACTAAGATGCATCAGAAAAGTTCTTTTTTCTTTTTCTTTTTCCTAAATGGAACAAAGACAATATTAAAACATAAGTGGCATATGACAATTTGACAGTTTCTAGTGGAGATAATGTTCTCCTACATATAATACGGGAAACTGCATCTAAATTCTAGGTTGATGGCATTGTAGAAAACAATTAAAATGATTAAATGGGTCAATAAATAGCCTAAATTTCAAAGCTTCCCAGTTTTAAATAATATGATTTATTATTAAATAACTGGTATAAACTGAAAAAGATTATGTAACTCATTCTTTGCTGTCTTGATAATTTTTATGTCAAAGCCACTGACAATAATTCAGTTAAGTAGAAATATTTACCTATTTGAGGTATCTGTAGACCAAGAAATCTGATTGATGACTCCCTCTTATATGTGTATTAAACACATACATATACTACAGGATGTATGTGTACACATACAGATATGCACACACATAAATACATAAATGTATTTAGTTCCATCAGAGATATATATTGAGCGCCCCCTTTTCTTTTTGCACAAGACCATCAATTATTTTAAATGCGTTTTATTAGGAAACTGGCTCTTATATTACTTCTTTAATAATTTCAGTAACTTTAAAAATTTTGAATACTCCTTTTATTACAGATCTCATATACTAATATAAAATCTCATATGTACTGAATATAAAAATCTCATATAGATTGAAATCTTATTATCTGTTACTTTCACTTTTCATCGAGGGCATTACAAAATATTTGTTATTTAAAAGGTGTCTAGCATCTGATAGAGTTTTTTTTTTTTTTATAAATTTATTTATTTTATTTTTGGCTGTGTTGGGTCTTCGTTTCTGTGCGAGGGCTTTCTCTAGTTGCGGGGAGCGGGGGCCACTCTTCATCACGGTGCGCAGGCCTCTCACTGTCGCGGCCTCTCTTGTTGCGGAGCACAGGCTCCAGATGCGCAGGCTCAGTAGCTGTGGCTCATGGGCTTAGTTGCTCCGCGGCATGTGGGATCCTCCCAGACCAGGGCTCGAACCCGTGTCCCCTGCATTAGCAGGCAGATTCTCAACCACTGTGCCACCAGGGAAGCCCCTGATAGAGTTTTAAACATGGAATTATTGTGACAATCAAATGGCCTGAAATATCTGAAAATACGTTGTCAGCATTAAATGATTACGGACTCTAGTTTTTGTTAGAGTTGTAGCGATATGACATCTCTTTCTCATTTTCTCCATTAGGAGGAAAGTCAGGTATTACAATCCCCATTTGACAGATGTAGAGACTAAGGGAGCAAACAGGGAAGGGACTTGTCAGCTAGTTAAGGGGAGAAATGAAGGAGAGTTAGTTAAGGGGAGAAATGAAAGAGAGTTAGTTTATCACCGAGCTTCCTGACTACCAGCAATAAGTCTGTTGCCTTACACAGAAAGAGGGACAACCATGGATTTTTTTTTAAATAAATGTATTTATTTGTTTGCTTGTTTATTTATTTATTTTTGGCTGTGTTAGGTGTTTGTTATTGCACGCGGGCTTTCTCTAGTTGCAGAGAGCAGGGGCCATGGGCTTCTCATTGCAGTGGCTTCTCTTTGTTGCAGAGGACGGGCTCCAGGCATGCGGGCTTCAGTAGTTGTGGCTCACAGGCTCTAGAGTGCATGCTCAGCAGTTGCGGCACACAGGCTTAGTTGCTCCATGGCATGTGGGATCCTTCTGGACCAGGGCTTGAATCCATGTCTCCTGCATTCACAGGTGGACTCTTAACCACTGTGCTACCAGGGAAGCCCACTGTCTTTTTTTTTTTTTAACTCCTTTATGGGAGTATAGTTGCTTTACAATGGTGTGCTAGTTTCTTCTTTATAACAAAGTGAATCAGCTATACATATACATATATCCCCATATCTCCTCCATCTTGAGTCTCCCTCCCACCCCCCTCTAGGTGGTCACAAAGCACCGACCTGATCTCTCTGCAACCACGGATTTTTGAACAATTTTTCTAATATACAGATGTCTAGTCTAATGCTGTTAATTATAATGAGATTTGGTCTGTGCTGGTTTCTCTGAAGTAGTCAAAACCTAATTAACATCAATAGCTACTTCCAAATTTACTTCCTACATCCTTTGGCTTATGGCATTGCTTCAGTAACTCTGAGACTTAATTTTGCCATTATACTCTCATAATCAATGTAAGTATAATTACCTGGAATAAATCAATAGCTATCTCATTCTATTTTCACAAACATGACTGTATCATTAAGCAATGGGGAGCCATAGAGTGCACTGATTAAATTTACGTTTTAGACACGCTGATCTAGCAGCCTTGTGGAGGATGAATTTGCTAGTCAGAAATGCTACCCAGAAGGATGGTGCAGGCAGAAAAGTAGAGATGGTCAGACCCTAAACTGAGGCAGTGAGAGTAGAACCAAATGGATGTGGGAGAGATAAGGAAGAGAAGTAAGGAAAGAGTCCTAGAGTCAATGGATGCCTGGGATGCAGTAGGCTACAAAGAAAATACAGGGGAAAAAATGAGGAAAGATGAAGGTTTGTAGGGAGGCTTTATATTTTTAAAGGATTAGGTTTTAAACACTATAAATTAAGTTCATGATTGAAATCTATTTGCTCAAATCAACTTATCTTTAATATAAATATCTTGCAAATCATTGTTTTAGATATTAGCATAGAATTTAAGGTACTTAGAAAATCTTTTATTCATTCATTCATTCATTCATTTTAAGGAGAAAATAAGACACAACTTGAAATTAGCTCAAAACTTTTACCAGCTATAAACTTCAACATACGACCTTGTGCTTTAATGTTTAGAAAACAGTGGTTCTTAAGTTGAAAAATTTCACACTTAAATTTTAAGAGATTTTAATCCCCGTAAACTCAAAATACAAATAAATATAATGGAAATGTGTGAATGCCTTGGATTTATATTCACAGATGGGAGGGTATAAAGCTGACATCAACAGCAATCGAAATTAGACACTAATCACCACTCACTAATGTTAAATAAAGATGGCATAGAACAGAATATCTAATCTGACTTAATTGAAATTTAAATTCATAGTATGCAAAAGAATAAGAATACAATCATCGTTCCTCTTTTATCAGCACACACAAGTAATATCAGGTTGCGCAATCATTTCATTGCAAAGTATCATAATGCTATTTCATGAAGAATAGCTAGAGAAAGTGATGCTGACGAATAAATTATGGCTTCAAGTGCTTGAACTGCATATAAATTTACCTTCTAGAAGAGCTGTTAAACAAAAGAACTCGAGTCTTCATCTATTTAGAGAGTTATAAAAAAAAAATTGTATGGCCTTTGCCCTGTCTTTTACCTCATTTAACTCTTATACCAAAACGTCTCTATCATATCAGTATAAAAACCTACTTTAAAGGAAAACTCAATGCCTAATCTCAAAATGATACTGCACACAATCCATTTGATGTTATGGTAGAGGGCTGGTTGGGGATGAGTGGTGTGTCTTTTGATTTACCTTTTAGAATACACTCTTTCTCACTTTTAGTTTTGTTTTGAAACTACTATGTAATCATCAGCACATCTAACAATGCTGATTTTCTGTCAGCACATGAAAGGTATAATGGGAAAAATGAGGAGAGATTAAAAAGAAAGGTTTATATAAATCCTATAATAGCAGAGGAGAATTCTTCAGTGGAACAGAGGTCCTAATTTGGGAGACTAAGTGGACATGTATTTTCTAAACAGAATATATATTGTTTTCTTAGAAATGTCTTCTATTTGTCTGATTTAACACAGGGATGTTTATAAAAGAAATACTGAAGGATACTTAAGAAATTTTATTTTTTAAAAACAGCAAAACGACCATAAAAAATAGACTTCACAGCTTCAACGCTAAATTTAATATATTTAAAATATGTAAAATACAGCTAAAAGGAACTCAAATTTGTAAGTAGATTATAAATGATAACTCCACAATGTAAACTGAAAAATCTATTGTTAAGTCAGCAAAAATGGAGAAACCATTAATAAAACATTCAGATGTATTATATAGACTTCACTGTCTATAAAGAAAGTTTATCAGTTCACTGATAGAGACAAATGATTCTTCCTAGACTTAACATCTAGGAGAATTTTGTTACAATGGTCTTTATTTTGGTTTACTAAATATGATGTTGTTCACAAATATATTCTATTGTTGCTGTCGCTCCTTAGTGGCTCTTGGTAAACACAAAGGACCACTATAAAATACAATGAAGGAGATTTTTCACATGAAGAGATCAAATACTTTCCAATTTTTGGTTTGGGGAGAAAGTATAATTTTGAAAGAAAATGTAAAAATTGAAACAGGACTGCCAACTCGCCCATTTGAACAGTTAGAACATTAAATCCAAATGAATAATACAAACATATAGAGGCTAAACAATACACTACTAAATAACCAAGAGATCACTGAAAATATCAAAGAGGAAATTTAAAAAATACCTAAAAACAAATGACAATGAAAATACGATGACCTAAAACCTATGGGATGCAGCAAAAGCAGTTCTAAGATGGAAGTTTACAGCAAATACAATCCTACCTCAAGAAAGAAGAAACATCTCAAATAAACAACCTAATCTTACACCTAAAGCAAGTACAGAAACAAGAACAAAAAAACCCCAAAGTTAGCAGAAGGAAAGAAATCATAAAGACCAAATCAGAAATAAATGAAAAAGAAATGAAAGAAACAATAGCAAAGATCAATAAAACTAAAAGCTTGTTCTTTGAGAAGATAAAAAAAATTGATAAACCATTAGCCAGACTCATCAAAAAAAAAAAAAAAAAAAGGAGAACACTCAAATCAACAGAATTAGAAATGAAAAAACAGAAGTAACAACTGACACTTCAGAAATACAAAGGATCATGAGAGATTACTACAAGCAACTATGTGCCAATAAAATGGACAATCTGGAAGAAATGGACAAATTCTTAGAAAAGCACAACCTGCCAAGACTGAACCAGGAAGAAACAGAAAATATAAACAGACCAAACACAAGTACTGAAATTGAGACTGTGATTAAAAACCTTCCAAAAAACAAAAGCTCAGGACCAGATGGCTTCACAGGCGAATTCTATCAAACATTTAGAGAAGAGCTAACATCTATACTTCTCAAACTCTTCCAAAATACAGCAGAGGGAGGAACACTCCAAAACTCATTCTATGAGGCCACTATCACCCTGATACCAAAATGAGACAAAGATGTCACAAAGAAAGAGCACTATAGGCCAATATCACGGATGAACATAGATGCAAAAATCCTCAACAAAACACTACCAAACAGAATCCAACAGCACATTAAAAGGATCATACACCATGATCAAGTGGGGTTTATCCCAGGAATGCAAGGATTCTTCAACATATGCAAATCAATGTGATAAACCATATTAATAAATTGAAGGAGAAAAACCATAGATCATATCAATAGATACAGATAAAGCTTTTGACAGAATTCAACACCCACTTACGATAAAAATCATCCAAAAAGTAGGCATAGAGGGAACTTACCTCATCATAATAAAGGCCATATATGACAAACCCACAGCCAACATCACTCTCAATGATGAAAAACTGAAACCATTCCTCTAAGATCAGGAACAAGACAAGGTTGTCCACTCTCACCACTATTATTCAACATAGTTTTGGAAGTTTTAGCCACAGCAATCAGAGAAGAAAAAGAAATAAAAGGAATCCAAATCAGAAAAGAAGAAGTAAAGCTGTGACTGTTTGCAGATCACGTGATACTATACATAGAGAATCTTAAAGATCCTACCAGGAAACTACTAGAGCTAATGAATGAATTTGGTAAAGTAGCAGGATACAAAGTTAAGGCACATAAATCTCTTTCATTCCTATACACTAATGATGAAAAATCTTAAAGAGAAATTAAGGAAACACTCCCATTTACCATTGCAACAAAAAGAATAAAGTACCTAAGAATAAACCTACCTAAGGAGACAAAAGAACCTGTCTGTAGAAAACTATAAGACACTGATGAAAGAAATTAAACATGATATAAACAGAGAGATATAACATGTTCTTGGATTGGAAGAATCAATATTGTGAAAATGACTATACAACCCAAAGCAGTTTACAGATTCAATGCAATCCCTATCAACTACCAAAGGCATTTTTCACAAAACTAGAAGAAAAAATTTCACAACTTGCATGGAAACCACAAAAGACCCCGAATAGCCAAAGCAATCTTGAGAAAGAAAAACGGAGCTGGAGGAATCAGGCTCCTGGACTTCAGACTATACTACAAAGCTACAGTAATCAAGACAGTATGATACTGGCACAAAAACAGAAATATACATCAATGGAACAGGATAGAAAGCCCAGAGAAAAACCCATGTACATATGCTCCCCTTATCTTTTTGATAAAGGAGGCAAAAACATACAATGGAGAAAAGACAGCCTCTTCAATAATTGGTGCTGGGAAAACTGGACAGCTACATGTAAAAGATTAGAACACTCCCTAATACCATATGCAAAAATTAACTCAAAATGGATTAAAGACCTAAATGTAAGGGCAGACACAATAAAACTCTTAGAGCAAAACACAGGCAGAATACTCTACGACATAAATCACAGCAAGATCCTTTTTGACCCACCTCCTAGAGAAATGGAAATAAAAACAAAAATAAACAAATGGGACCTGATGAAACTTAAAAGTTTTTGCACAGAGAAGGAAACCATCAACAAGATGAAAAGACAACCCTCAGAATGGGAGAAAATATTTGCAAATGAAGCAACTGACAAAGGATTATCTCCAAAATTTACAAGCATCTTATGCAGCTGAATATCAAAAAACAAACAGCCCAATCCCAAAATGGGCAGAGGACCTAAACAGACATTTCTCCAAAGAAGATATACAGATTATCAACAAACACATGAAGGGATGCTCAACATCACTAATCATTAGAGAAATGCAAATCAAAACTACAACGAGGTGTCACCTCACAGTAGTCAGAATGGCCATCATCAAAAAATCTACAAACAATAAATGCTGGAGAGGGTGTGGAGAAAAGGGAACCCTCTTGCACTGTTGGCGGGACTGTAAATTGATATAGCCACTATGGAGAACAGTATGGAGGTTCCTTAAAAAACTACAAATAGAATTACCATACGACCTAGCAATCCCACTACTGGGCATATACCCTGAGAAAACCATAATTCAAAAAGAGTCATGTGGGCTTCCCTGATGGCGCAGTGGTTGAGAGTCCACCTGCCGATGCAGGGGACACAGGTTCGTGCCCCGGTCTGGGAAGATCCCACATGCCGCGGAGCGGCTGGGCCCATGAGCCATGGCCGTTGAGCCTGCACGTCCGGAGCCTGTGCTCCACAACGGGAGAGGCCACAACAGTGAGAGGCCTGCATACTGAAAAAAAAAAAAAAAAAAAAAAAAAAAAAAAAAAAATCATGTACCACAGTGTTTATTGCAGCTCTATTTACAATAGCCAGGAGATGGAAGCAACCTAAGTGTCCATCATCGGATGAATGGATAAAGAAGATGTGGCACATATATACAATGGAATATTAGTCAGCCATAAAAAGAAATGAAATTGAGTTATTTGTAGTGAGGTGGATGGACCTAGAGTCTGTCATACAGAGTGAAGTAAGCCAGAAAGAGATAAACAAATACCATATGCTAACACATATATGTGGAATATAAAAAAAAAAGGAAAGAAAATGGTTCTGAACAACTTTTGGGCAGGACAGGAATAAAGAAACAGACTTAGAGAATGGACTTGAGGACACGGGGAGGGCGAAGGGTAAGCTGGGATGAAGTGAGAGAGTGGCATGGACATATATACACTACCAAATGTAAAACAGATAACTAGTGGGAAGCAGCTGCATAGCACAGGGAGATCAGCTCGGTGGTTGTTTGTGACCACCTAGAGGGGTGGGATAGGGAGGGTGGGAGGGAGACGCAAGAGGAAGGAGTTATGCGGATATATGTACACACATAGATGATTCACTTTGTTATAAAGCAGAAACTAACACAACATAGTAAAGCAATCATACTCCAGTAAAGATGTTAAAAATAATCCAAATTAATACACAAAGAGAGCCACAATGTACTGTTATTATCAGTTTACAAAAGACAGTACTTCCAAGAGATGAAAAACATATTATACAAACAAATATGTATAGGTATGTGTGCATATGAGATCTTGCAATTTTGAAGGTGGCTTTTGGGAAGCACTGCTTTAAACTCATCTTTAGAAATATCTGTCAGACTCAGGACTTTGAGAGAACCTATATGGCAAGAATTCAGATTTCATGTTTCCAGCAATTGTGAGATGTTCTTTGTTCTCAAGTGAAGCTGTCATGTGGTTTGAATCTGGCACTACTTTGAACCCTTTCTCAACTATGAGGACTGTATGTCTGCAGTTCTAAGATACTACCACTAGAGGGCAGCCTTGCCTATGTTCTCAGACAAACGATAACGCAACAGATGATCTCCTCTAAGAAAATATCTTTTTATTGAAAAGATTCAAATGTACTGCTTACATAACTAGTTTTTATAACACAAAAATTGTATTTAAAACAAAGTTGACAATCTGGGGCATATACTAGGAGATTCACATAAATGCATTATCCCTATAAATAAATGCAATACCATTTACTGAGCATTTGGGTGAGCACTTTCCATAAATTGTATTGAGGCTCACAAAACTCTACGGGAAAGATACCATTCTTAACTGCATGTTCCGAAATGGAACTAAGGTTCAGAGAAGTTAGAAATGTCTTCATATTTTGACTTCAGCTTACACTGAGTGTAATCTTTAGTCCTAAACCCACGCTATGCTGAGTGATTTGCAGCTTCCTGAAAATTCTTCTCACATATTTGTGCTTGTTATTTTAAAAATATGTTTGTAATATATTTCCACTCACAGTCCCCCTTCCTTTCTTCCACTCAACAGTTTACATCTTACTATCCTACAAGTGTCATCTTAAATCATGTTTTCTATGGAGAAACCTATCCTGTACACATAAATAAGTTACATTCTATAGAGCTCTTATAAGTTATAATTTTCCATAGTAATATTATCAAGTATGCAATTACAGATAATCAATATAATCTATCCATATCATGTTAAAAGATATATCTCATATGATCTCCTTTTATCATGCATGAAATTTACCAAACAATTACATTATCAAGCTATTAACAATCATTTCTAAGGGGTACTTTTTTGGCAAGTTAAATTCTCTTGCTTAAAGGATTCTAATTGAAACTAGGTTAAGCAAACAAAACAAACTTCTTATTGGTACATGTAAATGGAAATTACAGGAGTAGTCTCATTTAAGAGCTGGCTAGATCTAGACATACATACCTCTTTCTTCATCACCAACTATATTTCATATTCAAGCTGGCACTGCCAGGAAAAGAAGGGCCATTAAATAACAAAGAGTTAACTATCCTTATGGAAGGTGATTTTAATAAAGAAGAGATGCTCACTCCCTTAGCATCCATTGAATCTCAGTGAGGAACTCTATCCAGCTTGGGTAATAGGTCCTCCTTTAGAGAAAAGGATGAGGTTCTATGATTGGCTAGGGCAGGGCCAGTTGAGCCCTCCTGTCACTAGAGAGTGTACAAAGTGCAATAATTAACAATTTCATCAGAAACACCTGGAAAGAGTGAGAAGCAAAATTTCCCAATGCACAGATGGGGCTTCTAATATTAAAAATAAGAAATATCCACACCAGTTGTATAGCTAAAGAAATATATCATGCACCATAAGATTTCATGTTGAGCATGTATTTTCTTTTGCACTTAACATGGACCCATTTGAATATTTCTGTGTTGCTGAAAGAGACGAAACAGCTAAATTCTTAAAGGTTAGCAATGTCGTGGGAAGCTGAACAGATTGTGGGTCTGTGCATGATTCAGCCAGGGATTAATTTTTGTAGGTGATCCTGCTCTAGAGACAACAGGAACACAATCTTGGGACTATATATCATTTTACAGAATTGGAACAATGTAATGGACTGACAATAAGTAGACCTAAATTGGAGAGAATAAACCAAGTTGCTACAGGCAAAGCACTCTTGCAGACTAAAATCCTCATTAGCAGCACAAAACTAGAAGCCAAATTTTCGCGGCCTTATTAGCAGCACCCCAGCCAAGGAGGCACTAATTAGATAAGGAGATAAACTGTGTTGCTAAAGCCAAGGCATCCTCTATGATTAGGCATTGAGTGACAGCAGTGAGCATCAAGATCCAAATTCCAGTCATCATGGATAAAGAGCAAGGGAATGTCCAAGACTAAAACCCTTGCCAGAACTGAGGATGAGAAATATAGTCTTTGCTTGAACTTCAAGCGAACAAAGTCTGACCCCACATAGGTGAGGAAACTAGGTGACGTGGAGTAATGCACAGAATGATAAAGTGAGTATTTCATCGATACATTAGAGCGTAATCTGGAATAGCCCATCAGATTATGGGGACAGCTAGGAACAGCAGAGGCTGAATTTTAAAACTAGTTTTTACTTCCTATGTAAATCACGAAACTAGACAGTCAATTGCTATCGGTGATATGGTGAGGGATGGTGGGGACTGGTCACTGTCAGTAGAAGTGTCATAAAGACTAGTACAGTAAAATGATTAGACATTAGTAGTGACAAAGATTCTAAAAAGGGTAAATCAGGGAACAAGATCAGATCAACTTGTAGGTTGTCAGGAAGCCACTGTGAATGTCATGGTTTCTTTATAGATATCTTAGGTATGGACCCTACTCCAGCTACTTCATTCAATGGACAAAATATGTGCAAGAAAAATTACCTCCCCAAGATCACATATTTGTGCAAGATCATAAACTGGATTAGAATTCAAAAGATTTCTAATCCAGTGTCTTTCATTATATCATACTGGTTATAAGCAAAAGAACTACAGTCACTAAAAACACATTTTTCTACATTATATTGTTACTGACATTTGGGTCATGAATTAAACTATATTTTTGTCTGAGGACAATAATAACTTTCCCCCTTCTGGCAATTAAATATTTTATTAAAATTTTATTTACTTAAGTCATTGCATTTTATATATACTCTTTTAGAGCACCATGTACCTGTATTTAAGTATATGTATGTCTGAACACATAGATTTAAAAAGTTACTTTACTGGATCATACTGTAGTTCTATTTTTAGTTTTTTAAGGAAACTTCATACTGTTCTCCATAGTGGTTGTACCAGTTTACATTCCCACCAACAGTGTAGGAGCATTCCCTATTCTGCACACCCGTTCTAGCATTTATTGTTTGTAGACTTTCTGATGATGGCCATTCTGGCCAGTGTGAGGTGATACCTCATTGCAGTTTTAATTTGCATTTCTCTAATACTCAGTGATGTTGAGCATCTTTTCATGTGCATTTTTGCCATCTGTATGTCTTCTTTAGAGAAATGTCTATTTAGAGCTTCTGTCCATTTTTTTTTCAGAATAATAGTTTTTATTGGCTCACAAAGCAACTCCTAATAATACTATCAGTTATATACATTGTTTTCTTTTCTTTTATATATATATATATATATATATATTTATTAGTTTCTGCTTTATAACAAAGTGAATCAGTCATACATATACATCTGTTCCCACATCCCTTCCCTCATGCATCTCCCTCCCTCCCACCCTCCCCATCCCACCCCTCCAGGCGGTCACAAAGCACCGAGCTGATCTCCCTGTGCTCTGCGGCTGCTTCCCACTATCTATCTACCTTACGTTTGGTAGTGTATATATGTCCATGCCTCTCTTTCGCTTTGTCACAGCTTACCCTTCCCCCTCCCCATATCCTCAAGTCCATTCTCAAGTAGGTCTGTGTCTTTATTCCCGTTTTACCCCTAGGTTCTTCATGACATTTTTTTTTTAATTCCGTATATATGTGTTAGCATACGGTATTTGTCTTTCTCTTTCTGACTTACTTCACTCTGTATGACAGGCTCTAGGTCTATCCACCTCATTACAAATAGCTCAGTTTCGTTTCTTTTTATGGCTGAGTAATATTCCATTGTATATATGTGCCACATCTTCTTTACCATTTTTTGAATGGGTTGTTTTTTTTTTTTTTTTTGATATTGAGCTACATAAGCTATTTATATATTTTGGAGATTAATCCTTTGTCAGTTGCTTCATTTGCAAATATTTTCTCCCATTCTGAGGGCTGTCTTTTCTTCTTGTTAATGGTTTCATATGCTGTGCAAAAGCTTTCACATATGACCCAGCAATCCCACTCCTGGGCATATATTTGGAGAAAACCAGAATTTGAAAAGATAAAGGCACCCCAGTGTTCACTGCAGCACTATTTACAATAGCCAAGATTTGGAAGCAACCTAAATGTTCATTGACAGAGGAATGGATAAAGAAGATGTGGTACATATATACAGTGGAATATTACTCAGCCATAAAAAAGAATGAGATAATGCCATTTGCAGCAACATGGATGGACCTAGAGATTATCATACTAAGTGAAGTAAGTCAGACAGAGAAAGACAAAATCATATGATATCACTTATATGTGGTATCTTAAAAGATGATACAAATGAACTTATTTACAAAACAGACGCACAGACTTTGAAAACAAACTTATGGCTACCAAAGGGGAAAAGGGGGGAGATAAATTAGGAGTTTGGGATTAACATATATACACTACTATATATAAAATAGATAATCAACAAGGACATACTGTACAGCACAGGGAATTCTACTCAATATCCTGTAATGGCCCATATGGGAAAAGAATCTGAAAAAGAATGGATATATGTATATGTATAACTGAACCACTTTGCTGTACACCTGAAACTAACACAACATTGTAAATCAACTATACCCCAGTATAAAATAAAAATTGAATTTAAAAAAAGCTAATTGAATTCATATATTTTATATAAAATTTGTAGCATAAAAATTCACACCAAGTTTTGAATTAGAGCTCTGGTAAGCTGGTTTGTTATTAGTTGCACTGCTAACAGATTGAGAAGTTGGCCTTATCTTTGACATAGGCAATGTCAAAGCTCATTGTGAGCTATGAGTAGACTTCTTTGTCCCAAGGCCATGCCTTTCATGAATATAGGTCAAGTAGGGCTGATGACTGTATGATGTGAGTTCAACACTATCTGGAAAACAGACCTCCCTCATAAAATAGTCATTATCTTGCCCATCAATGTCAGAAACTCATTTAACAAATGATATAATCTATCAACATTAGAGGTAAGAATTACAATCCAAACATCCTTGGGTAAAATAGTATATTAAATTCTCAATTAAAGCATGAAAAAAATTATCACAGTCACCACAATGGGATGTAAGAATCCAGTATGCTATAGACATTTATCCATAAATTTAGAACATAGAAATATATATTTATACTCATCATTAGTAACAAGAAAATTTAATTTTTAAGCCACCAATTTGTATTTTTAAACTTCTATTTTTTTCTTTAATGTTTAAACACACACACACACACACACACACACACCCATAAACATCTCAAGCTAAAATTTCCCTAAATGAGTAGCCTACAAAATTTCAGCAGGAAAGAAAACTGGAGAATTACATTGCAAGTTTTCTTAAGTGTAAGAATCCAAGCCCATAATTCCATTTTATTAAGCTTTATAACTGAAGAAAGTCATTTGAGAAATTATATAAAATGAGACTACCTGGCATAAATTATTAACATCTTGAAACTACATTCATATGGATAATTTATAAGTATAATGTTCTTTGCAGATTCAATGGTAAAATTATTAGAATTTTATGTCAAATAAAGATCTTTGTGTGGAATCATTACTTCAGAATGGTATAAACAGAAGTACAGAGAGTAACAAATTCAAACAGCAACCTTGTGTGCAACAGACAGAAACTCTGTTTTCTAGAGCAGCCTCTTAGCAGCTCCATATAGGTGCCCACATTTTACCATCAGCTTTGCATAATTAATAAGGATGAGAAAAACAATGATCATGCTGCTAGTATTTAGTTATTCTTATAGTAAAATAAAAATTTCTCAGGTAGTTCTTTAAAAATCTCAATTCAAGTTTCCCTTTTCTGAGCTGCAACTTTTACTTTTCAGTAGCACTCTACACCTGATTAGAGTCACACAAAATCTCCATAATACTTTCACTGGAAGATGGTGTAGAAGATAAATTACCAAGTAACCATTTACTGTCCCAAAACAAGTTTTATTGATTTTCAGATTTGTAGCAGTAGGTTCTATCTGTAATGGAAGAACCCAGAATTCTATATTTTTCCCTTAGATAATAAGACAACCATCTCTAATAATGTGCCATATATCCAATCACTGTGTAAGTTTATGTATTTTTCAATACTCTAATTTAAGTCTCAAAATCAGTTTTTTAAAAAGCTACCTAATTTTGTACTCACAAAAATACCATATGCCAGAAAAGAATTCATGTTAGAGCATGGAGAACTTTAATATTAGAATTTGGATATTAATGGCTTTGTGTCTATAAAAGTGAAACTAAATATATTACTATAGTTTGCAATGATAAAACCTATTAGCTCAGATCCTTAAATAATTATTTTACCCGTTTTTTGATTATTTGTGTTAATTTTTATTAGGGTTTTATAAACTTATTACTTGTGTTTCATAAACTATTATATCTGTAATATTGGGTATTCTCCCTGGTAGACTCCATTTTCATGTGTATTAACTATTAACCCATGTTTATTTAGGCTTCTGTTGGGATTACAAAAATTCCCAAGGCAAATGCAATAAAAAGCAAAAAACAAACAATTGGGACTAAATCAAACTAAAAAGCTTTTTCACAGTGAAGGAAACCACCAACAAATGAAAAGGCAATCTACTGAATAGGAGAAGATATTTGCAAATGATATCTCCAACAAGGGGTTGATGCCCAAAATATATAAAGAACTCATATGACTCATTATCAAAAAAAAACCTGATTTACAAATGGGCAGGGGACCTGACTAGATATTTTTCCAAAGATGACATACAGATGGTGAATAGGACATGAAAAGGCATTCAACATCACTAAGCATCAGGTAAACGTAACTCAAAAACACAATGAGATACCACCTCACACCTGTCAGAATGGCTGTTATCAAAAAGACAAGAAATAAAAAGTGTTACCAAGGATGTGGAGAAAAGAGAATCCTCATGCAATGCTGAAGGGAATGTAAATTGTTGTAGCCACTGTGGAAAATAGTATGGAGGTTCCTACAAAAAAAAAAAAAAAAAAAACCGCAGAAAATAGAACTGCTATACGATAAGTGAAATAATTCTGGCCGAGAAAGATATCCTTCAACGGTTTAATGATTAAGTACATTGTAATATATTCTTACCATAGAATACTAGCCAGTGATCAAAAGGAACAAACCACTGAATCATTGCAGCAACTTGTATGGATCCATAGAAATTAGGCTGAATGAAAAAACTCAATTCTAAAAGGTACATACAGTATGAATCCATTTATAATATATTTGTTATTGATAGCCATGGATCAGGAACAGGAATGAAAGGGAGGTAGGTGTGGCTATAAAAGGGCAACACTAGGAATCCCTGTGGTGATGGCACTGTTCTGTGTCTTGACTGTATCAAGTCAATATCCTGGTTGTGATATCATACCCCAGCTTTGCAAGATGTTTATTATTTGTGTTCTACTACTGGATAAAGGGTATGTAGGATCTCTCTGTATTCTTTCTTAAAATTTCACCTGGATCTTTATCTCAAAATAAAAAGTTTTATTAAAACAAACAAAAGAAAAAAAAAGTGATAACTTCACAGTGCCTACAGAAAGAAGTACAAACTCCTCGAAATTATACATAAGGGCATTCAGAATACAGCCTTTGCACATATTTTATCTTCATCACTCTTTACTTATTCTGCTTTCCCTCCTTACCTCTAAACTATACATTTCATACATGTTAAGGTATAAAAACGTTCTTGCATCACTCTTGTACCACCATCTAGAGTGAAATTTGATTGCGTGTACTGTGGTCTCAATCATTACCAGTGAATTCTAAGGACAGTTTCTGCCCATAGCTTTCACCCTCTTCTCCTGGAAAAACAATACATACTAACAAACAACTGAACCATAGACAACAGGAAGAAGAGAAGAGACATTTTTAAAAAACAGTTTTTTTTTTCCCCTCTAAAGAAGTTGTACAGTATATAATCTAGTTGTAGGGGAAAATAATCTCAATTTTGATTTATTTGTGCTCTACTACAAAAAGAATTTAAGATTGGTATCAAAATGCATGCAATATAGCAATTTTAATACTTTAAAAGAAGTAAGAAAAGTGTGCTAAAGGGCAAACTACTAGAAGAAAAATAGAGTCAGGTTAGGTATATTGCTGATATGTTCTATACTGCTCACCTCCAGCAGGCATTATTTATAACATGCACAATCATGCAGCAGCCTGAGGAGCTTTGCACACAACAATACGTTTTCAACATTTCCAAGTATCAAGCACTATAGTATATGCTTCAAAACTGTCAGTCCATTTAATCATCAATGATTATTACCTGTGAATTAATTATTATCTCCTTTACATAACAAAGAAATTGAAGCTAAGAGAGGGAATGTGACACATTCAAACCCAGGTCTACTTGAATACAAAGGGTATACATTTAACCTCCTAAAAATGGGAAATGTATCTGGCTATAATCTTTGTAGGAGCCGATTCAAAAAGGAATATAGACTCACTTAAAATGTTACAGTGTTCATTATGTAAAATAAAGTTGTTTGTGAAAACCACCTATGTTCCTGACACTAAGGACAGATTAATTTTACCTGTTCTTCCTAATAGAAGGACACCACTAAAACAATGTACAGCATCCTCAATAGCATCCTTGTCATTTTCAATTGCAATTAACTAGGTTATCAAATGATGCTGCATAGATCACTTGAAAGTATCAAAAATTTGTAACCTACTGCAACTGAAATAAACACAAAAATTCAACATGTTCAGATTCTAACATACTGAATAGATTTTCCAAATTTTGAGGCATTAAGGTGAGGTGATTTTTTACCTAATTATCTCTACAGCCTGTTAGTAGCTAAAAGTCTCAGCCTAGCATGAATGCTGAAAATCCACTTTCAGAGACTACTTTTTTAGGTCACTGTCTTGGCTGAAAGCAGAAACAGTGCTCAACAAGACATTTTATGTTTGAGGTTGGAACTGAGTAATATATTCTGTAGGTTGCTTGTTCTGTATAAGTATTACAACACTTCTAAAAAGAATTTTAAAATAAAAGTTCATATTCTCTCCTCAATCACTACACACAAAAATAATTTAAAGAAGCATCTCGCTATGAGATAGTTTCACTTATTAACAAGTTTCCAGTATTTTTTAGAGAGAAATATTTTGTTTAAAATATTTTCACATTGACCCAAAAAAAGGGAGATCAGGTAACATACACTCAGCTCTAAATATAAAAAAAATAATTGTTCATGGGCTTCCCTGGTGGCGTAGTGGTTAAGAATCTGCTTGCCAACGCAGGTGACATGGGTTCAAGCCCTGGTCCTGGAAGATCCCACATGCTGTGGAGCAACAAAACCCATGCACCACAACTACTGAGCCTGCATGCTGCAACTACTGAAGCCTGTGCGCCCAGAGCCCATGCTCAGCAACAAGAGAAGCCACCACAGTAAGAAGTCTGAGTACCTCAACAAAGAGTAGCCCCTGCTCACCACAACTAGAGAAAGCATGCGCACAGCAATGAAGACCCAACACAGCCAAAAAATAAATTAAATAAATCTATAAAAAATAATAATTGTTCAAATTCAAGTCAACTTTTACAATGAAAAGCAATGATTCAGAGATTATTCTTTTATAATTTCCCATTTATGTAGTTGATATTTTAAAATTCAGTTCTAGTTGCTTACATTTTCGCAAAATGATTCATTTTTCACTTGCCTTTAGATTGTCTGGGACTTACTTCAAATAAGATTTAAAATATGCTGTCATGTTAAAACCATGTAAACATTTAATGGACAGATTACTTTTTAGAGTAGGTGAAAAGAGCAGAGATTTTTTTTCATAACTTAAAATATACTTCAAGTGAATGTGATACTCATAAATTGGTTCTCAGTTTTTACGTCTGATAATTTATCACTTGCCTTTGAGACACCTAAGTAAAATGCATCACTTCTTATTTTGTGCTCTTATTACTAACAAATGTTTAGATGACATCTTACGTAGAATCTGTCTTGAAAAAATCCTTGGAACTAAATGCAAAAAAAAGATTGCTATGTATATTGAAGCGTTTGTTAGCCATTTGCAAAATTAAAACTTGAAATATTTTATTAAGCAATAATTTTGATTAGTTAACAAAATGAAGTATTAAGCAATGTTTTTTAATAAGTACTGATGCCTTACTTGTTATTATACAACTCAAGTGAGACATGGAGAGAGATAGATGGTTTGCTATAGCCAGCTAGCATTTCCTTTTGAGTCATATTCCATACTCTACATTTTGGTGGACATCTAAGTACTTACTTATAAACAAGTTGGGATTCCTAAATCATAAAAGTGTAAGTAAAAAAAAAAATAATAAAGATGAAAGGTTTTGGGAATTAAGTATAAAATAATTCCAAAAAAATAATTTTGAGTATCCCTGTCTTAGAGCTAAGAAGAGACTGTCTTTTCCAAGTTTACACATGTAATATGTGGTAATTTAAAATCTGCACTTTTTTCTATTTAGGGAGAATAGAGACATGCTTCACAAAGAGATACAGAGATTCTTTAAATCTAGAATTTTTTTTTTAGGGTAGAAAAGTTGACATACATCAAATGCAATGAGTTTATTCTAAAAATAAACAGTTCTGTGCTCTAAAATTGATTCATTTATTTCATTAATAATTGGCATAATTTATAAGTCTAAGAGGTACCCTGAAGATGTAACATTCCTTCAGCAGACACTATTAGCAAATGTCACATTGCAGTTTTCTTCATATATAAACAGAAGCCTCAGGAGACAAAGATGAAACTTCTTACATGAAAGATTATGCACTCTAAATGTCAGTCTCTTAAAATATTCTAAACCCGTCATAAAGATAGTTAATGCAAATAGCCTAAAATGTGCTTCCAGTTATACTTCAAAGTATTTTTTTCCTGGACAAACAGGTTGGCAGATACATGAACAATTTATGAAGCCAAACAACTCTATGAACAATTAAAAACAGTGGCTATTCATTGACCATAAACATAAGAACTCCATGAAGTATGAATAAATTGTCATGATACCATCTGCAATTAAGAACACCATAACCCAGCTAATTGTTTTGTTCATGCTGGCCAGTGAATCCTTGTACAGCCCCTAAAATTGCCAGGTGTACCCTCCTGCTTAGCATAAATTAGGTCTCCACATATGTGAAATTTTGAGCTAGGTATCTTACATCTCTGCAGAATATTTAAGCTTTTTTTTTTCTTTTTTTTTTTTTAGCTTACATCTCAGTACTCATCAATGGAATAACCATTCAACATATGTAGTCCACAAATCTCAAAGTCCACATTTAGAAGACAGGTATTTCTTAGGTGAGTTATTTCTTAACATGCTAAGGTAGTTTTCATTTTTCAGTCATGAATTAGGTATCAGTACACTTCTTACATATTTCGATTCTGCCTTCCTATAATTAATAATATCTAAATATTTATGTGTAGATATTTTTGAAAGAATCCATCAATATATTTTCCTGATTTATAGAAAAATATAAATGCATGCATATTAAAATTATTTCCAGTGAGCACATGCATATAAATACATGATTTGATATCCTGAAGATAAATCCATCACATATCTTACTAACGCTGTGCAGTTTAAATGTAAAATAAAGATTCTATAAACTTTTAAAGTCAAGGTAAAGACCGTAGGAGGTAGTTTCCCTCTATGTTGAGTTTGTAGGAGTATCAATATAGGGACAGGACTGTGGAGTGTTAGAGATGTTTACTGTCTGAGAAAACTTCACCCTTTTGATAAAATAAGCATGGGAATATCCATGCTAAACTCTCCTCTGGAACTTCTCATCTCCTAGAGGAGGGATATCTCATTTCTATTCTATGATTATTATCATTAAAGTCCAATTGTTTTAAGAAAGAATGCCTATCAATGTGAACATACTTCATGCCACAGAATTGTACACTTACAATGAATAACATGTTAAATATTACGTTATGTATATTTACAATAAAAACGCTAAAAGGAGAGCACATCATGCTTTCCACATTATTTACATGCAAAATTCAGCTAACAGCTTTGAACAACTAAGTTTTTTAAACCACACCAAACAATGTGAATAGAGTCAAAAGACATACCCAGTCGTGAAATTATTAACACTTTTATTGTAAAGGCAAAATAAACAATTTAAAAAAATTGAATGTTGCTAAAGGAATTTGGGAAGGATATTGTTAAAATATTCTTGGACCAAATTAAAGACTTGAATGAATACAAAACAACTATTATCATTTAAGATATAGCTTCTGTTGGTAAGGGAAGCATGTTTATAATAATCAAGGAGGTCCCTTTCTCTGTGCTTCCTGAGGTACATGGCACCACTGCAATCATCACACGTGACAGTGTTTCAGGAGCAATAATTTATGTGGACGATTTTAGCCACTTGCTTCATTTTCAACTGCCTCTGTCCTCTGTGGCTCCACATGTAAACAAAGACCTTGACACAAAGTCTTGGAATTCTGTTTCTTTTTTTTAAATTCCCAGGAAAATGAGAGTTGCTCTTAGAACCCCTTAGTGACTTCTAGTGGTCCTGAATAGATCTGGGGTTTTGTTCAAGGGGTCATCCTGGCCTGTATATATATATCAAGAAAATATAGCTTATCTATATTACAGCCTCTTTTTTATAAAAACTACTTTGCTGGCACTTTTAGGGAGAGACAAAACTAGTGGTTTTCCTCTTGTCTTGAAACAGCTAATACACTGCTATTAAAATCTTCAAATATAATAAATCACGTATTTTTAGCAATTTAAAAAATCAGTCCTACTACAGTCCTATTTCACTCTTATTAAAATTTTACTTGGTTAATTTAAATTTGTCATGCCTTGCTTTAAAGTATTTACTATTTTTGGTTTAATTGCAACTAGATGTAGCTTTTAAAGACATGGCTTCATTCTAAAAATGTCACATGAGAATAAATATCTATGGCATGCACAATTTTACATCTTTATGATACTCCAGTGTTTCTCTTCCTTGTATTTTTTTTCCTCATTATAATTAACATCAATTGATCAGTTTAGTTTTGGTCTCATGTTTTAACTAAATTATTTTTTCCCCACAAAATTTCCCTGTTCTTGCAATATATGGAATCATTTTCTAAGTCATCAGAGATCCAAAATTGTGGTGTGAGTAGCTAGGTTTTTTATTTCATATCAAATTTCCACTTTAGTCTTCTCACTCAAGTCCTGAAAGTCAATATTACCATAAGAAGATTTTACTGCAGGTACTCTGCCAGATTTGCTACTGTTTGAAAGAATTTTATGTGATACTGTCCTTCTCTTAACCCCAACAGAATTTCATGTTTTTAATAATTTATTAAGTTCATTTGCTAGGTGACTAACATTCTGGCAGAGCTGTGTTGCCTAATAATTTTCTAATAAATAGCATCTATTTTCCCATGTGATATTATAGCATCAGTTTCAACTTATAAATTGAGAAAGATGATAGAAACCAAATGTTACAGTATGGTGCTGTGTTCACACTTCAAGGAAACTGATTAGAAATTGTAAGGACATCACTGCCATTCATGTACAATAACTTTCTTGGAATACATGTTATTAAGTCAAAAATTAGGTATTTCTGCACATCAGATAACTGCGCAATGAAGAATAAAATAGAGACTGTGGCATAATTACATATGGAGAAGTTTCTAGGATTTAGGTAAAGGTTTGTAGTATAACAGGAACAAACTATAGTAACCACATTTTATTGTCTGGTTGTGCATTTGTTACCCCTTTAGTCCCCAAAAAAGTGAACAGAGGAAAAAGATGAGTGCATGTATATTTTAGAAGAGGCTGTAAAATGTGGAGAGAAATGTATTTTTCTAGGAAATTAATAAAAAGGGAACTAGCAATTGTTAACATTTTACGTGTTAGAATTATGCTAAACACTCTATGCATGTCTTCTGAGTCAAAGTAGGTATTATTATTCTAATTTCACAGTTAACAGTCATGAGAAGGTTCATAAGACTGGTAGTCAGACTCACATCTAGATGTTTTTGATTCCATGCTCCCATGACTTCACCTGTGCCTAGCGAACACTACCCAGCTTCAAGTACCAAGGTTGACATAAACATATGGGAATGCCTTTAGTCTTACTGAACCTGTTCTTTCACCTATAATCTGAAGTGTTTTGTGAAATTATCTTCAGGTTTTTCTGATTATTATCACCTCCTTACCAAATGGTTTTATTCTTTCTTGTTTATTTCCTGTTTATAATCAAGAAGTGCTACTTCTTTAAAAGTGTAAAGCTGGCCTAGTAAGTAGAAGCAAGATATTTAGTAAATTTGAGTAGAGTCTTAAATTAGATGAACTAAAAATGCCTGTATATTATTTGCCTTTAACATTTTAGCACTCAACACAATACCTGTTCACAAAAAAAGGACAGGAATAATATATTTTTATTGAATGAATGAATGAAAAGATGAACAGATGGTTTTGTTCTTGGCTGTATCCCCAGTGCCTAGAACAGTAGCTGGTAAATAGAAGGCACTCAGAAACATATGACTTCCTCTTGTTTTGAACTCCTAAACAACTTTGTATAATTCAAGGTCTCACTATTATGGAGGACGAAATCAGGAAATATGTATTCTCCTGGGAGACTGAAATTATATGTTCTCTGAAGTTATTTTTTTTTAAGTGGGAATTTCCTTACCTAAGAAATACATTTAACCTTTATTAGATGACATTATTGCTGATAATGATGAAAATGGAGTACTATTTATTATTCCAAGAAATGTAACATCCTCTGAGCAAAAAACACTGCACATCTTAAACATGGTATCAAGGTATTGATGGTTACCTTAATTTGGAATTTAGTTTAAAGATTATTAGATACTCTGAAATAGTAAAGAAAAAAGAAAAGAAACATCTTAAATGGACATAAGGGTGATTAAATAAACTGTTGTATAGGCACACACTGGATTGCTACCCAGCATTTGAAAACATGAATAAACATAAAAAATATGTTACTGAATGAAAGAGAAAGTTGCAAAGGGATAATATCAGTGCATCAGCACTCATTCAGTCAAAACTTTTGATTCCCCTTTTTGAGACTTTCTAGGCAGAAGCTCCTATTCTAGGCAAGGGGCATACTACAGTGAACAAAAAAATTAACATACATTTTGAAATAAATAGTTTATATTATCATGAGAACATAGTAATGTAACAAAATTCAAAGATACATATGGCAGTGATAATACTAAATTTCTTTCATTTTTTTAAAATCTGAAGAAAATATGGTAAAACTTTTGCATTTGATGTTTGGGGCTGGGTTCATGAGTGACTGCCATTTTATTTTTCTTTACATTTTAAAGTTTAACTATTTTACAAGTAAAGCTATTTTAATAATCATATACATATATAACTGTCGTATAAATAAATAACAAAACCGTAGCAATTTGGTGACTGAGAGTTGAGAACACTGGTCTTTGATCTAAACATAAGGAAATAAAAGAAATGCCTCATTATGAAAAAAGAAAAGGAAAACATCCTGTTCTTGCACAATTCAGCATCTGAATTGGCAGTTTGCTTTCAGTTTCAGCGTTGACTTTTCAGTCCTTCCAACTCCCTCCACATGGCGTGTCTGCCTCTGGAGTGGCAACAGCTCTCATGGCTGCGTTGGCTGTATTTGGCAGTCGTAGTATAAGAAATAAGCCAAGCTCTTGAATCTGGGTCTTTTTTGTTTTTTTCATTCATTCTTTCTTTTCTCTATGTTTTTAAAGCAACACCTAGTACTTCAGCTCATTCCTTGGCAAATTCTATCTTGCTTGGATCACCATCAATAATGGTGTTAACACAAAGTGACTACTGCCAGAAACTCAGGTTCTGTGGCACCAGTAGCCTCGCTGGTCATCAAGCCAGTGCACCTGCTGCTGGTGTAGAATCAGGCTGTTGATAAAATTATAATCCCCTCATGGTTCACCAGTTTAGCTTTGAAAGCAACCAGAGGCATGTAGGAATGTTTCATGGAAAGAGTAAAGACATTCCCAGGAATATTTTTTTTCTATAAGCTTCTTCTACATTTTCCTAATCCATAAACAATTACTTTTATGCATTTCAGAACTAGCAGAGGAGTGAGTTAAGTCTGCAAACTGGAACTAGGACTCAAATAACTTCTTCTCTTTCCAATACACTTCAGCTGTCAACATGGGCTTGTTTATATTAATTTCTTTAGGGGCACATATTAGGAGGTGTTTGGGGTAAAATTTCTCTCAGATATAAAACTCATCTGAAAATTTCTTCAATTCCTTAAATTTTCTATTTCAATCATTCAAGAAATTGTCTACCTACCTCTCAACAAATCTTGGCTTGTTTTCAACTCAAAGGAAGTGAAGTTTGAATTGTTGTTGGAGAATCACTGCTCAGGTAATAAAAATAATTTTCTAGGAAACTGTGTGTTCTGAATGCTTAATGCTCTCATTAAAACAAAAGAAACTCAACTAAAACCACACTTACTATATAATTCCTCACCAAACCTCAGTCTAATGGAAATAGCTGTGGCTTATGAGTGTGTTAATATATACTAAATTTAGGAGCTTAATAAAACATCGATATTTCATGTCACGATAAAATATAGACTGCATTCTGATAAAACAGAAACCTAAGAAGACATGCCATTTCCATTTTGATCTTGAATAGGAAAATGTACAGAATATTATGTTTATGAAAGTAGATGTTTTTTCATATATAAAAACAAAATCTAAAAAATACATTACTTTTCCATATTAAAACCATTACTAATTAAGATTTAGATAAAACATTGATGTATATGCATACATATATGCATAAATATATGCTTATATTTAGTATGTATATAATCGGACATGTTCACGAACATGTTTATATGTAATATATAATGTTTATATATTATGTTTATAGTATGTAATATATAATAGCATAACAAATAAGTAAATAAATGGAGAGTAAAACCCAAAAGGTCTCAGAAAACAGACATAAGATATTTTAAAGTTATTTTACAATACTCAAGAAATTTTATGCATAAACAAAAATAGCATAACCCAAACAAAGATAATTCAATCTAACTCTCGTATAATCAGATGTATACTTTCCAGTTTTTTCCTTGGCCTTTACAAATGGGTTTGGCTGTCTGTTGAATAAACTTCGTTTTTGGCAAAGATTTTATACACAAGAGTTTGGTTTATTTTGATAAAATTTAAAGACCACTTCTTTCCATGATTGTTTTGGTGCCTGTAAGACTTCCAAATGAAAGAGATGCTTTAAACATATGGATGGGGTTAAGATGCCGTCTGTACCCTGCATGGGACCTCATACATACTAAATATTGAGACAGCTTTTCAATAACACTTCTCCTAGCTGAAAAGTAAAAGAAATGGATACTCAAATTATTATTACCATGTAGCTGCCAGGATGTAATGTATAAATATTCACACATTTATGTAGAAGATATTCTAGAAAATATTCCTTTGTAAAACTCATGGGATTATCAGAACCATAAATTTAAGTATGCAGAATTTTGAAATAACTCATTATATATTTATAAATTGAATTTGGTAAGAAAAAAAGCATTATCATATTAAGTATACTGGTAGATATTTTGAAAGCCATTTTGAAAAGGAAATTCATTCCAGATTTTATATGGTATTAATAGAATCAACATCATTATTACTACGTCTTTTTTATTCCCCAAACAGGGGCACCTATCTTTGCTATTATTTGCTGCAAACCATGAAATTAGCCCATTTTTACCATAAGGTACAAAATTTAGATGCAAAGCAATAGAGTGAGGTTTCTTCCACCAGATATACTTATATTTCTTATAATAATTTGATTCTACTTAATGAGTAGCATATGAGCAATTACAAATTACTAATAAAAATACTGTGGAATTGAGAAACAAAGAGAACACAATTCTCTCTCTCTCTCTCTCTCTCTCTCTCTCTCACGCACACATCAGGAACATATTTGTGGTCTGCATTCCTAAGGTATAATTAGGACTGGTTTTATGAGCAGACAAGAAAATATGAGAAATACCTGAAAGCATGCCATCTGCTTCTTTTTCTTAGTCTTCAAGTGCTTTGTCTCAAGACTGGCTTTTTGTTTACAAATAAAGATTTATGTCTATAGGATTAAGCATGAAATTGAATTTTGAGTAACACCTATTAACTATTATCATCATAACAACAGTGAAATAATTTCTTATGAAGGATCAAGTCTTGTGCATAGGGAACATGGGATACAGGATGAGGAATGGACTCAATGATAGATTAAGTGCTCTCAAATGCCTATAAGTAGCAAAATGAACATATGTTTACCTGTGGCTTTTTTTTTTTTTCAAGTAATGGGGATTGACTCTCCTACAACTAAGTGAATCATCTTATGTGTCAAAACACTAGTTACAAAAGTGCAAAACTACTGTTGTTACAATGGAATACTTTAGATGCATGTATGATCTTACCCTTATGAAAACCATGGAGAGGGATACATTTTCTATTTAATTCTTAAACAGAACCATAAATTGGGTTCTATACTTGTGAGAATTATTTAATTATCTTTGGTTTTGCTAAGACACCCAGGCTCAGAAATGGAAAGAAGATTTAAAAGAATAAAATCAACATGGTAAACATCAACTTAAGCTTTTCTACTACTTTGAAAAATCGAAGGTCTACGACTTCAATAATCATTGGTTGTTTATTTTATTTGCATTCCTATATCATTTCTCTGATCTCTCTGTTCTCTCCAAATTTGTAAGTAGCAGAGATAGTTTTCATTTTAGTTGCAATTAAGTATATATATATACAAACATGCACACAACCTAAATACATATATACATATATGTGTGTATACATTTATATGTTGTTTTTAACGTCAATTTTTAATTTTTGTCACCTCAGCTCACTTTTATAGGTAACTTTTGAAGCATTAAAGCAAATCTGATTGTAACATAAATTTTCCCCTACCTTCTCTAAAAGGAAAAAAAAATGTACTTGTTGATTTATAACTCTCCATCTTGCCCTGCGCTGATCTCTTTTTCTAGTTTTTGCTATGCAAGGTTATGACAAAGTGACATGAAAATGGCATTATAATAATAAAGCCAAACATTCAGAGTAAATGGTTCAGGAGTCCTGCTTGAATACCTTTCAAATTTGTTCAAGAATAAAGAACCTTATTTTATGAGACTAAATACATCGTCAAAATCTAAAAATTTATTCACATTGACACTGTGAATTATTTTCTAAGTTCAGTATTTTGATGCCTGTCCTGATTTGTAAACTGCCATATAGTTGCCTAAGCATGCACAGGATATTATGTGCATTGTAAAATGAGCAGTAAAGATTTTCTGTACCGTTGTTCCTAATGAGACAATAGAAAGTTATTCAGAAAGCAACAATTGCTGACGTAGAGCAATCTGTGCTCTATCTCAACTGAGTTGATAAAATGATGTTGTGAGATAAGTTTCAAGACTTTTTTTCTTTTAAGTTTATAAGCATTTTATTTCCTTAATCCCCCTCCTCCCAACCCCGAAAAACAACAGTCCATTACCACCATAGCCTGGATTCCTAGCTCACAGGTGATGCCTGTTTCTCTAAGGCACTGAAACATTCTAATGTCCTGGAATTGGGGAAGGATGTATTAGAAGTAGCATAGGACTCATATCTCCCCAAACCCCCCCAAACCCACAAATCCACCAGGACAGTGAAGTTTCAAGATTTAAATAATTACTACTACCACTGTAAATTGCATGGAATCTTATGATTTATTTATATTGCATAGTTCTTTTAATTTTCCTTAAAACATTCTGAATAGTAACATTAAGGTAAATCTATAAACATTTAAAAGGTTACGGTGTAGTTTCTTTGTTTTTTTAACATCTTTATTGGAGTATAATTGCTTTACATTGTTGTGTTAGTTTCTGCTGTATAACAAAGTGAACCAGCTATACGTATACATATATCCCCATATCTCCTCCCTCTTGCATCTCCCTCCCACCCTCCCTATCCCACTCCTCTAGGTGGTCACAAACCACCACCGAGCTGATCTCCCTGTGCTATGCAGCTGCTTCCCACTAGCTATCTATTTTACATTTGGTAGTGTATATATGTCAAAGCCACTCTCTCACTTCGTCCCAGCTTACCCTTCCCCATCCCCATGTCCTCAAGTCCATTCTCTACATCTGTGTCTTTATTCCTGTCCCATCCCTAGGTTCTTCAGAACCATTTTTCTTTTTTTTTTTTTTAGATTCCATATATATGTGTTAGCATACGGTATCTTTTTTTCTCTTTCTGACTTACTTCACTCTGTATGACAGACTCTAGGTCCATCCATCTCACTACAAATAACTCAATTTCGTTTCTTTTTATGGCTGAATAATATTCTGTTGTATATATGTGCCACATCTTCTTTACCCATTCATCTGTCAGTGGACACTTAGGTTGCCTCCATGTTCTAGCTATTGTAAATAGTGCTGCAATGAACACTGTGGTACAGCATAGTTTTTAAGGTTATATTTTTAAGATACATAAAACAAACATAACACACTTCTATAAATATAAAAGATATGCAGACAATACATGTTATTTTTTATTTTATTTTATTTTTTGCTGTACGTGGGCCTCTCACTGTTGTGGCCTCTCCCGTTGAGCAGCACAGGCTCCAGGCACGCAAGCTCAGCGGCCATGGCTCACGGGCCCAGCCACTCTGCGGCATGTGGGATCTTCCCGCATCGGGGCACGAACCCATGTCCCCTGCATCGGCAGGTGGACTCTCAACCACTGCGCCACCAGGGAGGCCCCATGTTATTTTTTTAACATCTTTATTGGAGTATAATTGCTTTACAATGTTGTGTTAGTTTCTGCTGTATAACAAAGTAAATCAGCTATATGTATACATATATTCCCATGTCTCCTCCCTCTTGGGTCTCCCTTCCACCCTCCCTATCCCACCCCTCTAGGTGTAATACATGTCATTTAAATGTTAGGGCTTATACTGGGTTTTAGTTAAATATAAAAATCTATACATTTGTAAAAATATTAAAATATTTAAATATTAAAAATAAATATTTTAAATATGAAAATATTGCAAAGGGGGAAGGATAAATTGGGAGATTGGGATTGACATATACATACTATATATAAAATACATAACTAATAAGGACCTACTGTATAACACAGGGAACTCTACTCAATACTCTGTAATGGCCTATATGGGAAAAGAATCTAAAAAGGGTGGATATACATATACGTATAACTGATTCATTTTACTATATACACCTGAAACTAACACAACATTGTAAATCAACTATATTCCAATAAAAAACAAAAAACAGAAAATATTGCAAATCTCTGTCCAATTTCTAAAATGAACATTAAAATCTTATATATAACTAGGTGTGCTTGTGTGTGTGTGTGTGTGTGTATGTATATATATATAGTTGTTATTGTTGTTAAAAAAGAATAATTGAAATGACAATATATGGATCCTGTCCTACATGTAACTTGGGAGATTCGATTTAAAATAGCTTGTGAGCTTCCCTGGTGGCACAGTGGTTGAGAGTCCGCCTGCTGATGCAGGGGACACGGGTTCATGCCCCGGTCCGGGAAGATCCCACATGCCGCAGAGCGGTTAGGCCTGTGATCCATGGCCGCTGAGCCTGCGCATCCGGAGCCTGTGCTCCGCAACAGGAGAGGCCACAACAGTGAGAGGCCCGTGTACAACAAAAAAAAATTAAAATAAATAAATAAATAAATAAATAAATAAATAAAATAAAATAGCTTGTGAAGCAAATGACAACCTAAAAGTATATTCAATAGGAAAGTATAAGGTATTTCTATGTCTTATATAATTTATTATTTTTTTCATAGCAAACATATTGAACAATTTAAAAGTGCAATATAGACTTAGGGTAGATATCAAAATAACACAAAATTTCAAAGTAAGATTCATTTCTTTCCTGCTTTCCTGTATATCACCTTACAACATAATTACTTTTGGTAATATAAAGTATATTTAAATTAAATCAACGAATCACAATGAAAGACAAGCAATACTACTGTATGTTCCACCTTTTTGTCTTTGTCGCTATTTTTGTCAGGGCTTATGCTGCATATCCTGACCAAGGTAGTTATTTTAAATCAAGAATAACAGCATCTAAGATCTTGGGGGGAAAGTGTTACCGTGCATTGGAAATGCCAACCAAGAAGCAAGGAGTGTGTTGGAAGAAGCATGGATTATTTTAAACTGTTGAAAAGCATCAACTAGCAATTATCTAAGACCATGTTCACACACACTAAGTACAGGTTAAGCCACCTATAAAATAAAATATTCATACAGTTCATATAATTATAAAATATTCATACAGTTGGTATAATTATCATACTAGAATGACTTGTCCTAACTCCAAATTTTACTTTACATGCAAAAACACAGTGAAAGCAATGGCATACATATTTTTTTAAATAAAATCACCAGATTTTAAGTTGAGCAATACAATGATTTGAATTATGTTTTAAAGACACATAGAGTTAGAATAAACCAATGTGAACTTTAAAGCAAATTAAATTTAAAAATCCTGTATGCCCTTTTATTTAGAAGATGTATATTTTAGCAAAAATATGACAACTTTCATCCCTGTACGTCTGTGTGTAATGCTGAATTTTAAACAAAGCTCTTGAACCATACTCAATTTCTGTCATCCATTTTTTAAAAAATCTTCTCATTCACTGATCTCAAAGATAATAAAAAAATCCTAGAACACAGATAATATTAATTTTGAAGTATAAACAGTGGATCAATGTACTACCTATTTACAGTTTGAGGTTTTATTCTAACATATACCATGAATTCCTTTTAACTCTGAACAAATACTCTGGTTCTTTTCTGATAAGGTAACTGTATGAATAATCTGTTTCATGCCTATTGAGGATAGTTAATGGATGCTTTTTCCTAGAGCTAGGAAGTGAAACTTTTATAATACTTATTTTTAATGTTGTAATAGTTTTAAGAGTTTAGTTCTATGGTTTTCTTAATTACTAGGGCACTGGGACCACCTTCACTCCTGGATGTGGATATAAAATGCAGACTACTGGGCCCCACACTAGTCCTGAATCAGATTCTCTGGCAGTAAGTACTCATGAGAAGGCACTGTGAAAGTGCTTTCCTGGAATTCTTAGGTATACTGAAGTTTGAGAATCACTGCCTTATATGAGGACATCATAGTTTAGAGTGATATACATATTTCATGTATTTCATTTACATGTACCAGAATTAAGGAGAGAAATTGTTACACTACAGATTGCCAGCCCTAATCCCAAATTTCTGATTCGATGTGTGTAGGTTAGGTTTTGAGAATCTGTACTTGTAGCAAATTCTCAGGTGCTGTCATATGCTGTTGTGGGGACAGAAAAGCACTGATCTCAAGGAACAGATCATAGACCTAAACTTCTGAATCTCTCTCCCATATCAGATTCTTATGTGAGTTTTCCTTAACCACATCAAAACCATTTCATAGCTTATTGTCTCTGAATCTAAAATACACAATGCAGCCTGTATCTTTTCAGCCCCAGAAATATTGGATAGCTGTAGTACAAAGTAATGAGTTAAAGCATAAATGCTGGGACCAGACCACTTGGGTCCAGATCTTAATTTCACCAGTTTTGTGACCTTAAGTTACTCATTCACCACTCCCTACCTCATCCATAAAAGGGTATGATAATAGTTGCCTCCCAAGTCTGTGGTGATTATTAAATAGGTTAATATATTATATTAGTACAACACCTGGTATGTAGTAAGTGAAGTAAGTGATGTATATTTGCTATTATTATTTTTTATTCTCATTTTTAGTAAGAAGACATTAATTTAAATGTTTTTAATAACTAAAGATTATGAACAGTAAACATGTTTATTAGCCATTTGTGTTTCCTCTTTCATCAAGTATCTGTTCTTATTCCTAAATGTTCTTCTACTGATTATTCACTTACTAGAAAGTATATGGAGGACTTTCCTGGTGGCATAGTGGTTAGGAATCCGCCTGCCAATGCAGGGGACATGGGTTCAATCCCTGGTCCAGGAAGATCCCACATGCCACAGAGCAACTGAGCCCATGTGCCACAACTACTGAGGCTGTGCTCTAGAGCCCGTGAACCACAACTACTGAGCCCACATGCCACAACTACTGAAGACCGCATGCCTAGAGCCCCGTGCTCCACCAACAAGAGAAGCCACCGAAATGAGTAGACCCCACTCGCCGCAACTAGAGAAAAGCCCATGCACAGCAACAAGACCCAACACAGCCAAAAACAAATAAATTTATTTATTTATTTAAAAAATTAAAACACAAAAAAAGTATATGGAAAACTCTGTTATGTGAATATGTGTGTATGTCTATAATTCTCATTATTCCTTTTATGCATTAACTGTTTTTAAGTACAAGAGCAGTTCAAAATAAACTAACACATGTATCATGCATATGTCTCCAATTCAGTGTTTTTCAGACCAGGCACTCCTGTTACATTTGTCATTTGTGTATTCTCTATCTTAATATTAGTTTATATTCATTATGACTTTCATTTCACTACTGTTAACTCTGCAGGCTGCTTTGCCCTTCTCTGTGTTTCCTGACTAATTTGATTCTGGTATCAGAAAATGTATTCCACAGATGTAAGCATGTCATTAACCAAATACTTAACATGTGCTAATACTGACCCCTTGAGACTCTTCCTGCAGTTCTCTACCTAGAGGGCTTGCATTTATTGATTATGCTTACTCCATATGACCAGGTTTTCTTTCAGGTATTTATCCAATTAATTTATAGGCAACTATTATGTAGCACTATAACAAATGCCTTTCTCAAACCTAAGTATGTAGTATCCTTTCATTACTTTTATCTCCTAAGTTAGGAGAGATGCCAAAGAAGGCTATTACAATGTATGAAGTGACCTACTTTTAACTAATTCACATTTGCCACTTACTTTATTAGACACCTTTCTCCCTGGTGTTCACATTTGGACTCTTTAATTATATGCTCAGCCAAAGACTTCTAATACATGAAGGCAATTTAGGAAGCAAGGAAGTAAAGCTCTGCAGACATTTCAAGATACAAAAATAAAGACAAAAGGAGGAAAAAAATTGTATTGCAATTCTTGAAGGATTTGCCTTCCTGTAAACTTCAGCCTTAAAACTGTCTTTAAGATCCTAGGTTATTTCTAAGTTTGGCCCTTAAATTACATCCTACACATTCCAGACAGCCAGGACAGTCTCCCTCTGCTTTTTCTTATTATTATTCTGATTGTTTAATGCACTGCAAATGGGAACTCTGGGACTCTAGACTTCTTTTCCCCCCTTGAAACCTCTAAATAATTAGACTGTCGAGCTCTCACTGCTGCAAATTTCCCCTTCATTTTGGCCAGGGTGGCGCACATTTACCCTAAGGCAAAGCCACGGGCTAAAACAGTTTCATATTAGCTAAACATAGACTATGGCATGTTATCTCTGAGGTCATAACATGAAATCACTCAAGCCCAATGAAAGAGGGTGAAATCAGTAGAGCTTTCGGATAAATGTGAGGATTAAATGAGAGTTCCAAGCAAGCTGCTAGCAACTTGAAATCCAAATTACCTGTAATTTTAAAAGGCAGTAAGCGTTTAATAGTACCACGGAGAAGGTCTGAGGCCCACAGTCTTACACAACACACTGTCTAAAGTGTTCCTAGGGAGCAGAGATAGATGGTGGCTTATTTGTTAATTCCTCCTCCAAAATCTTAAAAGTGTCCATTATGATCATTTTTAACCTATAAAAGAAATACTACAGAAAGGGTCTGAAATTCTCCAATTGTATACTCTACATATTGGCTATAGGTAAATAATAAGGGGTTCTCTTGGTAGGTCTTCCCACAAGACAGACGCAAATGCTGTGGGACAGTCCACTTCTCAATACTAGGGAGTTATCAGTCATGCTGCAGCACCACCCCTGAGAGCCGGGGAGGTGTTGGACGGTAAATGAGTGGCAGTGCCCTTTGGGCAGGCCACAGCGCAACAGAAAAGAAGGCAGGAAGAAGGTAGTTTTCTGGGCTTGTGTTTTCCCTGGTCTGTGGTTAGACAAAGGGTTCACTTTTCAAGTGTCTTAATCTTCCCAAGCAGAATTAGAGGCTTTCTCTGTAATAGTCAACAGTCTTATGTACTGTATGCTGTTCTGTGGAACAAAGATAAGCTATTTGGTCTAACTTAAAAAGAATGCATAAAGCTTGAGTAAGCACACTGCTACCAGACTCTAAGAGTTTACTCTTGCATATTTGTGAAAACACAAATGGAAATGAGCCGACTTGCTGGGAAAAAATATAGAAACTCCAGGGATGTCATCTCCTCAGCAGAGCAAGCATTTAGGGAATATGACAGGAGAGGGTGTGCATTAATTTATCCATGTCACCCACTCCTCGTCTCTTATCCTTCTTTCCCTTCACAACCAATATTTTGTCATAATAATACTGAATTCAGTTACTGAGTACTTATTGTCTGGTGAGCACTATGGTAAGTCCACTATAAAGTGCATTATTTCTTTAGTCATTCTAAAACACTATGAAGTAGGAACCATTTTACAGATAGAGAAACTAACTCTTAAAAAGTAAAACAGGGCTTCCCTGGTGGCGCAGTGGTTGAGAGTCCACCTGCCGATGCAGGGGACGCGGCTTCATGCCCCGGTCTGGGAAGATCCCACATGCCGCAGAGCGGCTGGGCCTGTGAGCCACGGCCGCTGAGACTGCACATCCGGAGCCTGTGCTCCACAACAGGAGAGGCCACAACAGTGAGAGGCCTGCGTACCGCAAAAAAAAAAAAAAAAGTGAAATAACTCTCCCTAGTTAATGTAACAAGTAAGTGGCAGAGGCAGGGCTAGATTGCAACTCAGTTCTGGTAACTGAAATCAGGTTCATAAACAAAGCATGATACTACATTCTCTGTTATGTCTACATTGCATAGCAATTATCCACATAAAGTTCATGTCCCTGGCCCTGACACTGAATGGCAGAATGAATCTTTTTTTTTTAATTTTTTTAATGTTTTATGTAATCCATAATATCCAAAATATTCTCATTTCAATGTGTTACTAATATTTTTAACAATGAGATATTTTACTTTTTTTAGGTATTGTCTTAAAAGACCAATATGTTTTAGATTCTCAATTTGGATAACATTTCAATTTGGACATTAAATTTTCATAAGAAAGACCTGATCTGTAGATTTAATAAAATGTACAGCTGAGAAAACAGATTCAGTTACCCAAGTTCTTAACATACTTAAAAGTTTTCTAATAACTGAATCAAGTTAATAGTTTTAAAACTTAAACAAATTAAAACTAAAAATTCAGTTCCACTGTTTCATTGGCTCCATTTAACGTGCTCCATAATATCTATGGCTAGTGACTGCCATACTGTTCTGAAGAAGTGAAGAAAACTGGTTTGTCCAAGTGTGGTACACAGACCAGCCTCGGCCCTGTCACTGAATAGTATTGGGCAATTGTTGCCTTACCTATCTAGGCCAACTTATTCTAAAAGCCAACTCTATGAATGTGGAGATGACTTGTGATCTCCATGCTAAAATCTTTGCTGCAGTTTTCAATGTTTGTCCAAATACTGACTGTCTTAATCATAAAGGGTACCAATGATCCCTTATGTCACCCTAAATGATACTTAACATGTTGGGCAAAGTGGAGCTTCAACTCTGTAGCTGTTTTTTTTATAGGTATTACAAAGACTCATAACATTTTTTGAGCTGGAAAGGACCTGATAATTCATTAAATCCCTTCCTATTTTAAAGCCAAATAACCTGTGATGAAATCAGACACTAACAGGTTAGTTTGGGAACTGACAGTAGAACCAAGGGTCCCTAATTTCTAGGTCAGCCTTCTTTCCACAATATCAGACAGCATCCTATGACAAAAAAATAAAGCAAGTCTTGCTGAATTATTAAGTGTTGCAAGTGGATTTTCAATATGTAATTACAGCTTAGGCTCTGATTTAATTATTTGGATAATTCACTTCATATTTTCTTGGTTAATTGCTGCCATCCATTGCACTATGTAATTCAAACAATCATAAATAGCAGCTTGAATTTTATGAAATCACCATGCCAAAATTTCCAAGTGCTTAGAACTGAACAAATATTTGCAAGGAACTATCCATTTGCTGGATATTAAATTACAGATGTACTACCACTAGCTTGAAAAAAAAATCATTTTCAAATGAAATTTTACATCAGAATAACAAATGCTTAATTCATTTTACATGTATTCATCAAAATTATACACATTCAACAAAATATATTTTATTTAGGTGTTTGAATCTCTACTTCCAGACTTACTTTAAAAATAAGAAAAATTAAATTCCTTTGTTTTCATTTTAACCACAAAAAGCTTACAAAATAAAAAAAGAACAAATACTTTATATAGACAATGCCAAATATAAAACTTCTTGATAGAAAAAGATGGTGTTTGACGTATTTCTCTCTGCTAAATATGAATAGAGTCTTAACTTTTATGTCTCAATTTTTTTTTCCATTGACTACTCATTGAATTATATAATGCTCCATTTACCTTCCTTGGCCTCATCTGACTCACTTCTTTCCATTTGATTGAATGCTCTGTGCTACCCCAGCAAAGAAGACAAACATTAGCAGGGAAATAACCTCATTGAAGCGGTTATCATTTTAGGATTCTGAATCACTGTGACTTAACTGCAGCTGGTAATCTGCAACTCAGTTTACTACCCCTTCTATCCTTTTTCAGTCTTTTTATCCAATTAATCTTTTCTGCATACAATTTCACATTCTAGTACTAACAAATGCTATGTTGTATATCTTTAGGATATCTTTCTTCTGGTCAGCTTTTAAAACAAAAGAAGAAAAAGCTGGGAAGGATGAAAAAGAAAGAAGGCAGAAATGTCTCCTGCAACTGTCATCAAGGGGGAAGAGAGGGAGATGGCATGATTAGCTGTTTTAATTGTTTATTTGAATTCCCATTTAAATAAAATCTGGATGATGCTATCAAAGAAGCAACTCAAAATGTAAAAATTCCAGGCAAACCTCAGAATCTCTGCAGGCGATTAATTGCCTTAAAAAATGAAAGAGATGTCAAGATTGACAAACAACAGGCCTACTCAAGATTTGCTCAGCATGATGCTAGAATTTTGAAGAACATCCTTATCAGATCACCTTCTTAGGTGTGTAAAAATCTATATATCCCAGTGACTTGACCATAAAGGCAATGGAGTAATATAATTTAGGACATTTCTAAGAGCTACTCCTGTGTTTTGAGCTGCTATGATCAGGTATATTTCAGACAATCACATTACTACCATCTATAGTATGTGCTATTTAATTCAAAGAAAACAAGAACTTCCCCTAAGAAGTATAAATTTCTCCATATGTGGTCATCTGTTCCTGTGTTAGGAAACTGGATAGAAGAGAAACTGGACTGAAACTAGAAGGCATTCTCATCTAAATATCCTCATCCCAAGATTTAGATGTCTGGTATGCTGAGAGTCTAAGACAGAGGTCATGATTCTTATTCATCCCACCTAGTTGATTAAAAGTCAGACCTCAGCTCCTTTTTTAAGGAGGTTAGAGGGGAAAGAAAAAATGTCTTGGAAAGCACCAGGTCTCATAGTTCTGATCCTAAGCCACAATAATGGCCTTTATTTGGGATATGCAGCAGAGATGATGGGTCTGCCCAAGGCTGTTTTGCCAACATTGGATGTATCCAATCTAGATGTGACAAAAAGACCTTACAAATTGCAAGGCATCTAGGTAATATGGAATTGAACGGTTGAATACAGCATATTCTTCCTACTCCATTTCTTTACTCCCTTTATCTTCTTTCTTTCTCTATTTTTTGACACATACATCATCAAGTTTGACGTTAGCCATAAGAAAATTCATAAACGTGATCCATTGTCTATTATGCCCAAACTAGGAATTCCACTCTGGTAGTACAGTTATCACATCACCTGGCCCATTTTCTTGCATCTCTCTTTGATCCTTTTCACGGGCTTCTGCACTTTATTTTTTTTTTAACATCTTTATTGGAGTATAATTGTTTTACAATGGTGTCTTAGTTTCTGCTTTATAACAAAGTGAATCAGCTATACATATATATATATCCCCATATCCCCTCCCTCTTGCGTCTCCCTCCCACCCTCCTTATCCCACCCCTCTAGGTGGTTACAAAGCACCGAGCTGATCTCCCTGTGCTATGTGGCTGCTTCCCACTAGCTATCTATTTTACATTTGGTAGTGTATATATGTCCATGCCATTCTCTCATTTCCTCCCGGCTTACCCTTCCCCCTCCCCGTGTCCTCAAGTCTATTCTCTACGTCTAGAGACGTCTGCATCTTTATTCCTTCTGCACTTTCTGATTTCACTATAAAGGAACTGTAATAGTGTTTAGCACACTGCCTGAAATATAATCACTAATGTTTGGAGTTTTTATGAAAATAAATTGCATTAACGTTAAGGTAAACTCTTTGATGGGAAATAGAACCAACTCTCATGGCAGAGATTAGACAAATCTGGCAGTAAGACATCTCTTTTCTCCTGGTACTGCTTTGGTACTGAGAGAGCTGGCTTTTATTGATCTCCTACTATGTGCACATTCTAAGGCAAGATTAACATTTTTTGGTTCAATGAGTGAGAGACAGCTCTGAAATCTGGGAGAGACGTCACAAGGCATCTTAAGGTTTTTTTTTTAAGAGCAGTGAAATTTATGGGCTGTCATAATGCAATCAACTCATGGGAAGAGGAGAGTAATCAGTTATTCTGGAAAATGATAGATTATGTCTTAGTGGAAAGCAAATGAGTGAGAGCCACTACTATACCTTTATGGGAGAATATTTGGAGAAGCTGATTTTCTAAATTACTAAGAAAATATTAACAGTGTACATTCCTTGTTGTCCTTCTCTTTGCTCACCTTTTACTTTCCCTTAAACCCACAGATAATAATAAGGGATATTTAGAGTCCTCTTGACATATATTACATAATTTAATTCCATTAGGAATTTAAGTGATTATTACTATTACTAGTTAGAGGAAGAATTAATTGATCTAGATTATACAATAAGTGGAGCCAAGATTTAAACCTATTTAGTCTACCTCCAGAACATGGCATCTTCCATCCTGCAGTACAGGCTCTAGTCATTTTTAAATAGACAGTCCTCTTATCTTTCCTTTCTAAATCCTCCTCTAGTCTCTATTCTCATTTCTCTACCTATTAATGATATATGCCTAAACTCTGAGAAAACTTTATACTTACCATAAAGAAGATACCCTATAATACCTTCCTAAAGTTTTGTGAATATGTGTACATATATGTGTGTGTCTATATACACACACTACAAACATATATGTCTATACACACACAATGTACATAATGAAGTTATAAATACGCATACTTTTGCTAAATTGGCTGGCGATAATTGAGGGCAAGATTATATTTTAATAGTCATTTTATTGGATTTAATATTTGTTATGAACTGAATTGTATCACTCCAAATTCTGTGTGAAGCCTAACCCCAAATATGACTGTAACTTGAGATAGGGCCTCTGTGAAGATCATTAAGTTTAAATGGGCCAGAAAGGTGGGCTCTAATCCAAAAGAATTGGCATTCTTATAAGAGGAGGAGATACTAGGAGTATGCGCACAAAGGAAAGCCCAGGAAAGAGGCCTCAGAAGAACCCAAACCTGCTGATACCTTGATCTTAGACTTGCAGCCTCCAGAACTGTGAGAAAATAAATTTCTGTAGTTTAAGCCCCTCAGTCTGTGGTATTTTGTTATGGTATCCCTAGCAGACTAATACAGTATCCATCACATTAAATGCTTTCGATAAAATAATTATTTGACAATTGTACATTAAAATCGTAGGGGATGATAAATGGGACTCATCTTTACGCCAAATATAAGAGTTTGGAAAAACCTCTGTTTGATGTACAGAGTAGTACTCTGAAGCCAGGTCTAGACTCAAAAATACTGTGCTATAAATGTTGACCCCATTCCCACTGGCCTAAAGTTGAGAATGGCTGCATGGATGAGCATATTTGTCATCTCTAACCTATTTTACAGTCAATATGTTTTAAATAGCCTCCAGTCTAAAATGAAAAGAATGTTTGTCCTTAAAGATGGCAATGAAATATTGAAGGATCCTCTATTCACTTCTGTGTCCACCAAAAACCTACAAAAGAGTTAAAAAAAAAAAAAACCTACAAAAGAATCCAGAACCTAAAACAGTCGAAGTATTTTGCAGGTAGACTGCAGGTAAAAGGCTCTGGTGTATAAGTCTTTGGAAATTAAAAGAGATTTGGGTGCACCTTGCTTACTACAGGTAACCTAGTATGGTTTTAGCCACTTTTATCATACAGATTTTGATGAAAATGAATATACTCCTAAGGGATTTCATTTGGCTTTCATGATAATACAAATAATATCATAATATGCAATTTGAAAGTAATAATTTCATTAAAATCACACTTAATGGGAGGGTAGATTTATCATGATAAAATCCCAGACCCTGTTCTTTCTTTTACTCTCTCCTGATGTAATCATATCTGTTCTACAAATTCGATATTATTATCTCTAGTGATATTTCTTTTCTAACTCTAGACATATATATTGAACTTTCTCTACTTTGAAGTCACAGAGACAATTCAAACTTAATATTTCGTAAGCTAAATGTTTGATTTTATCCAATTTCACCAACGTCTATTTATTAAACTTCACTTTGTCTATTTTCCCCTATTTTATAAAATAGTACTGGCATCCATCCAGATGCTCAAGTCAAAAACATTGGTCATCTTTAATTGATCCTCTTTTTTCATCCAATGCATTTCATTTTCACCTCTCATTTCTACTTGAAAAAAATAAAAACTAATGAATGGAGGAATATTATGACAAAAACAGTATCAGTCATTGACAAGAGCATGAACTGTTTATAAGGATTTGATTAAATTACCCGGTGGACTTCCAATAGAATAGAACTAAAGACAAATATATTAAAACGAAATGGATTGGGAATGATAAAGCTGGTGTATGTAACACCAGTAAGTCAAGGAGTGGGGAGCTAGGGATAGAATTGAAAAGAAATTCCTGTACACTGGGTATCATGAGCAGCTGGGAAGCAGAAAGGAGAATCGAGGAAAGTGAAAACTTCAAGGGTTTTGTATGTTCTGGAAACATTTCACAGCAATAACTGAAAATGAGAAGGCTTTGTAAAAATGTAGTATCATCTTAAAATATTCTATTTTACTGATAAAATTAGGGCACTGTGACCTTTCAAGAGATGTTGATTTATGTGTCAATACGATTGATCTTAGTCACACTGATCTATGACATTCTTATGTGCCAGCAGCCTACTTAGCAAAGGTGTGAAATCACAAGTCAAACTTTGGAAGAATCTCACAAAGCTGGGTTTTTGTTTTTTAGAAATGAAATCAATAATAATTTTGATCTAAATGGCTGTCATTATGAAAGCTCTTTAAGTATCATTCAAGCCAGGAAGGTGATGCTTATGAATCCATCAGAGAGATAGTAAATCCACACTTCCCCACCTAAAAGAAGGCAAAACAACTCATAATCCGTGTTGTTTAAAAAGCTTTTCCTACTCACAAGTATATTCAGTCTTGAAAAGTATACATTTCAAATTCCTCTGCTTCCTCCACACAATGCCATATATAGCTCAGCAATATAATGTATTCACTTCACGACATTATCGTCCTTAAAGGTCAGTGTAGCTGATTACGCACTGGTTCTTCTATCCCAACCATCACCTCTCTCACTTCCCACATCAGACTGACATGGCAGAAACCCAAGTACATCTGACAGAATCAAATCTTCTAGAGAAGCAGTGAATGTGGAGTGATTTTAACACTATGATTTTATTATAAACAGCCTAGAAACTGAACCAACAATTTCCTGACAACAGTATTCTTGAGAAAAATTTCGTACAACAGTGTCTGTCATCTGACCCTGACCTCCAGACCTACGGCTAACTTTGAAATCTTTACCAGCATCTCAAAGTTCTCAGTGATTTTTTTATTTTCTTAAGCATTAAAGTAAGCATGAACAAAGCAGACTCTTTCCTCTTTCATTCATGAAAGCAGCTGTGGGGAAGTAGAAAGGGCACAGCTACTTTCAAGACCTGGATCCGAGTCTCAGCACAGTCCCTTCACACCCATGTACCCTTGTACAAGGACCCTCAGTGTCTCCACCTGTATCATGGATCTAATGAGACTCTCACTTCAGACAGCTGTTAACAAGGTCAACAGGATCAAAAGGAAACCATGAGAATGAAAGTGGTTCAGACACTGGAAATGAAATGGTATGCTATTAAAGGACTATATAGGTGAGAGTTCTTGTTAGAATTCTGTCTCAGCACTCGAAGAAACAACTTCCTACACCTTCTCTCTAATAGGTTAAATAATCACCTCATAACCCCACACCCAATGAGGATCTACTGGAAAGAAAATTAAAAACTGCAATATTCGAACAAATCTTACATATCTTGGTTTTCATTAATAAAGAATGATACAATTTTTAAATAAAACAATGTAGAATTTGGTTGGAATCAAGCTTTTGCCATGGCTGTCTGGGTTCAAATCTTGCCACTGCCACTTGCTATCTGTGACCATTACCGTATTAATCAAACCTCTGAGTCTAAATTTATCCCAACTATAGAATATAAATGTTACTTATAATTCAGGATGCTGACAAGGCTGGAGTGAGATGATGTTAAATTTCTCACACATAATGAGTTCTTACTTCACAGTAGCTAGTATTATTTTGTATGGAATCAGGGGATGAAATCATTAAAGCAAGTTTGCAATCTATTTTACCTCAATTAGAATACTACTCAACTTAACTCGTTATAATCCTGACACATTAAAATACTCACAATATAGTGTGATGATTCTATTTACGTAAGGAAAAGCATTTTCTTCTTATATTAATATTGTATTATCACACATACACACTTGTATTATCACCAATCTGCCTTTATAACCGTGTAACATCTTAACATATATTCTACTTTATATATAACATCAATTAAACAGAGAATTCTGAATTGCTTTTGCTGGTGGAATAGAAAATTCAATTCTGTTAATCTCCTAATTTTTAACAATGTTCTAGCAATGTTAATATATGCCAAGGAATATAATTCCACATACACTGAATACTTTGAAACCTTTTAAATACTTGTTAGAAAGTCTAGGTATTAGTGATTTCAATATTCTAGTATGTAAGAATATGTATAATTCTGCTTAATTTAAAACATATTATCTCTTGAGAAAACATTACAGATGGTGAGAACCAAGCATACCTTTTCTCTCATCAATTATTTTATTAAAGATTCAAAAAACAATTCGTAGGAATGTAAAAAGTTATTTATATAATATTTTACATAACAAACTCCTTATGAGAAATGAGAATATTAAAATTTCAAAAGTACAGTCACAGCAAGTGGTAGGCAAGGCATAAAGATAAATCAAATCCTATTTTTTGCCATGCTGTGAAAAGACTGCTGGCTTTTAATCATCCTGATGTGCCATATGTAAATTCCATCAAAAAAGAAGTTTGGTAAATGTTATATTACAAAACCACAGGGAGCAAAGCTATTTATAAACATCAATTAGAATACATACAATAGTCTAAAGTCATTAATAATATTCTACTAATCTGGCTATATATATATATATCTCATATTTACTAAACCTTTCCCCTACTTTGTGTGCAAACAACAAATCTCTGAAATACCAGATGTCTTCCTACATACCTCTAGTTTACTCAAGGTCACTACAAATTTCCTCAGTGAAAAAGCTACAAAACTCCTTACTAAGAAATTCAGTGGAAAGAAAATGCAAGTAGTAACAACCTCAGATGAGTATATTATATAACACTTGATGTAATCAATGAGAAATAAGAATCATTCTTGTTAAAATTTGGAAAGAAAAAATATCACTTTCAATCTTAAAAAAAAAATACAGCAATTAAAAGTATCAAAAAAAGGCCCATCTTGAACATAAATATTAAAAACCAAAAAGAATATTTAGCTGCTAAAGCATTATGAAGCCAATTACAATGATTTATTACACATTCTTTTTTATTGGACTATTTAGTGTTCCTCTGAATTCCCCTTTCCTAATGAATCCCAGGTTTGTGTTATCCTTTCTCGCATTTGAATATTCATTTAACTAATCCTCTCTTCTCTTCAGCTCTTCTCATATTCTTATCATTTTCCTTTAAATTGGTGTTTCCCTTCTATCAGTTAAACTCTTCAACCCAAAATGTCATTGTTTCCTTTCCATATTTTGCTTTCTCAATACCTCAGAACTTCCACTATATCCCTTCTTGTGTGCTGCAATTTCCCATAGCATTGCTGGGACAAACAAGAGCCCCTAAGTTTTACTCTCCTTAATAAACTGTCCAGTTATGCCACAAGGACCACATAAGGACACAGGTCCATAGTCTTAAAATATAATTCCTTCTACACACAGCTTTAGTGTGTGAGGGCCAACTGACCCTATAGGGCTACTCTGCTCAAGGATTGCTTTTTTCCACCTAGCCATGCTAATTTCCTTCTGTGGCTTCCAGGAATAAATTCTCACCTGCAGTGTCATGCTGTACATTTCCCCTTTCCCTAAAGCTGAAAGTCAGTGGACAGAAGGAACGGAAGCTGCTTTGAAAAGAGGAAATATGGCATCCTACCAGGGAGACACACAGCACCAAGTATCACAGGGGTAGACAACATAATTATCCTTATCATTCCCCATGACCAGAGGCAATGACAAGAGGAAACAAACTCCTTCAAAGGGGGTGGCATCTTGTTAGATACAAGGACTTACCACAAAAGATACTTGCAAAGCAATGTTTTATTTATATTGTACCTGAGACTTACAAACAGAAATTGCCTAATTCACAAGCTACTGCAAACCACATAGAAAATGGAATCAACATTCTCAGGTGTCTATTTTAGATGAACAATTTTATTACAGAGAGTTTGTTATTTAGGGCCCATGAAGGAACTGATAGCAGAGAGTTATAAATCCCCAGCATATCCAGTAGTCATATGTGCATAAAGTGAATCCTGTCATATCTTGTCTTCTGATTAAGAGAAATTTAATGCTTCAGCTCTTTGTAATGTTTGTTGTTTTGTTATAACTGGTGTGTAGATTGAATGGCAGGTGATATTTCATAAGGTTTAAATAAGGTAAGAAATTAATCAAATTAACATACCGCTTTTCTAAAGTATAATGAGTCATTTGCATATAAAGTGCAATCGAGTCTGTAAATACAAAATGAACTTCAAATTACCGAGAAACATCATGAACTTCATTTGTTAAATATAAGACAGACATGAAGAAAGAGGCTTGTGAATATTTCCAGTCCAAACTGATTTATGATATATTTTGTGGCTGTAATGGCAGGCTTAGCCATTTTAATACCCAGCATTCCCTGAATCTACAGATTTTGTGACTTCAATTTGACATAAACAACAAAAGTAGCCATTCCTTGCAATAATTTTCCTGCCTGGATCTGAAAAAGCACTTCAGGCTATCACTCTGCAAGGAGAGCCCGAAAGAGGAGAAGACAGGGACCTTGAAACATATTTACATAAAACATAAATTACATAAAAATTCAAAGAATGGACAGCAAAAGTCAAGAGCTACTCATTTTTAGAGCTCTTAAAAATGTACTTTAGGGCTTCCCTGGTGGCGCAGTGGTTGAGAGTCCGCCTGCCGATGCAGGGGACGCGTGTTCGTGCCCCGGTCCGGGAGTATCCCACATGCCGCGGAACGGCTGGGCCCGTGAGCCATGGCCACTGAGCCTACGCGTCTGGAGCCTGTGCTCCGCAACGAGAGAGGCCACAACAGTGAGAGGCCCACGTACCGCCAAAAAAAAAAAATGTACTTTAGACAATGGTCTAGATCAGAGTTCAACAGACACCTTTTGCAAAGGTCCAGACAGTAAATATTTTAGGTTTTGTGGGAGATACTGTTATCTGTCACAAGTACTCCACACTGCCTTTGCGGAGTGAAGCAGCCATACATAACACTTAAACGAATGGGCATGGCTGCGTGCCCACTAAACTTTATTCATAATAATAGGCAGTGTGCTGGATTTGACTAGTGGGTCATAGTTTACTGACACGTGGTCTAGAATAGTGCTGTCCTATAGCACTTTCTCTGACAATGGAAGGAATCTGTATCTACCATGGATTTCAGGGACTTGAAATACAGCCAGTGTAACTGAGGAAATGAACTTTTTATACTTTTTATTTTAGTTATTTTAAATTTAAATTTAAATAGCTACACATAGCCAGTGGCTACTGTACTAAACAGTACAGATATAGAATGTTCTATATGATAGTAACTGTTGAATAACATAAGTTATGGGAAACATTAACATTCCAAGGCAATGGAGTGCTTTAAGAAATCAGATGTCAAGAATTCAATAAGTGCTGTTTAAATAGAAATAAATTCAGTATTTTCCTAAGTGAATAGTGAACTTTTTCCTAAAGAATACAAAAAAGAAAATATCAACATATGGTGCACATCTGAGTAAATATGGAGACTTCAGATTTGCTAGGGCTGAACTATATCATTTTGTATCTTAGCTTCTATGACAGTGGTATTTCTAAAATGATAGGCTTAGAATATTTTACAATAATAGCAAAAGATCTGAAGCAAGGGAAATTCCCAGCTTTATAGAAAGATATGCTTCTCCTAGAATTTAAGGACTTATTCCAAGTTAAATAAAAATCAGTGACCAGAATTTAAACTAACTTTCTGGCATCCAGATGGCCTCCATGGTATAGGGCTTCTGATCTGGCTAAAGATCAAACTAACCTTCTGCTTCTTGATCTGTCTGTAAGCTGGCCCTTGATTATAGCTAATGACCCTCAGCTGTAATAATTCCTTAACACACTATTTGTCCTATTTCTGTCTGGATTCACAGGGCTTTACTTCTTTCAGGAGAAAAGCATTTGTAACAATCACCAAGACTCTGAAAAAAAGATGCTTGGTGGGTTTTTTTTTGTTTTTTTTGGAGAAATGGTCATGTCTTGGCTCATGCCACTTGCCATCTGAATCAAAATCATACAAGCCAAATTTTCATTTATGTCTAAATCTGATGAAATCTCAGAAAATCTGTTCTGCTGGAACCATATTTTTGCTTCCTCAGAAATATTTTTTTAAGTTTTCATTTATGTGTCAATATTAGATATTTTAAAGTATATAAGTAAGTTTCTCATATAAATCATTAATCAAGCTCACCTGCTGTGCTATAGATGACTGCATCAGAAAAGACCACCTCTATTGTCTTTTGGACATCAGAGAACAGGAAATATGTTACAAAAGGAAACCACATAGACCAAGTTGCCTAGGTGGCTCATTCTGATATGGTCAACATGCAAAGAACCAGCTGCCCAGAGTTTCTAAGGTTACAGTGTTGCTTGAAGAACCAGTGAAATCTAGAGGCTCCAGCCATTTGCCACCAATCATTGACACTTCCATTTTAAAAATAGTAAAACAGTCTTTACATGGGTAAATATTAATAAGCATGAGTAACTAGAGCAGAGTAGGGTTAACTACTGGAGGGCTGTAGTTCACAAATAATGATGATTTACTCTACTGAACTATTTAAAGATTTTTAAAATGCAAAAAGGCTGTGGAATGCATTTATAAATTTAAAGAAGGAACAAAAGATGAAAATCTTGCCCTAGGGAACAGGGATGGTGCACATATGTTTATGAAGATGGAGCTTTTCTCAATTTCATATATTTCAAGTCAACAGTAACAAGTACTCTGAATTATTACAGTTTGTGTAGGGAAAATCCTGCTTGTAGTTTCTTCAGTATTAACATCAAAACACTGCCTGCCTACATTGTTACATATTTTTATTTGTGTCACTTATAAAATACTAAAACATAATTATGTACCATAATCACAGCAATTGGAGGACTGACCTATAGAGAATGCCTATTTTGTTTCATTTCATATACATTTTTCTGACCTCTCCACTTCTCTTTCTCTTCTTTATAGATCATGGATATATCTTTGGACATGGGGAAAAAATCACTTTCTTTGCAAGTGAATATTTTCCTAGCTACCTTTATTGAATAAAACATTTTGAGAGAAGGAAATGAGAAAACAGATCAGGAAAGCTAGAGAGTTACAAACACAGTAGGAGGAATACTCTTGCAAATGTTAACAGTTACTTAAATTAAAAATATCCCTCTGAGTGAAATTTGGCACTAATATGCACTACTTCACAAACCCTTAATCTCTTTTGTTTATGGCTTTACACTCACTCTTTCAAGAGGTAAATTATCCTCAGACCACAAAAAACTAGCATCTCCAAATAGTTTATCAGAGTTCAGACTGCCAAGAAACAGAACACTTAAAACAGAAACAACCATGACAACACAAAGCCTCCTGACAGCTTCTTGGTTCTCATCCTCAGAGGTGACTGAAATCTATTATAATCATTCTCCAATTTATTGAAATCAAGAAATTATACCATATTTAGTCATGAGCTTGTGAGCAATAAATAAATAAATAAATAAAAAATAAATGAATCAAAATGATGACCAATTAGAAGAAAACAAAGGAGCTACTCTTACAAGGCAACTGTGATTTTAGTGAGAGGATGTCCAGTGAATAGTATTCATATGTAAAAATCAGTACTAGGTATTGAAAGGAAAGACAAGGATATGAACACATACTGAGCCAGAAGGTTTAGACATTTCATTCTCAAAATGTTCTGGTGAAGAGGCTGCGTTTATACCCACGTTACTGACAAGGGATCTGAGTTTCAAGAATACTGATGAATCTTCCTGAGGTCACACAGTAATGAGCTTTGGGTTTTTTTTTTTTACATATACCAATTTGATTATAAAACCCATACAATTTTATTTGTTAAGATAATCTCTACATTTTTATTCACACATTTCCTTATTAATAATTATTTATTAGGTGCCTTCTATGTGTCAGACTCTGCCTGGTGCTGAGATTATGATGGTAAACTTGCCCCCACAGAGTTTACCAGGTGGAAAACTCCTTACCAGGTGGAAAACTTTTCCTTTTTCATCGATGGTACTATCTCTTAGTGTTTTAAATTGGAACATATCTTGCCTCATGAAGCTTTCAATTAGTATTATAAGTTTTTCCCCAATGAAGTGTTCTTGTCTAACATTCGTTTGGAATCATGCCCTGCTAGTTCTGCACCAGCTGTACCGTCCTTCCAGGATGATTTTCTGTTGAACCTTGCAACAGAAGTCACTGCATGTAACTCACTTGCATTTAACTCATTACACAGATAAATGCAATTAAATGTATAATTACATATTTTGATAAATACTATGAAGAAAAAAATAGGACTTTATAAGTATTGGAATTCAGAGGGGCCATCTCTAGGAAGTAACCTTTGAGAAGGTACCTGAAGATGAATTAACCAGGACGAGAGTGAGCATGAATAGAAGGAACAACTCCAAGAAACACCATTCCCTGAGGTGAGAAACACATTCCAAGAGCTAAGGCAAGGTCAGCCTGGAGAGGAGCAGTGAATGACAATGAGGGACTCCACAGGAGGCTGCAGTGATTGCAGTAGCAAGACAAGGACAGCAAGGTGGAATACACTTTATTACAAAAGGCAGTCATTGAAGAGTTTGAAACAGAAAAGCAACATGATTGTTATGAACTGAATGTTTATGTCTCCCCAAATTCATACGTTGAAGCCCCAACCCCCAGTGTGATGGTTTTTGGAGGTGGGGCCTTTGGGAGATAGTTCAGTTTAATTAGTTGAAGTCATGAAGGTAGGGCCCCATGATGGAATTAGTGGCCTTATAAGACAAGGAAGGAACAACAGCTCACCCTCTCTGCCATGTGAAGACACAGAAAGAAGACAGATGTCTGTGATTGCGAGCCAGGAAGAGAGCTCTCGCCAGGTACCCTGATCTTAGACTTCTCACCCTCCAGAACTAAGAAATAAATCCTTGTGGTTTAAACCACCCAGTCTATAGTATTTTGTTATACTAGGCCAAACTAAGACAATGATCTAAACCATAACTTATGTATGGTTTTAAAGAATAACCTTCACAGCAATATAATTTAACATTAAGTCAACAGTATACTAAAAGAGCAATAAGGTCTCATATATATACTGGGAATTAATTAAATAACCTAACGAATCAATGGATGTAAGACAAGAGCAGCTCTCTTTGCTCTGAACTGAAAAGACTAGTGTGTGCCACCGTATCTACTGCTTACCTATTTCACAAAACTTGAGAAAGCCCTAGAAACATAAGGTTATCAACTATAAGTAGAAACTGCAGGTGTACTTAGGAAATGTCCAATCACACTAGCTGCTCAAAATACCTTTCCGGGCTTCCCTGTTGGCGCAGTGGTTGAGAGTCCACCTGCCGATGCAGGGGACACGGGTTTGTGCCCCAGGAAGATCCCACATGCCGCGTAGCGGCTAGGCCCGTGAGCCATGGCAGCTGAGCCTGCGCGTCCGGAGCCTGTGCTCCGCAACAGGAGAGCCCACAACAGTGAGAGGAACATGTACCGCAAAAAAAAAAAAAAAAAAAAAAAAAACAAAAAAAAAAAAAAAAAAAACTTTCCATTCAGCTAGTGTTACTCAATCAGAAATTCTAGGTTTGGACTTAAGACTGCATTTCTCTATCTCTGGAACCAGAAAAGACTGGACTTGATATTTAATACCAACTCTTACTTCATATCTGATCTTGAACAAACTATTTTATATTTTATGAACTTTAATAACTTTATTTGTAAAATGGTACAATAATATTTTCTTGATAGGGTACTTGGATTTAAAAATTGAGGAGGGTGGTAAGAGAGGTTCCTGAGAAGAGAAACATGAAAAAGTAACAAGACAGATCGCTGAGTGCTTGACCAGTGGAAAAATGTGTAAACCTGGAAGGTGATACAAAGGTGGATTTCTGTGCTTGTGAGATTGTGGAAAAAGCAGCATGTGTTTCTAAGTGCAGATAGGAGACATGGAATCAGACTGAGAAATACAGTCTCAGAGATCATACATGATAAATGGTCTGTTATAAGATTTTACCAAAGAATATTTGACAGAAAAGGAGATCAACTCAAAATAGACTAAAAGAAAATGTCACACTGAAAGACCCTAAGTTATTACTACTAGGGGGGAAAAAAGGAAATCCTCACTATAATGATCCAGAGTGATTCTAATGCAAAACATTTTAAAATACTATCATAAAATAGCATGTGATTTTAAGAGTGGTTATGACATTTGCCAATTCTCAAATATGCTACTTTTTTGACAATGTCAATTTGTAGCACACATGACAGAAATTTATATCATAAAGAATAATCAAAACATACTGAATCATAAACTATAAAAAGTGGTAGCTGTTTTGTCATGGGTGTGCATTTTGATATTTTTCCAGAACTTAATTAAGAGTCTTTTCAAGTGTGATAGCCAAAAATGATATTTTAAGGAAAACAATAATAGTTTAACATATTAATTTTGTGTATAAAATTAAGCTAACTTACTGAGAAAAGCATTTTGAGTATTTATTATAATGGAGGGTTTGTGGCAGTAGCAGTACATAACTATAGGTGTTATAGAATTTTAGATATATTTAGTGCATGAAATAGCAAATGACAGTCAAGAGTGTTTGAAAATTCTGATATTAGATTCATATCTCTAAAAATAAAATATTCTTGGAAATTGTTTTATGAAAAGAAGGCTAAACTCTGCAGGGAGAAGTAAAAAAAAACAAAACAAATATGGATCAAAAATGAACTGGGTTCAAATCTTACAGAAAATGCTTACTCATTTTGTGTATTCAGCCATAACCATGTTATGGAGATACAATTTCCTTAGCTATAAAATGGGATGGTAGTTTAGTTTTACAGTTTCAAGATGGCAAATTATTATACATACTAGTATCTTGACATATTGGGCATTGAAATTTATGCAAGTTGATATAGAATCACAACCATGTTAATGCAAAAATAAACAAGCATTTAGAGGCTCTGTAATGAGCTAAATAGTGTGCTTGGTGTTTTGGTCTTCAGTATAATCTTGTGAACTTGGCATTATTAATCTGGCTTTTCATATGAGAAAAACAAGTCTAAGACAGACTACCTCACTTGTTCAGAGCCACAGAGCTACATTCTTGGAATTTAATACAGGTCATCAGACTTAAGACTTGTTTCTTCCTATTATATATATCTCATGAGTACATAACATTAAATCTTTGCTTTATTTTAAATATACTTCTGTAATTCCTAGTACAAGGAGGCCTGGGATTTGAGTAGCTAAACTCATCTGTGTGTGTGTGTGTGTTTCTTTCCGTGAGGTTCCAACTTCCTGCTAGAGTACTTGTAAAGTACCACTATTCACATGAAGTATTGTACTCTATTTTAGACGGCCAAAGTGCAGTAACAAGGACAAGATTTACTCTCCCACTGGAATAAAATACATGAAGTAGCCATTTGCAAAACACTGTTCATCGGACAACAAATAAAGGACAGTGAGCCCTGAAGATGGACAAACAAGGTGAGAACCTGAAATACTCCAGATTACTGTACTGAGAGAATTTCCATGTTTCACTGCAGGGATAGGAAACCCAGGAGGATCCTGGTTGACTCCCAAGGTGGCCATAGTTTTCAGAACAGAGTGCTGGAGAGAAAAGATAATTGAGTTTTTGATAAAAAAAAGATAACAATATAGTGTGAAGTTTATAAACAGTAAAAGTAAAATGTGTGGCAATAACAGCACAAAGGTTGGAAAAGGAAAAATAGAAGTATACAACTGTAAGGTTCTTTTTCTCTCTGTGAAGTGGCATAATGTCTCTTGCAAGTACACTGTGCTAAGTTAAAGATGTAAGCTATAAACACTAAAACAATTACTATAAAAATAGAAAAGAGCTACTGGCAATTAACCAAAAAATAGGAAAAACAGAATCATAAAAATACTCAATCTTAAAGAAAGTACAGAAAGGGGAAACAAATTAAAACAATAGAAAACAAATAGAAAGATGACAACTTAAAGGTAACCGTATCAATAATCACATTATATAGGAATAATTTCAAAAGTAAAGATTGCCCCCAATTAAAAGACAAAGATTGTCATCTGGAAAAAAAGTAAGACCTAACTACATGATGCCTAGAAGAAACATACTTTAAATAAAAAACATAAATAGGTTAAAAGTAAAAGGATGAAATAAGACACAGCATGCTAACACTAATAAAAGGAACCTGGAAACTGTCACAGCCAAGAGAAACCCAAGGAAACCTGACTGCTAAATGTAATGTGGTGTCCTGGATGGGATGCTGGAATGGAAAAATGACATTAAGTTAAAACCAAGGATCTGAATAAAGTATGGACTTAAGTTAATAATAATCTGTCAGTATTGGTTTATTAATTGTAAGAAATATACTGTACTGTGGGGTATATGGAGCCTCTCTGTACTCCTTTATAATTTTTTCTATAAATCTGAGAGCGTTTTAAAATGAGTAAGTTTATAAAGAGCAATAAATATGAATTGACAATATTAACATTAGACAAAGTAGGTTTCAGATAATAAATATTATCAGAAAAGAAGAGTATCATTTCTCAATGATAAAGGTGTCCATCTGTCAGGAGGATATAAAAATCCTAAAAATGTATGCATATACTAGCATAAATTCAAATACATGAAACAAAAATTGATGCAACTTCAAGGAGAAATAAACAAATCCACGATCATAGCCTGAGCTTTTAAAACCCCTGTCATAGACTGAATGTTTGTGTCTCCACATCAATTCATATGTTAAAATTCTAACCCCCAATGTGATGGTTTAGGAAGCAGGGCCTTTGGGAGGCGATTAGGTCCCTGAGGGTGAAGACTTCAGAAATGGGACTGTGCCATTATGAAAGAGACCCCACAGAGCTCCCTTGTTCCTTCTGCCATGTGAGAACACAGCAAAAAGATGGCCATCTATGAAACACGAAGTAGGTCCTCTCCAGACACCAAATTTGCCAGCACCTTGATGTTGGACTTCCCAGCCTCCAGAACTGTGAGAAAAAATTTCTGTTGTCTATAAGCTACCCAGTCTATGCCAGTCTGTTATAGCAGCCTGAGGAGACTAAGACAACCCTTTTATCAATAATTGATTGAACAAGCAGACATAATATCAATAAGGATATAGCAAATATGAATAACCATATCAATCAAATTAACCTAACTGACAAATTTGGAACATTCCATCCACAATAGATTACACATTCTTCCCAAGTGCACACAAAACATAGATCAAAAGATAGAACATATACTAGACCATGCAACAAATTTTCATAAATTTAAAGTATTCAAGTCAGATAAAGTATATCTTTGAACAAAGAAAGTAAAAAAAAACAAAAACAGAATGTTTTCTTATTAAATTAGAAATAACAAATAATATTTCCCCAAATATCAGAAAATAACAAACATCTAAATAAATGAATAAAAATTAAAAACAATATATGACAATTTTTGAGATGCTGCTAAAGCTGTACTTTGCAGGGAATTTATAGCGTTAACTACTGACTGATATATTAGAAAAGGCTTGATGATTTCTTTACAACCTGGATGGGTCTCTGCACCTTGGCATTCATTGAATAGCCTCCTCAAATTATATCTGCCCCCAATTATTTAACAATATATTAAATGTATTTCTGATTTGACCAACCAATAATCAGTTTAATTTTCTTGTGGGGCTACGGTATACTTATGCACCATTGCTCATTTTCTGCTTATCTACAAATAGATCAACAAAAGTCTATTTAACTATCAATTCCATTTTAACTCTCTGTAGTCATGCCTTTGTAACAGACCCAGTACCTTCTGATGCTCCAATGCTTCCTCTCCAGCAAAAGAGAAAAGAAAAAAAATCAGTTTCTTATACATTTCACTCCTATTGATATGTTATCTCTTTTACTAAGGATATTTGCAATTGAAGCTAGAGGAAATATTTCAGATAAGTGAGCAATTGGAGTTATATTTTGGAAAAGAAGTACTTTTCCTTGCCAATAAGAAAATGCATGCATGTGTGCACATACCTAAATATATCCAGTTGTCATTTTATTGACTGATCTATATATACATTAAGTCCTTTATCTATATAATTATATATTCATGTTCGAATTGTCCTGTGAGCTATGTTTGATTATTAATCTCTTTTTACCATAAGGAAAAAGAAACGGGTCATGTATCTTACCCTCGTTCATGTACAAATGATGAATCTAGGAGTCAGACACACTCTAATTTCTTCTATGATGCTGCCTTCCTTCCTCTATCTATGATTAATATGAAATTAAAATATGTTTGGTCATTCATTAACTCACTATATATTGGAGGCTATTTCCAATATGTTCTAAGTATAGACAAAAAAAAAAATAATGTCTTTAACAAAAGAGGGGTATTTTCCCAAACCTATAAGCACTCATTCAGAGCCCTGGGAAGATGATTTGCTAACTGGTATCCTTTGGAACAATGGCTCTAACTGGTATCCTTTGGAACAATGGCTATCACTACTTCTCCTGGATCCACAACCCTGAGGGAAGGCTTGCTTCCCCATTAGCAGGAGTGGTTCATCACAATACTCTTTTTTTTTTTTAATTCAAATCAATTTTACTTTATGTATTATTTTTTTAACATCTTTATTGGAGTATAATTGCTTTACAATGGTGTGTTAGTTTCTGCTTTATAACAAAGTGAATCAGCTACACATATACATATATCCCCATATCTCTTCCCTCTTTTCAATTACGGACTTGGTACTTGACTATCACCACACAAGTATACAGGAAAAGAATGTTCTATGTCATATCCTGCTCTTTTATTTATTTATTTTTTGAATGACCTTCCATAAATCTCCTAAACTCTCTGCCACAATTCCCTCACCTGTCAAATGTGAATGAATGAATTCTGTGGACTCACTGAATATGTAAATTAGCTACAGGATTTTGAATTTTTTGCAGAAGATTGGTTATCCAATCTATCCATTGTCCTTTAAATAATAATTAAGGAGCCTTAAAAATGTGCTTATTTTCAAATGTATTTGTATTTGCTTACTTTTGTTAATCTTTAATTACTTTCCATTTTCAAAATATTCATTTACAGAAAGGATTTACTTTCAGCAAAAGTTATGAGCTTACAACTGTTAATGCAAATAATTCCTAAAGAGTGCTTTGTTTCAATAAACAAAAATGCAAACATAAAAGAGTGACCTAAATCATCACACTTAAATGCAAATGATGTTAATTAAGTTTATAGCCATAAGTAGCTGATAACAGAGTGTAAAAAATGGATATAGATAGCAAAGATCTAGAAAGCTTTCATATATGGATATGTAATTCTTCTGGGGAAAAAAGTTAATTTCTTGAGAAGAGGCCATTTATTATAGTTGTCTTAATTAAATTATATAATGGATTTTCCTAAAGTTAAGGGAAAAACAAATATATATATATATATATATATATATATATATATATATATATATATACACAGCTGTGGTATATCCAAAGTTAAGCAGAGAACACAAATAAGCATGCAGAAACCTGTTCTAAAGTATTCACTTCTTTTCAATTTTCTAGATAGTTTGAGGAAGACTGAATTTACATTGGCTTTTTCTAGACAATTACTGTCATTTTCACTATACTAATAAAAAACTGATTATATTAGGAAAAGTAGATCACTGAATAATTTTAAGAGTTAACATGGGAAATTATATGGTATGTCATGTACCTTGGTGGTAGATAGTTAATCCTTTTTGAAGACAGGTTATATTACACAACATTTTTAATGGAATAGAACTTATTCCCACTGGAAACTGGAAATGCCCAATATAACTTAACTATCAGAGCTTAGCATACCAAAAACTTTTCTGCAATGGACAATAATGCTATTCACCTCTCCATCTACAATGATATGGAAGTAAGATGTTTTTACTCCAAAAACAAAACAAAACAAAAAAACCATGCATTTACTAGCTGGTATGTCTAAAATTTTCTAGTTCAAATTTTCCTAAAATCACTATGTTTTTTTATTAATGTATACATTTAAAGGGCTATATTAAGACAGCCAAACTAATTTGTATTACTTTCTCCTGTCTGACCTAAGCTAGAGATGGCTGATGAGTGTCCAACAGAAAATGAATCCATGCAAGCATCCAAATGGCCAACTCTTTATAATCATGATTCAAGTATAAAACTGGGATTATTTGATGTACCTAATAAGATAGCTGTAAGAACTTACTGAAACAATGCAAATAAAGTTTCTATGTCACAGTACACAGCAAAGAATAGGTGTTTAAAAACATTAGCTTCCTTCTTATTTGTTGGCTATGAAAATTCAAAATTTGCATTACATACATGAAATAAAGTGACTAATGTATTTATATGCATTCTTGCAAAAATTATTTTGGTAAATAAATGATAAAGTCTGTTTTATTTACTTGTGTTTTATTCATATATTAAACACAAAGAGTATTACATAAATAACAATTTTCAACAAAATATATAATCATCATCGGACTTCTTTAAAAGGAGAAATTTGATGAAAATTTTTGGAACTTATATCTCTGAAAATTCACAGGCAGTGTTGTTCACTCAGTTCTAAATGGAAGAGTTAAAGTTTATATCTGTTACAATGTCCTTTAATTAATCATACATACTAATTAAGCATATCATGCATAAAAATTTAAAATGAATAAACATATGGATATTTCACATACGTCTCCAGGGACAATAGCATTGTTGGCATATTTTAGTGTGTATGATTGAGAAAATTAATAGTAATTGTTAACAAAATACATGTTCTGTTTTGTAATATATTTTGCATTTTTTACTCAGTGAAGTAGAACCTTCTTTCATTATGCAGTCTCTTTCCAAATTCAGTGGGCATAAAAAAAAAAAAACAATGTGTACTGAATTGTTTTCTTTAACTTCTCTTCATATATTTAAAATAGTACCAGGAACTTTGCCAAATAATGTAGTAATTCCTCCAAATTGAAAACCAAGCTAACTATCATTTAACTCTACAGTTCAATGCTGTTTCTGTGCTTATACTGAATTTCAATCATAGACTTATAGTCCAAGCTCTCCATAGGACTTCAACTTTCCAAAACAAATATAAATTTGATATCATGCTTCTAAATACCTTAATGAAGCAGGCTAAATGGCAACAAAAATAATAATGCTTGACCCCATTAATAAAAAGTTAGTCATACAATATTGGATTTTTACAATGAACATGCAAGGTAGGTATTATTCTATGGTAAAGAAGAAATACTAAGCCAGAGATCTAGTTAGTGGAAGAGCCAGATTATATAATAAAAATATTGATTTAAGGTTTTCCAAAAATATAATTCAGTAAATAATTAGCTGATAATAAAATCCAATAATACTTTTATGTAGGGAATCAGTAATGTTATAAAGAAAAAAACAAAATATTAACTTGAAGGGGCAGACAGTGCTTAAATACATATTTATTTACTATCACTTATTTTCTAATGATCATCAGATATCTTTCATTACTATAGTTGACTATGAAGGGCAAACATGAGGTGACTGGGCAACAACCCCACACACACTTCCAATTAAGCTTGGATGTGGACTTGAAACCTCTCCTTAATTGAGTAACTACCATTCAACTGGAATTGGACAAGGAGATGAAAATTTCTACTATGCCTAATCTAGACTATTGGCTAATGTTATGTTATAAATATATTCAAAACACAAACTTTATGTGATATTCAGTAAATATAATAAAAATATTAATAGTCCTGAAGTACTCTGAAAGATATATACAACTTTCTTATTTATGGGAAGTGGTAAGCAGAATTCTAATATGTTACCTGTGTAAGCTGCAAATGCCCCCTGGAGATAGCATGTCCTAAAGTTACTTAATAAGAAAAAAGGGTTTTTGCTGATGTGACTAAATTGAGGATCTTGAGATGGAGGGATTATCCTGGATTAACTCTGTGGGCCTTAAATGCCACTGTAGTGTCTTTACGAGAGAGAGATTTGAAACAGAAAAGAAGACAAGGGAATGTGACCACAGATGCAGAGACTGAAATGATGCAGCACAAGGAATGCCAGCAGCTACCAGAAGTTGGAAGGGGCAAGGAATGGGTTCATTCCTAAAGCCTACAGAGGAAGCGTAGTCCTCTGGACACTCTGATTTTGGCCCAGTGATACTAATTTCAGACTTCTGGCCTCCAGAACTGTGGGAGAATACATTTTTATTGGTTTATGCCAACATGTTTGTGGTGAGTTATTACAGTGGTCACAGGAATACAGATTTTGATACCCAAAGGTGGAATGTGCTGTAACAAATACCTGAAAATGGCAAAGTGACTTTGGAATCTACTAATGGATAGAGGCTGAAAGACCTCTGAAGCATTTGATAGAAAAAGCCTAGACTATTTTAAACAGAATGTTGGTGGGAATAGGGATTTGAAAGACGTTTTGTTTGAGGGCTCTGAAGAAAATGAAGAACGTGTTATGGAAAACTGAAGAAAAGTTGGTTCTTGTAATATAGTGGCAGAAAGCTTCACTGAATTGTCTTATAGCTGTGCATTTGTCTTCCAAAATAATTAAGAAGATAGTATACTCACTATCATTAAGAGTGCTGTTAAATTGGAACAAAAATGAACATTGTATTCATCATATGCCTACTGCCATTCTTCTATCCCCCAGAACAATTAATTTGATTCAGTGGTTGAATCAGAACTTACATAAGAAATAGTATTTGGCTCAGTGATAAATAGATGGTGTTCTTAATTGAGAAAACATACTTGGCTCAGTGATATTAGTCTTCACACTGTTTGAAAATGGGATTCATATAATATATACACTGCTTTCTAAATAATTTACCTATTATTATTCTAGTTGTCATTAAATATTTTTATTAAATGAATGGGAAAAGTGTCTGGAAAGCATTCTTGATACTATCTGTAGAACTGTGCAACTAAAAGAGCAAACTACAAGTCAAAAAAATTGCAATATAGAGTCAACAACAGTCGTGGCTGTCATGTTATTAAAATCATGATAAAGACGTAATTCTAATATTACTGACAGCCCCAAATTCCTGATGTAAAATGACTGAATAATTTAGGCTGGAACACAGAGGGTGTGTTTTCAGCTGAGAATGAACATATGGATTGAAGTAGATTCCCACTGATTATGCACTGGGCCTAGAAATAATTTATACTAGAGTTTTTTTATTTGTTTTTTAATAGAGAAGCATATATGTCGAGAAAAATGTTATTTCTTGCATTGTTTCAGTATATGAATCCCAGAATGTATTCAAAATTTCTTAATATTCAATAGTGAATGTTCTAAAATTTAAAAAATTGATTAATTTGAAGTAGCTCCAAATCTCTAAGTATTAAAGCTAACCACAAGCAGTTGTACCATCAAGAATTTTATAGGAAGCTTTTCTTAAATTGCTTTATGTAGAAAAAGGAGAAAATTGAAATTCAAATATGAATATTAAAAAAAACCCTAACCATCACACTATCATCATTTTTTTCTTGAGCTAAGAGACAAGATAATCATATATCCACACTTATGATCCTACAGGAGAATTCAAAGAGCAATCGTTTGAACTCAGAATAACCTGAGTGGTCTCTTTGTCTACACACTAGTATATTTTTAGAGAACTATATGCATGAGAAATGAGGACAAAACCTTCAAAGGAGTAACAGGAAACAAGTAACCTGCAATATAAGTTGGAAAAATAAAGGAAGAAGAATGGGTTTAGGTAAATGTATATTGTAAATGGTGTTAAACAAATAATTTTCATTTAATTTTGAATTTACCCATGCATTTATTCAACTGCCAATGTCAAACCCGGTAGTTCAAAAGTAGAATTTTGGAAATATGATTTTTTAAAACAAAGTATTTTTGTCCATTTAGAAGTTATTTCCCCCAATGGGACCATGTTTCTTACATCTCTTTTTATAGATAAAAAATATTTATTTTTGTTCTACAATAGATCATGACTTTTTGAGAATAGATATCATGCTGTCTCCCTTGTATATCTCAAGAACCTGGCATAGGTTCTGGAAGAGAAAAAAAGATTGTATACTGAATATTTACTGCTTATTAAGAAAATTAATATGTAATATCAATGGTTACACTTCTAAAATCTCTGGTAATCTAAAAGACTTGATACTGAACAATTATTTTTTTTAACAATTTTTTTAAACAATTATCGTTCTAACCATATATGTATATAGGTAGGCAGGTAGTTAAGTAGGTAGGTAGGTATCTCTCTGTCAGCCTACCTACATAACTTGCCTTGCCTCATTTAAGAAGGAGTTTAAGACAGATAATTTGTAATAAGTAATTCATGAAATTCCATTATAGCTATATTGTATGAAATTTGGCATAGAGTCAATATAGAGTTTTTCTCTGTAAAATAATCTAACAAATATGTATGTCAACAGCAACAACAAAAATATTTATAAGCGACTAAAAATGTGCCAAGCATTAGGCCAGTTAAAGGGGGATCACAAAGGGAAATGGGACACAGCTTCTCCACTCAGGCAGCATCCAATGTCATGGACTAAATTTGACCATCCATTGCTTACTCACATAAGAGCTTTGAACATTTGAGGACTGTGGCAATGAGGCCAGGATGATCACGAGTATTATCAAATTTTTTTACGAATGCATATCCACTGCCCATTTGAAACTTTATAATACTTAATAATTTTATCATGATTACATTTGGTTTCCTTTCCATAAGGATGAAAAATTTGTGTCACTTAAAAATTAAACTTCCCACCATTTTATAATTACAGAGGAACACAAAGGCTAAACTGCCTTATTTTATTTTTAGAATAAGAAAATGTGCATTGTCATTGCTTGATAATTGAGCAGGGATGAGAGTATATTCAAAGAACAATGCATTTAACTTTAAGGATGGGATGATACATTCAACCTATTCCAAAGAAACACTTGGGTAGAAAAAGAATATCTAAAAGGTAATGCAGGCTTTGTTATCTGATCTCATTCTCTCTCTCCCCTAAATTATGACCTAGATGGGGTTGGTTAGCTTAATTGTTTAGAGTACCATTCTGAGTAAACTAAGGTCACAGCTTTGATTTCGAGGTCAGTCTCCTAATAGATGTTTATCTGTTGATCACAAAAAGGCTGAGTTAATAAGAACCTAATTGAGATGGTGCAAAAGCTTTTATTACCAAGTAAACACTACAAAGTGTATATTCTACTATTACACTATCATTAATTTTGCTTCCATATGCAAAAGGACAGCACATCACTGAATGATCTCCATGGAAAAGTATATAATTCTCTTCCAGTGAATGAGAGTAAGAGAATAATGTAATAAAGATGTACTTTATCATATTAAATTTATCATGTCTATGTTGCATGAAACCCCCTAGAACTTTAGTATAAAAGTAAAATCATGGTTTACCAAAATAGGAAAGGATAAAATAGTGAAGAAAGAAAAGTTAATTTCAAGCTTCAAAGAAGATATTACAAGTAATGGAGGTTAAAATAAAACTGAGACTATAAAAGCAATTAAGAATGTCCCTTTAAGTAGCAATGCATGAAAGATTATGATAGCCTCAAATTGTTCATATTTGCATAGAAGAGGTCACAAGATATCACTGGATTGTTAACACTAAGCAAGAGACTTCCTTAGAAAAGGGGTATCAGATGCATAGTCCATTATAGGACATCAGGTCTCCTTAGAATTACAATACACATAATCACTATTATGGTATTATATAATGTTAACATTTTTCCTAGGACAAATACACTTTTGCTTGGTTTTCATATATATTTTTCTGCCCAGAAAACCCTTGATCAGACCTTTCTAATCCTCAGCATGATCACTCTTATATTTATCCTAAATCCCTGTGTGTCCCCATATAAACTTTGAAGCAGTGTAATTCAGTTACAATTACATTGGTTTTTATTATGTTGCTGCATATTACAAAATGTGAATGGATAATTAAATAAACAGCAGTGTCTGTCTCTGGGTATATTTCTTATTACAACTCTGTATAATATGACAGGTTTGAAATACAATGACAAACACAGGAAAGAATATCGTTCTGATAACATATACTGTTGTGTTTTCATTAATTCTCCAAGAGCATTAAAAGAAAAGACTGCTAATTGAAAAAATGACTCTAGATGCCCTGAAACATAAAAGAACTCTATATCAGTTTATGGAGTTAGTGATTCAAAGTGTTTGCCCATTGTTGTTCTTATTAAAGTTAATGATGTTTGACCCAGTCTACAGACATTTGCTTGACCAAAGACACATACAATTATTAATTATAATACCTGTGTATAAACAGCAATAGTATTCTTCTGTTGAGGTTATGTGTCATGAAAGTAAATTGAATTGCATGTTGAATTTCAAGGAAGAGCAGGTGCTTGAAGTACATCAAACAACAACAGATGCTGCTAAATCAAATAACTATCAATCTTAGACTCATGGTGCCATTGTTGGGTGTTCACGTTCAAAGTGTAGCCTCAAATGGACAAAGAATATATATCATGTAGTCTGGAATACTAATATTAAGTAAAGCACCAATTAGTTGGAATTGAACTAACAATAAATGTCAACAAGTTTGTTCTGCTTTTTATTTCAGAGAAAATGCCAAATGAAAAGAAAATAACCTAATTTATGGGATGGTTAAGAATATTTTCTGCTTTTGTTTTTGTTTTCTGCTTTTGTTTACATTTTTTCTTTGTTTTGGTAAAAGTATCCTTACATATACCTTTCACTCTTACAATGTTCTATTAGACCATTTGCTGCAATGGACCCTGATACATGGCATAATTCACAGTCATCAGAGAAAGTTTTAAGTATATTTCTAATTCTGCAGTTAAACAGAAAACTATGCTAAGTTTAAAAATGTTTTTCATCAACAAAAGTTTAAAATGTTTTCTGTTTAAGATTTATTTAATCAAAAACATAAGATTCTTCACTTATTTCAGGTTTTTGAATATGGAACAGTAAGTCAAACTATTTTGTTTTGAGGGCATAGAGTAGTTTTGATTGCATATTTCTATAAAATTATCTATATCTCATTATCATTATAAACAGTGGTCACAATGACAAAAAATTTGAAAATTTTCTCCCTACCAGATACATTTTGAGATGAAGGAAAATAACTTTTTGACTTAAATGTATTATTTCAAATATGTACTACAATACTCAAACAGATATTACTAAACCTTTCCAGAGAAACATAATTACAAAGCACTTAGAAAGTTGCCCATACTTTCATACATTGTAGACATTTATCTATGATAACAGAAAGAAGTCTCAATTTAACCCATTAAATATTCATTTCTAATTAAAACAAAAAACACATCTTTTAACAAAGAGTCCCAACAACTCACATTAAAGGAAAAGCAAAACAGTAAAAAGAGAGTAAAACAATAGCCAAACAAGCCTTCTCTCTTCTCAATCCACTGCTATAAATGATCAGTTGGATCATATTGCATTGATATATTTTTATTTAAAATCAGTATCAAATTATTAAATTCAGAAAAATAAACCACATCCTTAGCATGATTATTTAAAAATAAAAGTAAAACTTAGCCTCACTACTTACTAAAGATAAGGTTCACTTGTTTGTTTGGAGGAAGGAGAACACTCTTGCTGCATCAATTAGAACATTATTTGCTTTGAAACTACTATAATGAACAATGATGGCACTTCTTCTAACTAAAAATACTTTGTTCTTTTCTGAGATAATGAGACTTCCAGTGCTGCTGGGCTCAAAAGTACTAAACTCTAAAGCCATGTAGGTTCCTGAACCATCAATTTGTTGCCTCTGTTCCAAAAGGAACTAAATTTGGTTGTGTGTCCCTAAAAATGCCTACTAATACTGTACAGGATATGCTCCTACAAACTTGAATTCTCTTGGCCTTCAGTGCAAAAAGCCAAAGAAGCAAGCTAAATAGAAAGTAATTATAAACACTCTTTTATTTGAAATAAAAGATATTGGAAATGGAGCAAATTTCCTACAATATGTAAGTTTAAATGTTACACATATTTCTAGTAAGTGTTAGAACTTATATTACCCTATAACTATGATTAAATTTAGCTTTTTCAGTTGTGAATGCCAAAACAGCATGCTAAACTATGATTTGATTTATTATGGAAAAAGTAATATGAATTTTACAGACCATAGCATATTTCTCCTAGAAAAATAATTTATTTTCTGGAGAAATTTATTTCTAACTAAGATTGATTGATAACTAACCTTCAGAGTGACAAATAACATTGATTAATATTATTCCATTTTTTCCTAGCTATAAGTATAATGCATAAAAATGTATATCCTTTAAAAACAATATGTATTAGAAACATCTTCTAGTATTTGAAAATCACTTGTTATATTCTATTTTTAAATCCAATACGTGCAGCAAATATAGTAATTTGCATATTGATAACAAATTGTCTTACATAATGTTTTGTGTGTAAAATTTACTCTGATTTGCATTTCTCACTTTAAGATGTGAGAAATGTCTTAATAGCATTAGAAATTAATAAATATTTTTAATACTCCATATGACACACATTTTCAAATATTGCAAGTTTACAGCACTGACATCAGAATAAAACAAAAACTCAACATTTAGATTTTCTATTTTCTAAGGTACTTCCAGTATTTAGTTCCAAATGAATCTTGATTTTAACTGTTTTTTTCTAAAATTTCATATATATTTACATATTGATCATTGTTACCACATTTTCTTGTTTTACCTTGGTGCAGTCTGATTATACCAGGAACAGTGAATATGCTTACCTAAAACAGAAAGAAACAAAACATGCTGTTAGTTTCAAAAGAATATTTGTCTGAATTTTTCAGTAGACAAAATAAGGCGGCCAATAAATAATCACAGCTCTCATTCCAACCTCTATTTTCCTTTGCACCCCAGAGATCTTTATGCTTGTGACAAAATCAAATGGAATAAGTTGTTTCCAAAACTGCATAGGCAAAAGAGCCTTTATAGATGACTTGGTGGTGGCTACATTTTTACTGAGTTGAATACTTCTATTTTTGTCATTTCTTTTCTGCCATCAACATATAAGGAATCAAGTAAAAATATCAACAAAAGCTTTGTGGAACTGTATTAGTTCCCAAAAGATCTTAGAAACATCTTTATGATGCATTGTTCATGGTTCTACTACAGTATCAATCATACTATCCACATTTACTTGCCTAAGAGATTTTAGAATTCAGATCTGTTTAAAGATTTTCTTTTTATGTGGACCATTTTTAAAGTCTTTATTGAATTTGTTACAATACTGCTTCTGTTTTATGTTTTGGTTTTTCTGGCTGTGAGGCATGTGGGATCTTAGCTCCGAAACCAGGGATCAAACCCACACCCCCTGCATTGGAAGGTGAAGTCTTAACCACTGGACCGCCAGGGAAGTCCCCATATCTGCTTAAAATCACGTTTAGTGGGCTTCCCTGGTGGCTCAGTGGTTGGGAGTCCGCCTGCCGATGCAGAAGACATGGGTTTGTGCCCCGGTCCGGGAGGATCCCACATGCCATGGAGTGGCTGGGCCTGTGGGCCATGGCCGCTGGGCCTGCATGTCCGGAACCTGTGCTCTGCAACGGGAGAGGCCACAGTAGTGGGAGGCCCATGTACAGCAAAAAAAAAAAAAAAAAAAAAAAAAAATTACATTTAGTAACAATGAAGTGGAAATAATAAAGTATCTAAATAATTATACTATGTCTATGAATTATATATCATATTACATGTTGCATGGCATGTACATTTTACACATCTATGAAATAAAAGAAAATTACAGGACTATGATAAGACTAGAAATGTCATTTTTTTTCTACTTATATTAGCAAACTTACAGGTAAAGCTAAATAAAGTGTTGAGATCTTCTAAAATAAGAGCATTCATGATCCTTAAAAGTTGACATTTTTCTATTTTGAGAAAGGAGCCTAAATTCATAGGGCACCTAAAACTCTTCTGATAGGTGAGGTATAATTTTAAGCAGAAGTAGTTTATATCACCTGCTATAAATGAAAAGAATTTTAAATGAAAAGAAGATACACTTAAAACTCAAAATGTAATTCGTGAAATGATTACCTGATTATTCTCATATGTTCCTTAGGGATCTGCATTTTACACTGCATGTTTTAGACTAGAGTTTATGAAGTATTTTTGGATTTTTTTTTTTTTTGGTATCCATTCTTTTTTGAGTGCCATGAAATCAGAAATCCTATGTACTTTTTGACTCTAACACCTAGCAGTGTTAGACTTGTAGTAGAAACTCAAAATGTTTTTTGTAGAATGAATAGATGGATGAAAGAATATTTGAATAAAACACATAAACAAACTAAAAATTGGAAGTTAAGCTACTGCCCAATAAAATCCAGGAGAACTGGATACTAGACACACAAGGTATCTTTATTTGGTTATTTAACTTTTACTTGGTTAAGCTCAGAGAACAAAATTTCACTAAACATTTTAAAAATTAAAACTAGAAAAAGAACAACTGTGTTTTGTGGTTCAACAAACTGTAATGCCACATCAACAGGACATTAGGGAGCAATTTGGGGCAATTTTTGGCATGTAAAACAGTAATTCCAGTTTGCTATTTACCAATAAAAATGTAATTCATTTCACATAATATCTGTAGTAAGAGGTACAATTTCTAATTGGAATATGCTGATTTTCCAATTAACATAGTTAAGGCTGATTTCCACATTTTAGGTAAATCACAGTTTCCTTAATTGATATTTCTCCTATATGTAAAATGGTGGAAGGACAGGTAGTTTCCTTTGTTTTCTATGTATTTATCTCAAAGGGACTTCTGAAGAATTCTAAAGAAAAATAAAAACCTTTATATACAGATACACATAGTTTTTCATAAAAGAGATTCATGAGAGGCCTGTAATTGTTTTTGACCATGGTTTTAATGAATTACTGTGCTTTTTTTCCCCTCCTCAGGGAGTCAGTTGTGCTTATAAGTATTTATTTTCTTTCTTTGCTGCATTATACATATTTGTGATAATCTGGGCAGTGAGCCCAGATTGATTTATTTTTTGTTTATTATTTGTAGACTGTCCTAGATTCTTTTGAAAGGGCATATTCTAAATTATTATTACCATAATTATAGGAAGATTGGCACTCTGTGAGATTATAAGAAGATTCACTCATTATTCATAATGAGCTAAATACTATACTTTTTTTTAATCAGTGATGCATTACATGGATAGAGCATTTTAATTTTAATATTGCGTACATGTCTAGACTGTGTTCAGGACACAATATAATTTCAACTGTGTCAGCCTATTGTCTGAAATCAGAAACTTATCTACAGACAGGTTTTCTTTCATTTTTTATGTAATTATTTATTATTACATAATAAATAAACACATGTTCCATAATATTCCTCTTGAAAATATGTGATTCCTAACAAACTAAAACTTTTAATGCAGTATAGACTATCTCTACTCTCACAGACAAACCCACAATTAAATTTAAACTACAGGTATGGGGGTATAATATTTTAAAACTGAAAACAGGGAGAGGAACTTCAAGATGGCAGAAGAGTAAGACGCGGAGATCACCTTCCTCTCCAAAAATACACCAGAAATACAACTACATGTGGAACAACTCCTACAGAACACTTACTGAACGCTGGCAGAAGACCTCAAACTTCCCAAAAAGCAAGAAACTCCCCACATACCTGGGTAGGGCAAAAGAAAAAAAAAAAAAACAGAGACAAAAGAATAGGGACGGGACCTGCACCAGTGGGAGGGAGCCATGAAGGAGGAAAGGTTTCCACACACTAGGAAGCCCCTTCATGGGTGGAGACTGCGGGTGGCAGAGGGGGGAAGCTTCGGAGCCACGGAGGAGAGCGCAGCAACAGGGTGAGGAGGGCAAAGTGGAGAGATTCCCGCACGGAGGATCGATCGCTGCTGACCAGCACTCACCAGCCCGAGAGGACAGGCTTGTCTGCTCACCTGCCGGGACGGGCCGGGGCTGGGAGCTGAGTCTCAGGCTTCGGATTGCAGGGAGAGGACTGGCATCGTGAACACAGGTGAAGTGGTTAGTGCACCATGGCTAGCCAGGAGGGAGTCTGGGGAAAAGTTTGGAGCTGCCAAAGAGGCAAGAGACATTTTCTTGCCTCTTTGTTTCCTGGTGTGCGAGGAGATGGGATTAAGAGCGCTGCTTAAAGGAGCTCCAGAGATAGGCACAAGCTGTGGCTATCAGCGTGGACACCAGAAACAGGCATGAGACACTAAGGCTGCTGCTGCAGCCACCAAGAAGCCTGTGTGCAAGCACAGGTCACTAGCCACACCTCCACTCCCAGAAGCCTGTGCAGCCCGCCACTGCCAGGGTCCTGTGATCCAGGGACAACTTCCCCGGGAAAACGCTCAGTGCGCCTCAGGCTGGTGCAAAGTCACGCTGGCCTCTGCCGCCGCCAGCTCGCCCGGCATCCGTACCCCTCCCTCCCCCAGCCTGAATGAGCCAGAGCTCCCGAATCAGCTGCTCCTTTAACCGTGTCCTGTCTAAGCAAAGAACAGACGCCCTCAGGTGGCCTACTCGCAGAGGTGGGGCCAAATCCAAAGATGAAACCCAGGAGCTGTGTGAACAAAGAAGAGAAAGGGAAATCTCTCCCAGCAGCCTCAGGAGCAGCTGATTAAATCTCCACCATCAACTTGATGTACCCTGCATCAGTGGAATACCTGAATAGACAACGAATCATCCCAAATTGAGGAGGTAGAATTTGAGAGCAAGATATATTATTTTTTCCCCTTTTCCTCTTTTTCTGAGTGTGTATGTGTATACGTATGTTGTGATTTTCTCTGTATAGCTTTGCTTTCACCATTTGTCCTAGGGATCTGTCTGTCTGTTTTATTTTTTTTTTTTACTTTTTAAATTTTTTTTAATTATTTTTATTTTTTAATTTAATAACTTTATTTTACTTTATTTTATTTTATTTTATCTTCTTTCCTTCTTTCTTTCTATTTCTTGTCCCATTAATTCTGAGCCATGTGGATGAAAGGCTCGTGGTGCTCCAGCCAGGCATCAGGGCTGTGCCTTGAGGTGGGAGAGCCAACTACATACACTGCTCCACAAGGGACCTCCCAGCTCCATGTAATATCAAATGGCGAAAATCTCCCAGAGATCTCCATCTCAACGACAAGACCCAGCTTCACTCAACGACCAGCAAGCTACAGTGCAGGAGCACCCTATGCCAAACAACTAGCAAGACCAGAACACAGTCCCATCCATTAGTAGAGAGGCTGCCTAAAATCAAAATAAGGCCACAGACATCCCAAAACACACACCAGACATGGACCTGCCCAACAGAAAGATAAGATCCAGCCTCATCCACCAGAACACAGGCACTAGTCCCCTCCACCAGGAAGCCTACACAACCCACTGAACCAACCTCAGCCACTGGGGACAGACACCAACAACAACAGGAACTACGAACCTGCAGCCTGAGAAAAGGAGACCCTAAACACAGTAAGTTAAGAAAAATGAGAAGACAGAGAAACACACAGCAGATGAAGGAGCAAGGCAAAAACCCACCAGACCTAACAAATGAAGAGGAAATAGGCACTCTACCTGAAAAAGAATTCAGAATAACGATAGTAAAGATGATCCAAAATCTTGTTAATAGAACAGAGAAAATACAAGAAACGTTTAACAAGGACCTAGAAGAACTAAAGAGCAAACAGTGATGAACAACACAATAAATGAAATTAAAAATTCTCTAGATGGGATCAATAGCAGAATGACTGAGGCAAAAGAACGGATAAGTGAGGTGGAAGATAAAATAGTGGAAATAACTACTGCAGAGCAGAATAAAGAAAAAAGAATGAAAAGAACTGAGGACAGTTTCAGAGACCTCTGTGACAACATTAAATGCACCAACATTCAAAATATAGGGGTCCAAGAAGAAGAAGAGAAAAAGAAAGGGACTGAGAAAATATTTGAAGAGATTATAGTTGAAAACTTCCCTAATATGGGAAAGGAAATAGTTAATCAAGTCCAGGAAGGACAGAGAGTCCCAAACAGGATAAATGCAAGGAGAAACATGCCAAGACACATATTAATCAAACTATCAAAAATTAAATACAAAGAAGAATATGAAAAGCAGGAAGGGAAGAACAACAAACACACATGAAAATCCCCATCAGGTTCACAGGTGATCTTTCAGCAGAAACTCTGCAAACCAGAAAGGAGTGGCAGGACATATTTATAGTGATGAAGGAGAAAAAGCTACAACCAAGATTACTCTACCCAGCAAGGATCTCAGTCATATTCAATGGAGAAATTAAAACCTTTACAAACAAGGAAAGGCTAAGAGAATCCAGCACCACCAAACCAGCTTTACAACAAATGCTAAAGGGACTTCTCTAGGCAGGAAACACAAGAGAAGGAAAAGACCTACAATAACAAACCCAAAACAATTAAGAAAATGGTAATAGGAACATACATATCGATAATTACCTTAAATGAAAATGGATTAAATGCTCCAACCAAAAGACACAGACTGGCTGAAGGGATACAAAAACAAGACACATATATATGCTGTCTACAAGAGACCCACTTCTGACCCAGGGACACATACAGACTGAAAGTGAGGGGATGGAAAAAGATATTCCATGCACATGGAAATCAAAAGAAAGCTGGAGTAGCAATTCTCATATCAGACAAAAGAGACTTTAAAATAAAGACTATCACAAGACACAAAAGAAGGACACTACATAATGATCAAGAAATCAATCCAAGAAGAAGATATAACAATTGTAAACATTTATGCACCCAAAATAGGAGCACCTCAATACATAAGGCAAATGCTAGCAGCCATAAAGGGGAAATCGACAGTAACACAATAATAGTATGGGACTTTAACACCCCACTTTCACCAATGGACAAATAATCCAAACAGAAAATAAATAAGGAAACACAAGCTTTAAATGATACATTAAACAAAATGGACTTAATTGATATTTATAGGACATTCCATCCAAAAACATCAGAATACATATTCTTCTCAAGTGCTCATGGAACATTCTCCAGGATAGATCATATCTTGCATCACAAATCAAGCCTTGGTAAATTTAAGAAAAGTGAAATCATATCAAATATCTTTTCAGACCACAATGTTATGAGATTAGATATCAATTACAGGAAAAAATCTGTAAAAAATACAAACACATTGAGGCTAAACAATACATTACTTAATAACCAAGAGATCACTGAAGAAATCAAAGATGAAATCAAAAAATAACTAGAAACAAATGACAATGAAAACATGACGACCCAAAACCTATGGGATGCAGCAAAAGCAGTTCTAAGGGGGAAGTTTACAGCAATACAAAATCCTACGTTAAGAAACAAGAAACATCTAAAATAAACAACCTAACCTTACAATTAAAGAAATTAGAGAAAGAAGAAGAAAAAACCCCAAAGTTAGCAGAAGGAAAGATATCACAAACATCAGATCAGAAATAAATGAAAAAGGGCTTCCCTGGTGGTGCAGTGGTTGAGAGTCTGCCTGCCAATGCAGGGGACACAGGTTCGTGTCCCGGTCTGGGAAGATCCCACATGCCGCGGAGCGGCTGGGCCTGTGAGCCATGGCCGCTGAGCCTGCAAGTCCGGAGCCTGTGCTCCGCAATGGGAGGGGCCACAACAGTGGGAAGCCCACGTACCAAAAAAAAAAAAAAAAAAAAAAAGAAATAAATGAAAAAGAAATGAAGGAAACGATAGCAAAGATCAATAAAACTAAAAGCTCATTCTTTGAGAAGATAAAAAAAAATTGATAATCCATTAGCCAGACTCATCAAGAAAAAAAGGGAGAAAACTCAAATCAATAGAGTTAGAAATGAAAAAGGAGAAGTAACAACTGACACTGCAGAAATACAAAGGAACATGAGAGATTACTACAAGCAACTCCATGCCAATAAAATGCACAACCTAGAAGAAATGGACAAATTCTTAGAAATGCACAACTTTCCAAGACTGAACCAGGGAGAAATAGAAAATATGAACAGATCAATAACAAGCGCTGAAATTGAAACTGTGATTAAACATTTTCCAACAAACAAAAGCCCAGGACCAGATGGCTTCACAGGCAAATTCTATCAAACATTTAGAGAAGAGCTAACACCTATCCTTCTCAAACACTTCCAAAATATAGCAGAGGGAGGAACACTCCCAAACTCATACTACGAGGCCACCATCACCTTGATACCCAAACCAGACAAGGATGTCACAAAGAAAGAAAACTACAGGCCAATATCACTGATGAATATAGATGCAAAAATTCTCAACAAAACCCAAGCAAACAGAATCTAACAGCACCCTGAAAGGATCATGCACCATGATCAAGTGGGCTTTATCCCAGGAATGCAAGGATTCTTCGATATATGCAAATCAATGTGATATAACATATTAAAAAATTGGAGAAACACCATATGATCATATCAATCGATGCAGAGAAAGCTTTTGACAAAATTCAACACCCATTTATGATAAAAACCCTGCAGAAAGTAGGCACAGAGGGAACTTCCCTCAACATAATAAAGACCATATATGACAAACCCACAGCCAACATCATCCTCAATGGTGAAAAACTGAAACCATTTCCACTAAGGTCAGGAACAAGACAAGGTTGTCCACTCTCACCACTATTATTCAACATAGTTTTGAAGTTTTAGCCACAGCAAACAGAGAAGAAAAAGAAATAAAAGGAATCCAAATCGGAAAACAAGAAGTAAAGCTGTCACTGTTTGCAGATGACATGACACTATACATAGAGAATCCTAAAGATGATACCAGCAAACTACTAGAGCTAATCAATGAATATGGCAAAGTAGCAGGATACAAAAATAATGCACAGAAATCTCTAGCATTCCTATACACTAATGATGAAAAATCTGAAAGTGAAATTAAGAAAACACTCCTGTGCTTCCCTGGTGGCTTAGTGGTTGAGAGTCTGCCTGCCGAGGCAGGGGACATGGGTTCGTGCCCCAGTCCAGGAGGGTCCCACGTGCCGCAGAGCGGCTGGGCCCGTGAACCATGGCCAATGAGCCTGGGCGTCCGGAGCCTCTGCTCTGCAGCGGGAAAGGCCACAGTGGTGAGAGGCCCACATACTGCAAAAAAAAAAAAAAAAAAAAAAAGAAAAAAAAAAGAAAACACCCCCATTTACCATTGCAACAAAAAGAATAAAATATCTAGGCATAAACCTACCTAAGGAGACAAAACACCTGTATGAAGAAAATTATAAGGCACTGATGAAAGAAATTAAAGATGATACAAATAGATAGAGAGATATACCATGTTCTTGGATTGGAAGAATCAACATCGTGAAAATGACTGTACTACCTAAAGCAATCTACAAATTCAATGCAATCCCTATCAAACTACCACTGGCATTTTTCACAGAACTAGAAAAAAAAATTCACAATTTGTATGGAAACACAAAAGACCCTGAATAGCCAAAGAAATCCTGAGAAAGAAAAATGGAGCTGGGGGAATCAGGTTCCCTGACTTCAGACTATACTACAAAGCTACAGTAATCAAGATAGTATGGTACTGGCACAAAAACAGAAATATAGACTAATGGAACAGGATAGAAAGCGCAGAGAAAAACCCACACACATATGGTCACCTTATCTTTGATAAAGGAAGCAAGAATATATGGTGGAGAAAAGACAGCCTCTTCAATAAGTGGTGCTGGGGAAACTGGACAGGTACATGTAAAAGTATGAAATTAGAACATTCCCTAACACCATACACAAAAATAAGCTCAAAATGGATTAAAGACCAAAATGAAAGGCTAGACACTATCAAAGTCTTAAAGCCAAACATAGGCAGAACACTATGACATAAATCACAGCAAGATCCTTTTTGACCCACCTCCTAGAGAAATGGAAATAAAAACAAAAATAAACAAATGGGACCTAATGAAACTTAAAAGCTTTTGCACAGCAAAGGAAACCATAAACAAGATAAAAAGACAACCCTCAGAATGGGAGAAAATATTTGCTAATGAAGCAACTGACAAAGGATTAATCTCCAAAATTTACAAGCAGCTCATGCAGCTCAATAACAAAGAAACAAACTCAATCCAAAAATGGGCAGAAGACCTAAATAGACATTTCTCCAAAGAAGATATACAGATTGACAACAAACACATGAAAGAATGCTCAACATCATTAATCATTAGAGAAATGCAAATCAAAACTACAATGAGATATAATCTCACACCGATTAGAATGGCCATCATCAAAAAATCTGCAAACAATAAATGCTGCAGAGTATGGAGAAAAGGGAACCCTCTTGCACTGTTGGTGGGAATGAAAATTGATACCGCCACTATAATGAACAGTATGGAGGTTCCTTAAAAAACTAAAAATAGAACTACCATATGACCCAGCAATCTCACTACCGGGCATATATCCTGAGAAAACCATAATTCAAAAAGAGTCATGTACCAGAATGTTCATTGCAGCTCTGTTTACAATAGCCAGGACATGGAATCAACCTAACTGTTCATTGACAGATGAATGGATAAAGAAGATGTGGCACATATATGCAATGGAATATTACTCAGCCATAAAAGGAAACAAAACTGAGTTATTTGTAGTGAGGTGGATGGACCTAGGTCTGTCATACCAAGTGAAGTAAGTGAGAAAGAGAAAAATAAATATCACATGCTAACACATATATGTGGAATCTAAGAAGAAAAAAAAAAGCTCATGAAGAAACTAGGGGCAAGACGGGAATAAAGACACAGACCTACTAGAGAATGGACTTGAGGATATGGGGAGGGGGAAGGGTAAGTTGTGCCAAAGTGAGAGAGTGGCATGGACATATATACACTAACAAACGTAAAACAGATAGCTAGTGGGAAGCAGCAGCATGGCACAGGGAGATCAGCTCGGTGCTTTGTGACCACCTAGAGGGGTGGCATAGGGAGGGTGGGAGGGAGGAAGACACAAGAGGTAAGAGATATGGGAACATATGTATATGTATAACTGATTTACTTTGTTATAAAGCAGAAACTAACACATCATTGTAAAGCAATTATACGCCAATAAAGATGTTAAAAAAATACAACTGGAACAGGAAAAACAAACAAAAAGAAACAAAACAAAAACTGAAAACAATAAATGTAACTTGAATCCTTTAATCATGCTATCTAATTGTGTCTATATCTATATTTTAAAATATAGTCACTGGGGAAAGCTAAATAGTATATTAATTTCCTAACCAGACCACAATAGCCTCCTAGGATATAAACTGCAATGTTGTTTGGACCACAATAGAGATAACGGTATCAGCAGGCATTATGTTTCCAACATACTCTGCTGTCTGGCTCCTATGGAAACCTTGTACCAGTAGTCCATGGTTATTTCCACTTTCCCTTATTAGGGTTTATTTATATATACCCCTAGTTCTTGGATGCTTGGATAGATACATAAATATAAGATTGGTAGGGACTTTAGGTATGTTCTACATATTAAATGTCATACAGCTTAGAGAGGTTGAGTGATTTGCGTAGGGTCCTATAGATGTTGATTTCTAGCCCAATGGTCTTTTCCCTTTTTCTTTCTTTCAAATTAAATTCTTTATGCAAACATCAAATATAATTTAATATATTCACAGCATACTTGTGACATATATAATGTGGCTTCATTTGGGCAGTGATGTCTAGCCACTCTTCTAGAAAACATGAACACACACTGCCCAAAATACACACACACTCTCCCCTTCTCTCTCTCTCACATACACATACATACACCCACACACACACACTCACACAGAGTACACTGACATTCTTTCTAGATCAGGATGTTTATTTCTAATTCGCTCTGTTCATCAACCCTACTGATTTGCTCTCAAGTATTAAAATCTCTCAAGTTGTAAACTACTGGACTTAAGTTCTTCTTTTAAAGTTCAAAATAAGACCAAGGAATTTTTCATTTTGCACTTACACGATTCCCACTGTACTTGTAGTCTCAAATAAAGAGGTACCCAGTCTTCCTACCTCAATCAGTTCCCATTAATTTATTTTCCCTTTTGAATTCTTTCATTCTAGAAAACTTTCTTTTCACTCTAATTGAGGTCTTCATTGTCACGCCAACCCACCTCAGGTTCTAGGCACTTTCCCAAGTAACTATAAGTTGAAAGTCGATTTGTCTTTTTAAAGCATAATGTCTGTTTTTGAACAAGATTTGGTAACAAACATTTTTATGCACAGAGCAACTTTCTCTTTATAGAATACACATTATTTAGAAAACAGTATTAATCAGGGATCAGCAAATTATTCCTGTAAAGGGACATATTGTGCTGACCACTGGTATTAGCTATTTTGGAAAAGAATGATCTAATAATACCTAGTTTACCAACTCATGATACTGTGGTTATCAAGTGAAATAATGTGTAATCAATAGTAAAAAGATATAATACAAGAAACAATATGTGTTTGTGGAGGTCTGTTTCAAGAGTGCCATGAAGACAACTCTAGAATCTCACCTCTTTGTACTTTACTTCCTGATCCATATGTTAAAGGAAGATGGCTCAGATAATCTCCAAAGATCTTTCACACTGAGACATGGTGGGAAATGTTAGAAATCATTACTATTGATAAAGAGACTTGTTACTGTGTAAAAATGAGCAAAAATATACCTAGGGCAAAATTCTGCAGACAACTATAACTCCTGTAATTTTGCTAAACAATAACTGCACTTTAAAAAAAATGCTAGAAAATTTTATTTGTAATTGTATATCTGGATGTTGTCATGAATGTAAAATTGGTTATTGGTTAAATTATCCCTAAAAGACAAATATACTTACTAAGACTTTTTGTTACATTTTTGAGACCAGGAGAAGCTTCTGGTATGTAAAACTTCATAAATATCATATTGGTGAGGAAGCTGAAGTACTAAATTCCTCTTTTCTTTCTCTCACTCATTTAAACATCATGGGAGGCCCTAGAACTATGAACACAAATATTTTCCCTAAAATTCTGCTCCTTGAAGGAGAATATTGCCTAATGGAGGCGCTAGACTTGTAAATTGACAAATCATATGGATTTTAATAGGATCTGAATACAAAGAATCCTTTGTAATAAAGATATTATCCACCTTGCCTTATTTATAAAGAAGTTGATATGAGTCTTTTTCACAATAATACATAGGTTTTCACTGCACCTGTATAGAATGATTCAAATATTAGTTTTGAAAAAAAATCACCTTAGTACCTTCATACATTTATCTTACTATTATAATTACTGTTTTTTATGTTTTATATAAATTATCTGGGAAATTGTTTTAAGGTAAAGAGCTTGAGTGATAGGTTGTCTGTGCTTGGGTCTGTTACTTTTAAAAATGTTAGACAACATATTTTTAGCATTTAATTCTATAAAGATAATTTTACTTTTAATAAAAGAGATGAGTTGTTTTGACACAACTATTGAAACCACCAACCCAACATTTATTTAGAAATTTGGCAATTAATTTTTCATAAAGTATATATCAGTTAAAGTATAGTTAACACAAAGGCAAAACATAAAGCTCAAACACACTACAGAATAAATATCAGAATTTTCTCAAATTAATACATAAGGTTTGAAATTATTTCCTTTCAAATTTGGGCTGTGTTATTTTATATTTCCACACGTGCTACTGAAGACTGACCTGTTATTGAAAATGATCAGGACTAAGGCTGGAAAGTTAGCTGTGCATATCCTGGTTCTGCTCACACATTCTAAGTAGATGTCAAACTTATTCACATCACTTGGGCCGGTCAAACTTGTTTATATCGTTTACATCGTCTCCGAATTTGACTTTCCACTGACTTGGAGAGTTACAAGCTAAAGAGCAGCTAAATTAAGAACAAAACCAACTGCACCAGGAAAAAGGAACACTGAAGTCCAGATCTACTCATTCACTTAGTATATGTTGACTCTTCCCTCCAAACTTGAGCCACCTTATGTACAAAACAACAGGTAGCAAGTAGTGGTTGTGAGGGACAAATGCAAAGAAGACCAGTTTACTTCTCACAGGTATTCAGTGCCCTCAATCTCTGCACATCTCTATACTAATGCTAGAAATTTCATAATCATTACAATAAAATTTTGTCATTCACCTTGAGTGAAAAACTAGAGTTGACTAAAAGAGGAAGAAGAGAATATAAGCATTTAGGATTCATAAAAGTTGACCTGTAGGTGAAAAAAAAAAAAAAAAGATGACATTCTGAAACTTTCTTTAATTACTATTTGACTAAAGCTAACAAATAATTAACTGAAAGATGGAAAATTAATTACAACACTCTTAATGTGTCTAATACTTGTACTCTTGATGAGTTAACTGTACTGCTTGTCTCTATGATACTCCTCTCATTGACTGGTACACAAGTAAAAATTTGTATAAGCATAGAATATATTTATAATATATGAAAATCCCTTAAATGACTTTTACACTTGTCCCAAGTGTCCCTTTTCATTTATTAATTTGTAGTTTTCAATGTCTAAGTATTCTCAAACCCTAAGATATCAACTGTCAAAAATCACAAAGTGAAAGCAAAAGGAAAATTTTCTTAATTTATCATGATTGCTACTCTATGGTAGAAGTCCTATAACTTGGCTTCATGTTCTAATCACCTGGAGAGCCCTAAAATCAAAACAAAACGCATCTACATGGCTCCACACAAAGTGTGGGGACTTACTGATCTGATTAAAACCATTCATCTATACGTTTCAAAAATGTCTCAGGTAGTTCTAGTAAGCAGCAGAGATGAGAACCCTGTCCTAAGGTCTTAACCTTCTCAAATGGGGGCTTAGTTTATTTGTTGTTATTATGTTAATCATTGATTCCTCTCCTGATCACTACACCAGCAACTTTCACAGCCTTTTCAACCCACAGTAAAGAAATGTGCAGTGTGATGTGATCCTATGAACATATTTGCATGTATGAATATATGAATGTGTATGTTTAACTAAAATGCAAGTTGTATAAAGCATTCATTCATATACTTGAGTATTTTTATTCTCTTTCATTTTTTAATGCTGGTTATAAACATTTAAACTGTTGTCATGACTTACTAACGGATCACAATCTGCAGTTTGAAAATCACTGCTCAGTTTTCATTTACATGGAACACATTATGTATGCAAGGACATAGTGTATTCTAAGAAAATCAGAAAAATACAGGAGAGATTTCTGTCTAAGTTTGTAGACTCCAGAACATAGTCATTCATTGTGTTTCTTATGTACACATAATATTTCAAAAACTAAGCTTCAATGAACATGTGTATTGATCAGGAGGTTGTGAGTTTCATAGCTGATCACCCCATACCATCTGTACACATCACATATTTTTTAAAGGCAGAAGTGGCAAAACATTAAGCATCCACCTACATATTAATCATTTGACCTGATCTATTATCCAAATAGATGTGTGAAGAAGTATACAAGGGTATTGGCAATGCACAATTACCGTTCAACAGTTAATGCATGCATAAATATAAAAGTACTCAAACTACTTAGAAAATAAAATTTCTTCAAAGAAAGAAGAAAAGAACGATGCCAGCATGATCTAGGTTGTGTTACATTCACACGAAATAAAGAAATATACACAAAACAGTGAAACCTAACTTTCTACTATTTATTTCTAGTTAATGACAAAAAATCTTAGCTTTACATTGTTCTTTATGTAATATTATAAAACCTGGTAGACATTTTTACAACCTGTCCTTAAACAGTGACATAAAAATTAACGCAACTATTTTGGCAATGCCTTTGATTTCCTGATCATGTTTTCCAACAGCAGCAATGTTATACAGTTGCAGAAATGTTTTTAAATGATTGTCTCATTAAATAAAGAAACTTATTACTTGGTGATTTAAATATTTCTAGCAATCCACATAGGTTTCTTAATTCCATTATTTTTCCCAATTGCTTATTTTTCAATATAAAAATATTTGAATAAATAAAAATATATTAGGAATATGGTTAAATATGTGTGCCTACTGTATCGTCTAAAACTTGGACTGGGAACACATCTGAGTATCTTTTTAAAAGCTGGGTAACTTACATTTCCTGTAAAAAAAAAAACATAAAAAAAACTTTTCTGTGATCTATATTCCCTTTTTAAAAAATCACTTAAATAAATCCTCAAAAAGTGGTTATATCACAAGGGAATAGAGGAAGTACTTTCTGTTGACATAAACAGTAATTGATATGGCTTTCTTGAATACTTTCATAGAAATGCTGATGTATTACGTTTAGGATTACTAGTTAGCTCTCATTTCCTTTCAACTTTTGCCTCTGGATAAGCTCAAGGATTCCCAGGAAGAAACACTGATCAAGTACATTTGTCATGCAAGCAACTATAATAAGGTAATTCATCATAGTCTGTCAGAGTTTTATTCTAGAAAGACTGCTGCATTTTTATCCTTACTTAAAAATCTGCTGTCACTCATGCTGAAAATTTGGTAGACATTTTGGACATGTTTAAAAGCCCTTCCAAACTGATAGTGGCAGATAATTAAGTTATCAGCTATCAAAGCTCCTTTTTTTCTTGTCCTTTTTCCTACAACATATATATGACACCATGAACCCATCTGGCTACTTTAATCTGACCTGTTCACAGAGCATGATCCCTTGTTCCCTTCCCTTTTTCCTCCTTAATAGTAGCCAATGACCAAAGTAATTCACAATGACAAATGAAGCCTTTCTCAAAAGTCTAATTGAGCAATTTTGCTTTCCTTTGCAAGACCTGAAATCCACAACATTCTGAACTTCATTCACTAAGGTGGCAAGGAATAGTGGTTACGAGGAAACTAGGTGGATTAAGGGTTTCTAAAGAATGAATAAACTCAACCTAGGTGTACCACGTTATATCTCAATAATATTTGTCATTCAATTCATCTACTCACTTACTTACTCCATGTGTGTCCTTTACCTGAAACCACTCAATGAAGTTTCATTCTGATGGGCACTTTATTGAATCCTAAAGCCTTGGTTACTTCTCTCTCTTTCTCTTTTATAAGACCTTCTACATCTTTCAGTGTTTACATTTGCTTTTTTTTTAAAGGAAGAAATATATCAGACTTTTGCCAATTTTATGACATTTTTGTATACTATCTTAGAAACAGATTTTGTGTGGTTTAAGGAGAAGAAAGGAGACTTCATAAGTATGTATTAATTTGGCTTCCTTTTCAAACTCATTTACATTATTCTCATGGAATATACCTTTTATATCATTAATTATCACATCCAAGAACATGCCCTCTTCGGTACCAAAGTACCGCCAGCATAATTTAACATAGGCAAAATGCATATGTGTGTGTGTGTGTATATGTGCTTGTATACATATCTGCTAAATGCAAAAATCATGTAAATACAAATATACATAAGATATAAATAAATGATATAAATATTTTTATTATCTTCTGGTAATTTGTATTTTTTTCAAGCTAATCAATGTTTAAAATGCAAGTTTTATAAAATAATCATTCATGTACTTGAGTATTTTTATTTTCTTCTATTTTTAAATGCTGGTTTTAAACACTTAAACTGTTACCATGACTTACGAATGGATCACCTTCTGCAGTTTCAAAATCACTGTTCAGTAATTTTGATAAGTTCATAGGGCTTTAATGATAATTCTTTATTCTCTCACCCCAAAATATTTATTGAGAACCTGCTTTATTCCCAGTGCTATTTGCATCTCAAGGAAAGCTTGGTAAGGTTCTTTGAAAAATATTATTTTCCCAACTTAACAGGGGACAAAGACATAGGTGAAAGTGATTTACTCTACATCAGTTAGCCATTCACATACAATCATTCTGTTCATTCTTTCTCCCATCTCTCAGAAAATAATTTTCAAACTTTTTAAGCAATTGTGATTTTTTTTTTTTTTTTTTTTTTTTTTTTTTTTGCTGTCCGCGGGCCTCTCACTGTTGCAGCCTCTCCCGTTGTGGAGCACAGGCTCCGGACACATAGGCTCAGCGGCCATGGCCCACAGGCCCAGCCACTCCATGGTATGTGGGATCCTCCAGGACCAGGGCATGAACCCCTGTCCCCTGCATTGGCAGGCGGACTCTCAAACACTGTGCCACCAGGGAAGCCCACTATTACTTCTCTTCTTTTTTTCTGAGTATTTATTTATGTATTTTTTAGAAGATGTTGTGGGTAGGAGTTTATTAATTAATTTATTTATTTTTGCTGTGTTGGGTCTTTGTTTCTGTGCGAGGGCTTTCTCTAGTTGTGGCAAGCGGGGGCCACTCTTCAACGCAGTGCATGGGCCTCTCACTATCGTGGCCTCTCTTGTTGCAGAGCACAGGCTCCAGACACGCAGGCTCAGTAGTTGTGGCTCACAGGCCTAGCTGCTCCGTAGCATGTGGGATCCTCCCAGACCAGGGCTTGAACCTGTGTCCCCTGCATTAGTAGGCAGATTTTCAACTGCTGCACCATCAGGGAAGCCCCATACTTCTCTTAAAGTGATATACTGGACTCTCAAAAAAGTCAATAAAACAGTAAAATATGTATATATATATATATGTGTGTGTGTAAACACATATTTATATATCTATAGATGTGTGTATGTGCTTGTGTGTAGTCAATTCTCATTATTCATGGTAGTTATTTTCTATTGAGTCACTGTGCACGCTGAATTAGTAAATACTGAGCCACTGCTCCCAGGAAAAATACAGAGTTAGGTTCCTGTGAGCCTCTGGTCACAATATTTTTGTCAGCCAATCACTAGATAACATTGTTTTATGTGTGTTTCTATTTAGACAGAACTTATTTAATATACAGTCCTTATAAATAATAATATACAGTATTTATTTATAATAAACCACTCAGTAGCTGTGAAGGGTTTAACGTTTTCCTGACTCTGGGTAACATGACCATACATTTCTTGGCTTTCAACCCAACAGTGCTATCCACTGTGCATTTTTTAATGTCCTAATCTCATGAATCCATAAATTTAGCCACATTTCCATTTTTACCATAGTTTCATCATATGATATAGATGTTACTTTAGCACTTTTATTAAAGGTCTCATGTACATATCATATATTTCCTCTTCCTTTTTCTGGATTTACCATATTGTTGACTCATTAACATTGAACTCAAGACCAACAGCACTATAACTCATACCTGACATTTTCTCCATACTGCACATTACAAGCCTTTGTACTTAGGAATACTAGGCAGCACTTCAGCACGACGCTTGGGGGCCATTTTTATCCAACAAAACACCAACACCAACAAAACAACACAAAAATACAAATATATGACACTAGAAGACCATGGAAAGGACACATATTACAGTATAAGAACTGAAACAAAACGCAGAGTATCATCTTCTTTGAACTTAGCTGAGAATACATCCTCATGGTGGCTCAAATTTTTCACCATTCTGCATGTCCATGAGTGAGCAAGAAAGTGCAGTGGGTTTAATTTTGGTGTTACAAATAAATTTTAGTGAGATTTCACAAATCTGAAAACCATGAATAATAAGGATGGATTATGTATCTTTGTACATATAAATAAATTGTTTGTGTTTCTCTAAAAGTTGAAGATATTAAAGGCCAATTATCTTGGCTATTCTCTCAAATGTACAATAGCCCTTGACCTCCCCAATGTCCCTTCCCTAGGAGAATAAAGTGTTTAATGTAAAAAATGATAGATTTTTAGGAAATCCTATTTGTTCTTAGATAAAACATATCAGTGTTTTTGAAGTTATATTCCTAATTCAATAAGATTCATAAAATAATTAGAATTACAAAGCTTTAAAAAAATTACAATAGCTTTTAAACACATTATTTTTGCTTTTCCAGTATATTCAGAAATTAAATGAATAATTTAAAATATATTGTTCTATATTCACTTTTAACTGAATGAAAATTTATTATTCCAATATGTAGACATAAAAGCTTGTGATTCTTCGGAACTCTCTATTACTTTCCCAAATGAGTGGAGAGACTAAAGCCAAATAATTTAGCTTCATTTTCTATCAACTCCTCCTCATACTTCCTGCAATAGTAAGGTGTGTTGAGTTCTTCATGTATTTGCACATGCTAGTTGCTCTGATGAAAAGTTTTACTACTTTCTCTTCACCAGATGCGTGGGTTCATAAATAATTCCTGGTTATGACCAAATTAATTGGCCTAAGAGCCAAAATAGATATTTTGGAGACATAATCTATTTTGACATAAAATAATAAAGGTGCTGGATATGTAGACCTGGGTCTTCTCACTCTTTGCTTTGACCCACAGAAACTGAATGAAGTTAAGTTCAAAATAATAATAATAATTTCATCCATTAATATAAAAGACTAAAAAATAAGCTAATTCTAAAGACAACAAAAATTCTTTTATAATATTTAAGAAAAATTTTTAAACCACAATAGAGCATAATTTTGGAAGAAATACTAAAGATTAATGAATATTGTAGTATCCTTAGGTTTTATTTATCTTTGAAAGCCTTGAACTTAAACATATAAAATATCCAATGTTTGATGAACAAATTAATTAAAGAGTTAGAGCTTCTACAGTTTTGAGAAGAGGGTGCAAGATTAACAGATGAAAAAGAAAACACACTTGCTTAACTGTTATTTTGCTTTGATTTTCTCAAAAAGAGAAATTTAAGGTAGAAAAAATTGGGGAAATAAATAATAATAGGGAAAAGGATAAGTTTGGTTCCAGAAAGGTGGGGGAGCCCCCAGATACTTTCAAGATTTTTCAGTTTTCTAGTCCAAATAAAATGAATCATAGTTTGTTGTGAGTGTTATTGAATAGTCTTTCAGAAACTAAGAAACAACACTTACGGTAAGAGAGATTTCAGGTGACATTTTTTTCAATTTTTAAAATGGAAAATATAGTGGGTTTTAGATACTGTGAAACTAATCCATGATTAATTGGTATCATATTAGATTATTCAAGGAATAATATATACCCCAAACTAATTGTTTCACCTTTTGTTTGGATGAACATTAAGCTACTATATCTATAGAGGATTCCATAAACCAAACTACCATATCCAGATTTTTATAAATAATGGTATCAATTCTCTTTTGTTATCTTTGTGAATAAGATAAAGCAATATGAGTTGAAAGGTTGTAAAACAAAACAACTCTATAGCTATTAAAGAATTCTGGCAAAAACCTGAATTATTGCATCAATATACATTTGAAGGGGACCCCTATTTTCTTATTTTAGCCAATCTTTGACAAAAGAGGCACAAACATCAGATTCTGTTGGAAAATTCCAGAATAAGAATAAAGTAGTGATAAGAAAGTCAGTCCAATCAAGCAAGATCCAAAAGGGAACTTATGATTATATAGAGCTTATGGGGACTGAAGGATTCCAATGTGGATAGCAGTGATAGGGAGGCTGCTGAATGTCTTAAGTCACTAGCTTCACTGAAACACTAAATCTTTATACTTAGAGGTATGAAAGAAGAAGAACGTTGAAGAGTCTGATGGTGTTTACCTTAAAAAGTAGAAAAATTAGAATGAGATGAAAGCACCCTTCAAGTATCTGAAGGATTTTTCTAAGGCAGAATCAGGAGATATACTCGACTTCGGTCCTACAGGTATATAACAGGGACAAATGTTTAGAAGCTACTGAAAAGTAGAAATATTCTCTAAAGTTGAAGAAAAATCTAAGTCCAGCATGTCCAATAAGGATTGAGCATTTGGCAGAGTAGTGAGCTATATATCAATAGGTGAATAGGAGAAAAGTGAAATGACCATGTGTTTCAGATGGTTCAGAAAGAATTCCTCCCATGAGAGGGATGACTTCTAAGCTCATTCCAATTTTCTCTCTTTTCTTTTTTTTCTTTTAGCATCTAATGGTTTCCAACAAACATCACTTTCAAAATACATACAACCCAAAATTATTCTATTCTATAGTAAAATGTATTTCAGTTACGATTTTCACTGTGCAAACACATTTCAGAAAGAGTATGTAATTATTGGGAAGGGAATTTGATAACAATTTGTAAATTTCATAAAAGTAATAATTATCCTACTAACTGCATTAATAATAAAAAATTGGGGATGACCAGTGTATAACAAATACACAATTATTGGCAGAACTAATTTTGTTGATTGGCAAATTGAGAGTCTAAGAGAATAATCTTAAACAAATTTTCTAATTAATGAAGAAGTGACAGCATTACATAAGAAAATTTATCAGATAAATTATACATAATTATTTATTAGTTTTTCAAAAATATATAAAGAAAATCTTCAAAATTTTTCTACAAAATATATATAAAACAAATAATATTTCTACTTCCCTAGAGAGGGAACATGGTATGTTAAGCACATATTTAAAATTCAATCCAGAAATTAAATCAATCATATTTTTATTTCCTGGAAAAGAATGAATGGAGAAAAAAATTTCTTAAGTTACTGGTTATTATCCAACATTTTATTTAAACTAAAACAGAAAATGGAAAAAAATACCCTACTTCCTAAAAAGATAAACTATTTCATCATGGCTTGCAAGAGGTACCTCTAAATATTCCTGTACTGATTAGTGAAAGTGCACTACCTGGTTTTAGACTTTTAATGAGAGTGCTTATGTGTCACAAATCAAAAAGAAATTCTAAATTTTTTAAGAAAATAATGTATATTACGCTTTGTATAAAATATCTCAAATAGGATATTCAGACTAACAGCTCCCATGCCACTTAAAGATGCCCCAGACCTTCAAGATGGCAGAGGAGTAAGACGTGGAGATCACCTTCCTCCCCATAAATACATCAAAAATACATCCACATGTGGAACAACTCCTACAGAACACCTATTGAACGTTGGCAGAAGACCTCAGACTTCCCAAAAGGCAAGAAAATCCTCACGTACCTGGGTAGGGCAAAACAAAAAAGAAAAAACAGAGACAAAAGTATAAGGATGGGACCAGTACCTCTGGGAGGGAGCTGTGAAGGAGGAAAAGTTTCCACACACTAGGAAGCCCCTTAACGGGCAGAGACGGGGATGGGTGGGGGGAAGCTTCAGAGCCATGAAGGAGAGCACAGCAACAGGGGTGCAGAGGGCAAAGCGGAGAGACTCACACACAAAGGATCAGTGCTGACCAGCACTCACCAGCCTCAGAGGCTTGTTTGCTCACACACTGGGGCGGGTGGGGGCTGGGAGCTGAGGCTTGGGCTTTGGAGGTCAGACTCCAGGAAGAGGACTGTGGTTGGCTGCATTAAGACAGCCTGAAGGGGGCTAGTGTGCCAGAGCTAGTCAGAAGGGAGTCCAGGAAAAAGTCTGGACCTACTGGAGAGGCAAGAGACCTTTGTTCACGGGTGTGTGAGGAAAGGGGATTCCTTCCCAGTGTGCCCACAGAAGGCAGAGCACTGCCTAAGCAAGCTCCAGTGACAGGCGCGAGCCACAGCTATCACCTCAGACCCGAGAGACATGCATGAAACACTATGGCTGCTGCCACTGCCGCCAAGAATCATGTGTTCAAGTGCAGGTCACTATCCACACCATCACTCCCCAGGAGCCTGTACAGCACACCACTGCCAGGGTTCTGAGATCCAGGGACTACTTCCCTGGGAGAACACACAGCATGCCTCAGAATGTTGCAAAGTCATGCCAGCCTCTGCCACCTCAGGCTTGCCCCACATTCCAATTATGACTACCATACCCCTCCCTTCCCCTCAGCCTGAGTGAACAAGAGAGTCCTAATCAGCTGATGCTCTAACCTCCTCCTATCTGGGTGGGGAACAGACACCTGAGCGCAACCTACGCACAGAGGCAGGGCAAAAACCAAAGCTGAACTCCAGGAGCTGTGCGAACAAAGAAGAGAAAAGGAAATTTCTCCATGCAGCTTCAGGACCAGCAGATTAAATCCCCACAATCAACTTGATAAACCCTGCATCTGAAGAATACCTGAATAGACAACGAATGTTCCCAAAATTGAAGTGCTGGACTTTGGGAACAATTGCAGACTTGGGGTTTGCCTTCTGCGTCTAATTTATTTCTGGTTTTATGTTTACCCTAGTACAATATTTAGTGCTTATTATCATTGGTGGATTTGTTTATTGGTTTGGTTGCTCTCTTCCTTTATATATATATATATATTTTTTTCTTTTTCTCTGTTTATGAGTGCGTATGTGTATGCTTCTTTGTGTGATATTGTCTGAAAAGGTTTGCTTTAACCATTTGTCCTACAGTTCTGTCTGTTCGTTTTATTGTTTTCTTTTTCTTTTTTTAGTGTGCGTTTCTTTTTTCCTCTTCCTTTTCTTCTGAGCAGTTTGGCTAGCAAGGTCTTGGTGCTCTGGCCAGGTGTCAGGCCTGAGACTTCGAGGTGGGATGGCTGAGTCCAGGACACTGGACCACGAAAAACTGCCCAGCCCCACGTAATATCAATTGGTGATAGCTCATCCAGAGATCTTCATCTCAACACTAAGACGCAGGATGCCCCATGCCAAACAGCTAGCAAGACAGGAATGCAACCCCACCCATTAGCAGAGAGGCTGCCTAAAGTCATACTAAGTTCACAGACACTCCAAAACACACCACCGGATGTGGGCTTGCCCACCAGAAGGACAAGATCCAGCCCCACCCACCGTAACACAGGCACCAGCCCCCTCAACCAGGAAGCCAACACCAGACACTGAACCATCAAGCTCACCCACTGGGGGCAGACACCAAACATAATGGGAACTACAAACCTGCAGCCTGCAAAAAGGAGACCCCAAACACATTAAATTAAACAAAATGAGAAAACAGAGAAATATGCAGCAGATGAAGGGGCAAGGTAAAAACCCACCAGACCTAACAAATGAAGAGGAAATAGGCAGCCTACCTGAAAACAGAATTCAGACTATGACAGTAAACATGACCCAAAACCTTAGAAACAGAATAGAGAAAATACAAGAAACATTTAACAAGGACCTAGAAGAACTAAAGAGCAAACAAACAATGATGGACAACACAATAAATGAAATTAAAAATACTCTAGAGAAAATAAATAGCAGAATAAATGAGGCAGAAGAACGGATAAGTCAACTGGAAGATAATAGAGTGGAAATAATGCTTCAGAGTGGAATAAAGAAAAAAGAATGAAAAGAACTGAGGACAGTCTCAGAGACCTCTGGGATAACATTAAACACACCAACTTTCAAATTATACAGGTCCCAGAAGAAGAAGAGAAAAATAAAGGGTCTGAGAAAATATTTGGAGAGATTATAGTTGAAAACTTCCCTAACATGGGAAAGGAAATAGTCAAGCAAGTAAAGGAAGTGCAGACTCCATACAGGAGAAATCCAAGGAGAAACACGCCAAGACACATATTAATCAAACTATCAAAAATTAAATACAAATAAAAAATATTAAAAGCAGCAACAGAAAAGCAACAAATAACATACAAGGGAAACTGCATAAGGTTCACAGGTGATCTTTCAGCAGAAACTCTGCAAACCAGAAGGGAGTGGCAGGACATATTTCAAGGGATGAAAGGGAAAAACCTACAACAAACATTACTCTACCCAGCAAGGATCTCATTCAGATTCGATAGAGAAATTAAAACCTTACAGACAAGCAAAGGTTAAGAGAATTCAGCACCACCAAACTAGCTTTACAACAAATGCTAAAGGAACTTCTCTAGGCAGGAAACACAAGAGAAGGAAAAGACCTATAAAAACAAACCCAAAACAATTAAGAAAATGGTAATAGTAACATACATATCAATAATTACCTTAAATGTAAATGGATTAAATGCTCCAACCAAAAGACACAGACTGGCTGAATGGATACAAAAATAAGACCCATATATATGCTGTCTACAAAAGACCCACTTCTGACCTCAGGACACATACAGACTGAAAGTGAAGGGATGGAAAAAGATATTCCATGCAAATGCAAATCAAAAGAAAGCTGGAGTACAAATCCTCATATAAGACAAAAGAGACTTTAAAATTAAGACTATTAAAAGAGACAAAGAAAGACTCTACATAATGATCAAGGGATCAAACCAAGAAGAAGATACAAGAATTGCAAATATTTATGCACCCAACATAGGAGCACCTTAGTACATAAGGCAAATGCTAACAGCCATAAAAGGAGAAATCGACAGTAACACAATAATAGTAGGGGACTTTAACACCACACTTTCACCAATGGACAGATAATCCGAACAGAAAATAAATAAGGAAACACAAACTTTAAATGACACAATAGACCAGATAGACTTAATTGATAAATATCTGCATCCAAAACACTGTATCCAAAAACAGAATACACTTTCTTCTCAAGTGGTCATGGAACATTCTTCAAGATGGATCATATCTTGGGTCACAAGTCAAGCCTCGGTAAATTTAAGAAAACTGAAATCATATCAAGTATCTTTTCTGACCACAACACAATGAGACTAGATATCAATTACAGGAAAAAATTTGTAAAAAAATACAAACATATGAAGGCTAAACAATACATTACTAAATAACCAAGAGATCACTGAAGAAATCAAAGAAATCAAAGAGGAAATCAAAAAATTACCATATTCTATCATTACTATCTCTTCTTAGTGGCTCTTGGTGAACACAAAGGACCACTATAAAATACAGTGAAGGAGATTTTTCACATGAAGAGATCAAATACTTCCAAATTTTTGGTTTGGGGAGAAAGTATAATTTTGAAAGAAAATGTGAAAATTGAAACAGGACTGCCAACTCATCCATTTGATAAGTTAGAACATTAAATCCAAATGAATAATACAAACACATGGAGGATAAACAATACAGTACTAAATAACCAAGAGATCACTGACAATATCAGAGGAAATCAAAAAATACCTAAAAACAAATGACAATGAAAACACGGCCCAAAACCTATGGGATGCAGCAAAAGCAGTTCTAAGATGGAAGTTTATAGAAATACAATCCTACCTCAAGAAACAAGAAACATGTCAAATAAACAACCTAACCTTACACCTAAAGAAAGTACAGAAAGAAGAACAAAAAAACCCAAAGCTAGCAGAAGGAAAGAAATCATAAAGATCAAATCAGAAATAAATGAAAAAGAAATGAAGGAAATGGTAGCAAAGATCAATAAAACTAAAAGCTGGTTCTTTAAGAAGATAAACAAAATTGATAAACCATTAGCCAGACTCATCAAAAAAAAAAAAAAAAAAAAGGGAGAAGACTCAAATCAACAGAATAAGAAATGAAAAAGAAGTAACAACTGACACTTCAGAAATACAAAGGATCATGAAAGATTACTACAAGCAAATATAAGCCAATAAAATGGACAACCTGGAATAAATGGACAAACTCTTAGAAAAGCATAGCCCTCTGAGACTGAACCAGGAAGAAGTAGAAAATATAAACAGAACAAACACAAGCACTGACCAAAACACAAACCAAACACTGTGATTAAAATTATTCCAACAAACAAAAGCCAAGGACCAGATGGCTTCACAGGCGAATTCTATCAAACACTTCAAGAAGAGCTAACACCTATCCTTCTCAAACTCTTCCAAAATATAGCAGAGGGAGGAACACTCCCAAACTCATTCTACAAGGCCACCGTCACCCTGATACCAAACCCAGACAAAGATGTCACAAAAAAAGAAAACTATAGGCCCATATCACTGATGAATATAGATGCCAAAATCCTCAACAAAATACTAGCAAACAGAATCCAACAGCAGATTAAAAGGATCATACACCATGATCAAGTGGGGTTTATCCCAAGAATGCAAGGATTCTTCAATATATGCAAATAAATCAATGTGACATACCATATTAAAAAACTGAAGGATAAAAACCATATGATAATCTCAACAGATGCAGAAAAAGCTTTCTACAAAATTCAATACCCGTTTATGATAAAAACTCTCCAGAAAGTGGGCATACATGGAACCTACCTCAACATAATAAAGGCCATATATGACAAACCCACAGCCGATATCGTTCTCAATGGTGAAAAACTGAAACCATTTCCTCTAAGATCAGGAACAAGACAAGGTTGTCCACTCTCACCACTATTATTGAACATAGTTTTGGAACTTTTTGCCACAGCAATCAGAGAAGAAAAAGAAATAAAAGAAATCAAATTGGAAAACAAGAAGTAAAACCGTCACTGTTTGCAGATGATACGATTCTATACATAGAGAATCCTAAAGATGCTACCAGAAAACTACTAGAGGTAAGCAATGAATTTGGTAAAGTAGCAGGAACAAAATTAATGCACAGAAATCTCTTGCATTCCTATACAATAATGATGAAAAGTCTGAAAGAGAAATTAAGGAAACACTCCCATTTACCACTGCAACAAAAGGAATAAAATACCTAGGAATAAACCTACCTAAGGAGACAAAAGACCTGCAAGGAAAAAACTGTAAGGCACTGATGAAACAAATTAAAGATGATACAAATAGATGGAGAGATATACCATGTTCTTGGACTGGAAGAATCAATATTGTGAAAACGACTATACTACCTAAAGCAATCTACAGATTCAATGCAATCCCTATCAAACTACCACTGGCATTTTTCACAGAAATAGAACAAAAAATTTCACAATTTGTATGGAAACACAAAAGACCCCAAATAGCCAAAGCAAATTTGAGAAAGAAAATGGAGCTGGAGGAATCAGGCTCCCAGACTTCCGGCTATACTACATAGCTACAGTAATCAAGAAATTATGGTACTGGCACAAAAACAGAAATATAGATCAATTCAACAGGATAGAAAGCCCAGAGAAAAACCCACGCACATAAGCTCACCTTATCTTTTTGATAAAGGAGGCAAGAATATACAATGGAGAAAAGACAGTCTCTTCAGTAAGTGGTGCTGGGAAAACTGGACAAGCTACATGTAAAACAATGAAATTAGAACACTCCCTAACACCATATACAAAAATAAACTCAAAATGGATTAAAGACCTAAAGGTAAGGCCAGACACTATAAACCTCTTAGAGGAAAACATAGGCAGAACACTCTATGACATAAATCACAGCAAGATCCTTTTGGACCCACCTCCTAGAGAAATGGAAATAAAAACAAAAATAAACAAATGGGACCTAATGAAACTTAAAAGCTTTTGCACAGAGAAGGGAACCATAAACACGACAAAAAGACAACCCTCAGAATGGGAGAAAATATTTGCAAATGAAGTAACTGACAGAGTATTAATCTCCAAAATATATAAGCAGCTCATGCACCTCAATAGCAAAAAAACAAACAATCCAATCCAAAAATGGGCAGAAGACTTAAACAGACATTTCTCCAAAGAAGATATACAGATTTCCAACAAACACGTGAAAGGATGCTCAACATCACTAATCATTAGAGAAATGCAAATCAAAGCTACAATGAGGTATCACCTCACAATGGTCACAATGGCCATCATCGAAAAAGCTACAAACAATAAATGCCGGAGAGGCTGTGGAGAAAAGGGAACCCTCTTGCACTGTTGGTGGGAATGTAAATTGATACATCACTATGGAGAACAGTATGGAGGTTCCTTAAAAAACTAAAAATAGAGCTACCATATGACCCAGCAATCCCAGTACTGGGCATATACCCTGAGAAAACAATAATTCTAAAAGAGACATGTACCACAATGTTCGTTGCATCACTATTTACAACAGCCGGGACATGGAATCAACCTAAGTGTCCATCAACAGATGAATGGATAAAGAAGACGTGGCACATATATACAATGGAATATTACTCAGCCATAAAAAGAAATGAAATTGAGTTATTTGTAGTGAGGTGAATGGACCTAGAGTCTGTCATACAGAGTGAAGTCAGAAAAAGAAAAACAAATACCATATGCTAACACACATACATGGAATTAAAAAAAAAAAAAAAAAAACAGTTCTGATGAACCTAGGGGCAGGATAAGAATAAAGACACAGAGGTAGAAAATGGACTTGAGGATACAGGGAGGGGGAAGGGTAAGCTGGGACCAAGTGAAAGAGTAGCACTGACATATATACACTACCAAATGTAAACAAGATAGCTAGTGGGAAGCAGCCGCACAGCACAGGGAGATCAGCTTGGTGCTTTATGTCCACTTAGAGGCGTGGGATAAGAGGGTGGGAGGGAGATGCAAGAGGGAGGAGATATGGGGATATATGTATATGTATAGCTGATTCACTTTGTTATACAGCAGAAACTAACACAACATTGTAAAGCAATTATACTCCAATAAAGATGTTAAAAACAACAACAAAAAAAGATGACGGAAGAGTTTGTGGCCTGTAACCATTATTTGGTCTCAGGCTAAGATAAATCAGCAGAATAAAAAGGATCAAGCAGGTGATAGATTCTTAGCTAGAGAAAAAAGCAGAATGACCTGATACAAATCCACATATGCATAATCTGAACTGATAATTCTATAAGTTTCCCTTTCTAACTTGAATTCCTTTGGGATATCTCACACTGCACTTTAAACTAAATGTAGAAATAATCAAGAATGTGAATCTATCCTCTGTGCAGGCTTTATAAATCTTTTCAAGGGCATATATAAATGATTTAGGGGGTTTTCTTTTATTTTAAATTATCTGCCCCACTGATCCCTTACAAAAATGCAGCTCATCAAGCACAGACTGAATAAAGATATTCATGGAAGAACAAAAAATTAACATTAGTTGTAACTCTGAAGAACCTATCATTGTCTGCTTTACCACAGCCATCACCCATTTCTTTTAAACTACTTGCAGCCTACTTAGTTGGAAGTGTAATTAAATCTTGCTGTGTTTAAACTCACTTGACTGTCATCTGCAGATTTACCTGATTGGGAAATGTGCCACTTCATGCGATGCACGTACAAAATTACACACAACACACACGTGCACGCAAGTTAGAAAAAAGACACTATCAACTACTAATTGGCATGCATGATGGTTAAACAAGAAAATATAATACTTTTTAAAATATAAATCATGTCTAATGCTTTCTTTCTCCCTGTTCATCTTTTAGTTGATTGACGTTCTCATCAGCAATGTAACATCAGCAGTGACCTACAAGGAAATTATAGCAATGCATTTTCCCTAGGGCCTCCATTTACACTATAAATTATTAATGCATTATTATGCTGCCACTTTGGTTTTGAAGAGCTTATGTTAATTAAAGGCTAAGAAAGCACACATGCAGCACAATTATTTTTAATTAAGATTAAAATAATTCAGTTTGTCAATACAGTCCTCAGTGGGAATGATGGCTTAATGTGTCACAATTTCTTGTCTATGTAGTACAGCCATGTCTAATACTTGTTTTTAGTTCCTTACCTTTTAAGTATATAGACCTCAAGGTCACCCAGAGATCAAACTCATGCTTGAGACAGTGCTCATATAAGCAATTCTGGAATGAACATTATGTACTAAACACTATCCTTTCTGAAGTGGATTCTATATTTTAGGAATTTGCAAACATGTTTTGGATGACCTCTGAATTTGTTACTAAAATGGAGACTAATTATTTCTGTATAAATTTAAGTAGAATAACAAATGGCACACAGCAAATGTATGAGACCATATTATAAAACAAATATATTTGACCATGCTATTTTAAGAAGTGTGAAATTTCAGACTTTTTCCTGCAATTTAAAGTTAAGGAACTGGGAGTTAAGTTTAAAAGTAAGCCCAATTAATTTTTCTTTTTAAATTGTTAAAAAAATGAATAGTACACAATTGAGTAAAGTTTGTCTTTTTAATTTAGAATAATTCCAATTTCCCCATGTCTGCCAAGTTTATAAAAATCAAAAAAAAAAGTTGATCTTGCAATGTATTTAACAAATACTCTTACTTCAGAAAAACACTAAAACCTCCAACTCATGGCATTTCTAGGCAATAAACATTTCAGTCTTGCTACTGTGTTGTTACATGTGAGGGTTTGTTTCTCCATGAAATAAGACTTGTCATAAGTATTTAAGGGCAGTTTCCATAAAAATGGAACTTTGATAAGCTATCAGTTAGGAGAAGTCATACCCCACACAGGGATATGCTCAAGTGACATTTTCTTTTATTCCTGCCAGGAGTGCAATCTTAAGGCTGCCAAGAAATCTGAATGTTTAATTTTGTCATAGTAGCAAACCAGTAGAGACAAAGCAATGACCACATTCCTGAAGACAGAGATTCCTCAGGGAACTCTGGGGCTGAATCATTTAGAGAAGCAGGCCCAAATTGATGCTGTTGGGACTCTAGTACAATGAAAAGACAAAGTCAAAATGAAGAAAGTATAATTAAAATTTTTCTTTTGACAGTTTACTTCACTTTAATTGGCAACTTAACACCTGTGCTCGTTTCAGTGGCAAAGTTCGGTTTTTAACAGGAGACAATGTCCCTTCACAGGTAACTCTAAATTACATAAGAAAAAAAATGTTCAGTGCCTGATGAAAGCATTAAATTCTATAAACACTGATCTATACTTTATAGAGTATTCATATTATTTAAACTGGGCACTTTCATAAGGATGTAATTAATAGTTGTGTCAAAACAAGAGGAGAAAACTGAACACATTGGGGGATAACAGGGAATTATACACACAAGGAAAAGGACCTTTAAATTTCAGTTGGTAACCACAAAAATTTTCTTGGAAAAACCTTAAAATCAGTTTCTTGAAATACATCTAAACTTACTTATTCTATGCTGTTTCACTGATGTTAATATATATTGAAATGATACTAAATGATTGTGTTTGTGACTTTTACTAACAATGCCTTCAAAAGTACATTTTAGCATATCCAATAAAAGAGAAGAACCAACATTAGGCAGTTGGTTTTGATTTTTTATTGGATAGAACTGTATTGCCTGGGTAGCCTAGAGCCATAACTAATGGCTTCCCTTCTAACCAATCTTCTCTCTAGGTCCTCCTTGATTGGTTAATATTTCCTAATTTTTACAGACATTCAAATAAAATTAGTCTAGTACCAGAATAAATAAGAACACATATGCTGCCATTTCTTACTTTCCTGTCCTTTCCTATAAAATATGTCTTGCATTTTGATGATGCCTTTATGGTTTGACAGAATCTAAGAATCTTCAGTATTGTTTCTTTTTTCATTTTTCAGATATAAGCCTTTATTGATAGCCATAACTTTCAATGATGAACGTTATCTTTGTTAGAGTAGTAAAAATAGTACGCACATAATTCTATCCTGAATAGAATGTCTCTGTACCTGGAAGCAATCAATTTACAAGGAGAAAAGCTTTGCTTACTTGTATGTATGTATGTATTTGTATGTAAAGGAGAAGGGGAAAAAACCCTGTAAAGTGTGTCCCAAGTATAAAGATTTTTAGTAAGTTAAATGAATTACTTATGAATTTTATTTTAATATTTCTGTTGAAAAATGAATATGTAGGAGCACACTGTCATTTCTTAAAATATGAAACAATAAGAATTGGTTGTTTTTTTAAAAAAACAGTTCCTAAAATTGGAATGTAATGAATTAATTAAATGTTGAACTATGATTAAAAGAGTAATTTTCTTTCCCCCTTTAGAGATGCCTGGTATCTTTTTATAGAGGATGATAACGGAGCTATGCAAGAAACCTCTGAATCGCTAGAAGAATGGATGTGTGACCACAATCGGTATATTGCCAGGAACAGATGAAGCAAAGGAGGAGACATAATTAAGCTTTTCACACATTTTAAATAAACATGCTAAAATGTTTTGAAATAACTTTTGAAATTTCAAAAGTTATTTATGCCATATATGCTCTCATGTTGTACTGTATTTCTTGGTTGTTTTTATAGCTGTGATTTTATTAGAAAAAATATGAATCAGATTAATTCCCCATAAAACAGAAGCTATAATTCTATGGAAACAAGTTCAAGTTAAGCCAAGTAAGCAACTCCCTTGTCATTTTTATTATACTTTTTTCCCCCCTTTTGACGTATTACTTAAAAACAACTTCAAATCCACACAACTCCAATGTACCATTCCATTCAGAACGACACAGGTTTCTATCTCAGCTCTCATAAAACTGCAGGCATGGTTGGTCTATATTCCATACTTTTTACTGATCTAAGGCAAGCATTCTCCATGTTTGCTTTGAAAATGAGCAAAATACCACAATTCATCAAACATCTATCATCTGCACAAGGCATTCTTCATGTTTCAGGTTATATGGCACAACATATGCTTTAATGCTTTGACTTAAAATGACAAATGGTGATCTAAGTATTGTGAGAAAAATTCAGACAAGAAAACTTTTATATATTTTAAAAATATCTAAAAACACATTTTAAACAAAAATATTATGAATTAAGTCTGTACGTGTCTAGATAGGGTCTGTAATTTTTTTTTTCCTGAAGCTACCTTAATTCAAGGATAGTTGTACTCTGTTATTTTTCTCTTAAAACTGAGAGTTGTGATGACCCAGATGGGTGGGATGGCGGGGGAGGTGGGAGGGAAGTCCAAGAGGGAGGGGATATATGTACACATATAGCTGAATCACTTCATTGTACAGCAGAAACTAACACAACATTGTAAAGCAATTACACACCAATAAAAAAAATACACAAGATAAATACTGGAAAGAAAAAAAGAAACTGAGTTGATATTTTTCCTTGGTAAAAACAAATCACATTTTAGTGATTTAAAAACTCTGAATTGCAATTATCCTTGCAAGGTATTTGTGGTGAAAATACCTCAGAAATGTTCAATTTTCTCTGCTAGATATCAGAAATAAGAGTGGCTCATTTAAACACAGCAGGCTTTTTATTAAGCAGAATACTGAGTGAAAGGAATACTGTGATTAATTAAATTTTCTTTGAGTTAAAAACATTAAAAAAATTTTTTTGACTCTTGAAATAGATTTTTTTCCTAAAATGTCTCTTAGCAGATATATTATAACTTGTGCAGCCAAACATAGGTGAGATAGAACTTTGAAGTCAAAGGAGATAGAACTTTGAAGTCAAAGGGTTTGAGTTTAAGTCTTGCATCTATGACCTTAGGTATGTACCTTGAATCTAGGACCTTAGGCAAATAGCCTAGTCCATTTGAGTTTAGTTGCTGTATGTGTAACATAGGAATACCAATATTTATTCAAATGATTTTTGTGTTAATTAAATAAGAAAATATAAGTAGAAGTATGTTATAAAAAGCAAAGGATTTTAAGAAGCTAAGGTATTACAAAATTTGCTAGTCACCTCTATTAGATGACTCAGAATTTTTCTAGTACTTTAGAATTATGATTCAAAATAAAAATTTGCATTATATGAAATTTCAGTGATGAGTATAAAAAGTATATGGGATTTGTTTGAACATGTACTAACTCTAGGGAGATATAGGGTTATATTTGTATGTATAAATCTACATATTAGCTTGGTTCAATATTACTTGTTTCTTTCCCCCAAATTTAGAATATATCCTCTTTAAAAAAAGATAATTTTTTAGAGGCTCATTAGCTTACAGTTATTTTCTCCCAATTACCAATGCTGATGTATTAATTGATGTTACAGATTACAAAAAGATTTAAATAGTATGCTTAGTTTAATAGATTCATAAGTTTAATAAATGCATGTTAAAAACTATAACATCATTACTGTAAATTTACAGAATGAATCTATTATGTTATTATCTCAGTCTAAAGAGAACAATGTAATATAAATAAATGAATCCTTTTATTTTAGGAATTTTATTCTCCATTACTCTAATTGCAGAGGAACAAGGTTAATTTTTACATAGCCATTCATAGCAAGACAGAATTTTATTCTACACTGCTGTAAACATAGAAGCCTCAGTCTTCAATTTCAAGTTACAAAAATTATATAGGAAGTAATGTAAGATAAGGTTTATATTCCTCTCTCTTAAAATGTTGTTACTTTTAATTACTCTGAGATGACAATATTAAAACAGAAGTCTTTAAGTTGCTGAACACATATGACCCTTGAGCAGTAACTGCACAAGATTCTCAAAATAGTACCCATGGAAAGATATAAATAAATAACCATAATATTCTGAATAAATTTATTAAATTTAATAGTGATACATAGAAAAAACATTTTCTTTTTGTTTATTAAATTCAGGTTCACTGTAATTATTTTTACTGTAGCTTTCATGTATGAGGTACAGACACCACCTCAATTTTCCCTCAGTCATACTGAAGAAAAAAAAGAAAAGAAATAATAAAATCATCCACATCATTCTCAGAAGGGCTGCATCTAAAATACACCAAATGTATCATTATCTGAAATTGTGTGTTAAGAAAAATTGCATTAAATGCTTTTTGAAACTAATGCTTCTTCATAAGAGATATAACAAATTAGGAATAAGGAGATCCAAAAATAAATAAATAAAATAAAATACACCAAATGCTGACTACTAAGTATTTCAAAAGTCCACTCATGGTTACTACATAAGTGTGTCTGAAGATGTTTCAGTATCTGAAATATACAATTTAATATAAAATATTTAATGTAAGTAAAACTGGTTTTCACCTTTTTATTCCTTGTGGAATAAAAGTACTTAAATTGAAAAAACTAATTTAACTTACATGTGTACTTCTTTCCTCATCTAACACTCAGTATAAATCTGAACAATGGAGAAATTAGTAAGTAAGTAAGTAAGCTACTGAGATTCAGACGTACTTCTCTCTGCCTACTGAGAATTTTCTACCATCAAATAACTTTAAAATACATGCATTCCAACTGGTATCACTATTGTACACATTCAACTGCAGGATAATCAAACCTGTTGGAAACCTTTTTAATAGAACCTATTGGAAAGTATTTGCTGTTCTGCAGTCAGTTGCCAGGACACAGTTTGATATTACAAAATAGAGAATGGGAAACCATAGCTTTTCCTGAATAAGAGTTAAATTTTCCCAACTATTTAAAATAACAGTGGAAATAAATTTTAGATTTCATCTAGTTAGGCACTTATGCCTGAACTAGATTAACAATCTTTTCTCCCGAGCTATTATAACACATTTTTAATATGGGAATCAAACATATTTATGTAAATAAGATTATGACAGGCTTACAATATGACTTTATGCATTTCCATTATTGGTCAAAAGTGTTTTCATTTCTTATTATTGTTCCCCCCATAACTGCCTATAAAAACACATACCTTTGCAATGTAAATTACATAAACTATAAAAATTAAGATGGCATTCATTTCATAATTCTTACAGATGAAAGAATGTTTACAAGAAAGTATTTTCTGAAGTACCAGTTTAAAATTTAGATCATTTAAATACCCTGCAATATAAAAAATTATAAATCGTATGTTCAAGTAACAAATGAGTTTTACTTTAAATGTGCCTAAGTTACCTGCTGTGACCCTGATGTCATCATTTTCTACTCTGCCATTCTGTTCTTAACTCAGCAGCAATAAATAAGAGCAAGTTTTGAAGGTCATTATTAACTTTAAGTGTGATCTGTACTGAATGTAAAATACTGTTCCTGTTGCTAGCAGAGCCTTTGAATTCTGAAACAGTACATTATGAGATTCTGTATTACCACATACTCATCTTTTTTCCATAAACAACACAGAATTTCCAATGAATTACCCATAGGCCCAGAGTTAAACATGCCTCCTGGGGTAAAACCTTTTATTTCTTCTTCTTATAATGACTCTTAGAGAAGGGAAAAAAATGAATCAAAGAGCTTTTTAATTTATAGGTTTTATTTAATGCAATAAATGGTTACTTTTCATGTTAGTAAAATATAATTATGTTGATAAGAGGGTAGTTTATAGGCAGTTAATTTTGATTTTGCTGATGTCAATTTGAATTCTAGTGTCTCAGTGAAAGTTAAAGATGCCAGTGCTACATGTAGTTGCCCAAATAACTGTGGCCTACCATACATGCAGGGTGATGATGTGTTTGATTTATTCCTATGGACACGGTTATTTTTCCAGTTATCAATCACCTGCTGGTTTTCTTTAAGGAGTAATTTGAAGCCTATGTCTGAATATGTGCAGTGAACCAGGAAGTAAAGGAAGTTAACAATGCTTTGGATCTGGGCCGATTTTCAAACATGAATTTATATAGAGTAGCAAATCCAAAGGGTTATAGAGTCAGAATGTATTTTCTTCAAATTCATAGTAATTTATTCTCAAAATATGAGAATTAAAACAATAGTTTTAATTTTTAAAAGATGTAAATATGTTACATGGGTACCTGATATGTCTGATTCCTGTTTATGCTCCTAAACCTTTGATAGTGCTCAACATATAACAGATTCTCACTGAATATTTATTGGATGTTAAAGCACATTTTATTGTTAATTAGGAGGGCATAAATACACACACTGATTATTAATCCCATTTTGCATTCTGCAGAATATAAATTATAATCTATTAAGTTATTCTGGATTGTTATAATGTTTTAAAAAGATGTTACCATTGTTTTAATTCTTTAAATGTTACTATACTGACAAGGATCTGTGAGTATTAAGTCCATACAATCACTGCTATGCTATATTGGCAAATCACATGAAGGACAATGAATGACTACTTCTGCAAAATATAAGTCAAAAATACAAAGTCTGTCATATGACTATATGACTATGGGAGATGCGTAACTAAGTTAGATTAAATTTGAGTTTTGAAAAATAATTTTTTTTAACATCTTTATTGGAGTATAATTGCTTTACAATGGTATGTTAGTTTCTGCTTTATAACAAAGTGAATCAGCTGTACATGTACATATATCCCCATATCTTCTTTTTTTTTTTATTAGTCTCTGCTTTACAACAAAGTGAATCAGTCATACATATACATCTGTTCCCACATCCCCTCCCTCCTGCATCTCCCTCCCTCCCACCCTCCCCATCCCACCCCTCCAGGCGGCCACATTGATAGAGGATCTATGAGGCCACTGAAGGATTAAGGATAAAGAATGTCAGAGTAATTTATAGTAGTTTCATTTTTAAGATATGAAATTAAACTCATCCGCATGCTGATAAGGTCAGAGATGGTGAGGAGGTAGGGATGTGGTTTATAAAGATACTGTAGTGAGAAGTAGACTTCTAATTTGAATGCAGCAGTGAGGGTTAAAAGGAAAGGTAGTTACTGGTCACATACCAGACCCCCTACAATAGAAAAAATCTTGCCAGCATGAATGTAGCTGATGGTACTTCATAAATACAAATTAAATTCAAAAGATAGGAAAGGTAGTAGAGTTTGATTTGGGAAAAGAGTAGGCTTCTAGGCAATGGGTGTTGACACTTTCCCTCTATCAAATACTTTCTCTTAAGATTTATATAATTCTAAGAAATACGTATCCTATCCATTAGTTATACATAAAACCAAAGGCCTTCAGCTTAGGGAAAGGGATATTCCTATGTCAATACTGAGCATAAGCAGCACAAACCCAAGAAAGCTTCAGTGCTAAAGTCAGTGCCTCCTTAGGGGCATTTTGAGATGCACAATAGCATGTAATAACCAATTCAAAGTACCTTGCTCAAACACCTCCAGGAAAGCAGAAGTTTGTAGTCTGGTATCTTTGTTAAAATAAAGTTGTAAGTGCAGAGAGAAAATCCATAACCTATATACACACTGGATTTGCTTCCAAGTTACTCTAGGCCATTGAGGAAGAAACTTGGATATTTTCAGAGCAGATATTTTAATGGAAAAAGGAGGAGAAAAACAGAACACTGAATCATTAAAAAAAAAAACAAAACAGTAGGACCTAACAATAAATAAGTAGATAAATTTAGTAATTCAAGTTCTTGGGCAATTACATACCTTAGAGTTTTTTGACATAGAAAATGCCATGAGATAATGGTAACTTCTATTAATGAGTTACAAAAATCAATTCAGGGAGACTTTTAAAAGTAAAAATTCCATTTGTGTAAAAGTAGAATAGTATTTATTTAAAACAGGATATATTATTCTTTCTTTAAAGTTATTTAACATCAATATATATATCAGAATGACATTAGAAATGCTCATATATACAGATCTTTCTTGACTTACATGGGGTTGTATCCTGATAAACCCATTGTAAGCTGAAAATGTTGTAAGTAGAAAATGCATTTAATACATCTAATCTCTTGAAAATCACAGCTTAGTCTAGCTTACCTTAAATGTGCTCAGAACACTGACATTAGCCTACAGTTGGGCAAAATCATTTAACACAAAGTCCACTTTATAATTAAGTGTTGACGACCTCATGTAATTTATTGACTACTATATTGAAAGTGAAAAACAGAATGGTTATGTGTATTGGCTATCTACCCCTGTGATTACATGGCTAACTTGGATCTATGGCTCACTGCTGCTGCCCAACATCAAGAGAGAGTATTGTACCACAGTATCACTAGTCCAAGAAAAGATCAAAACTCAAAAATAACATCTCCACTAAAAGTGTATCGCTGTCATAAAGTTGAAAAATCTTAGGTTGAAACATCGTAAGTTGGGCACCAACTGTATACAAATTTTTTATATATACAGTACATATATCTGACTATATGCCCATAAAATATATGGGTATATAGTTGAGCATATTAGTATTACACATAGAATTAGAAATGCTTTGTAATATGTCTATGTCTGATGCACTTAAAATGTCATATAAAATTCAGTTAATTCTCAAAATATGCAACACAGTGATATACCATATGATCAACATGTGGTTCTTGATATTTTATATACATATACACACATACACGTGTATCTATATACATGTACATACATATACATATGCAAAATTATATCAGACATAATTATTTCTACACTACTTTATAAATTATATAAAATTAAATTTCACAAATTCAAAAACTACAATATTTTAAAACTTACTATGTGACTAATGGGTAGAGATTTTCTGTTTAGGGTGATGAAGAAGCTATGGAAATAGTGATGATGGTTGTACAATATTATGAATGCAATTAATGCCACTGAATTGTACACTTAAGATGGTTAAAATGGCAAATTTTTGTTATATATATTGTACCAAATTTGAAAAAAACATAAACATGACTTAAAAAACATACTATGCTATATCATGTTCCAGCCAAATCAAGTTTAAGGCAATACAGAAAGGGAAATTTTATAAGTGCTTGTTAGTCAAGACTGAATAAGTCTGTGGAAGGAACTTAAATGTCCATTGACAGAGGAATGGACAAAGAAAATGTGGTACATATATACAATGGAATATTAGTCAGCCATAAAAAAGAATAACGCCATTTGCAGCAACATGGATGGACCTAGACATTATCACACTAATTGAAGTAACTCAGAAAGAGAAAGTCAAATATTATATGATATCACTTATATGTGGGATTTAAAACAGATCATATAAATGAACTTACTCACAAAACAGAAACAGACTCACAGACATAGAAAACAAACATGGTTACCAAAAGGGAAACGGTGGGGAGGGATAAATTCGGAGTTTGGGATTAACATATACACACTACTATATATAAAACAAACAACAAGGAACTACTGTACAACACAGGGAATGCTACTCAATATTCTGTAATAACTTATACAGGAAATGAATCTGAAAAATAATGGGTATAAGTACACGTATAACTGAATCGCTTTGCTGTACACCAGAAGCTAACACAACATTGTAAATCAACTATACTCCAATATAAAATAAAAACTGAAGTAAAAAAAAAAAAGATTGAATATGTGTTTAGATTCTAACAATAAGGTCAAGGAAATAATTTAATAATTATAATTTCCTTAAATATTTATGGATCCATAAAATACTTTAAAAGGCTTGTTAGAACATACATAACAGAAGTTGTCTCAATATATCTTTAATATTATTTTCAAATAAAAATTCACTTTAAATATCAAATATAAAAGCTAAATATTTCCACTTTCATTACTGTTTTACTCAAAATATGTATCATTCCTATATTAAAAAGATATAGAATATAAGGATTGGAAATGTACTCTCTAGTTTATAGTGCCCCTTATATCATAATAATCTCATGAGTATTAACCTAAAATGGTACCATTTCTTTCATTATGAACCATCAATAAAAATGCACTAAATTATCTTTTTGAAAAATATCAAACTAAACACTACACACAACATGTTTAAACTTATCTGTGTATGAACACCTCACAGCTGTAGGTGGCCTTACTCCAGTCACATGTCCAGCATGGCTATTTGCTTTTCAAACATAAAATTACTCATCACAATCAAGGGTAGAAAGTCACGGAGATTGCTAGGTAGGACAAGGCCTTAAAAATCAACTTAAGAGAAACTAAGAAATGACTTTAATTGTTCCACTACTTTTGGAAGTCACCAACACATTCCCCAAACTATTATGGAATATGCAGACCCCCAGAAATATGACTGTAACCAAAATAAATCCAAAGTGTTTCATTAAACATAGAACTTGGAACTTTTAACTAGTTGGCTTCCATTTCTCTGTGTCTGGGAGAGAGGCAGTGTTACAGTACTTCTTGGTACTAGTGATACCACGGAGAATTCCTCACACCTACAGAAAAGCTACAAACTCAATAAATCAGCATAGGATATATTAAATGCACAATAAGAATAAAAGAAATATTTTGAATTTCAGTAAACATTTACAAAAATGAAGTATTTTTTCTCTAACATGTATTCAAGTAAGTCAAGTTGTCTTGTACACTTTCCCCTTTTACATTTGTAACACATGAAATTGCCCAGGAGTAAAGGAGAACAGCGTACATTGTCCCATTGATCTGTTTATTGTTTTGCATTTTCAATTGTTTATGACGTCTTTTGAAATGCAACTTTTTCCCCAACTCACAAAGAACACTAACAACATCAATAAAGTGTTCATCAGGGTATTTATATTTTAAGAGTAGGAAAGAAAAAACCTGAAGTTCTTTTGAATGAATAGTTGAAAGAAGAAAGTTCTAATTTGACTGTTACCTTTTTTTTTTTCAAACATTTTTATTGGAGAATAATTGCTTTACAATGTTGTGTTAGTTACTGCTGTATAACAAAGTGAATCAGCTACATGTATACATATATCCCCATATCACCTCCCTCTTGCATCTCCCTCCCACCCCTCTAGGTGGTCACAGAGCACCGAGCCAATCTCCCTACGCTATGCGGCTGCTTCCCACTAGCTATCGTGTTTACATTTGGTAGTGTATATATGTCAATGCCACTCTCTCACTCTGTCCCAGCTTACCGGTCCCCCTCCCCCTCCTTGTGTCTTCAAGTACATTCTCTACATCTGCAACCTTATTCCTGTCCTGCCCCTAGTTTCTTGAGAACCATTTTTTTTTCCATACATTTGTGTTAGCATATGGTATTTGTTTTTCTCTTTCTGACTTACTTCACTCTGTATGACAGACTCTAGGTCCATCCACCTCAATACAAATAACTGAACTTCATTTCTTTTTATGGCTGAGTAATATTCCATTGTATATATGTGCCACATCTTCATCCATTCATCTGTCAATGGACAGTTAGGTTGCTTCCATGTACTGGCTATTGTAAATAGAGCTGCAATGAACATTGTGGTACATGTCTCTTTTTGAATTATGGTTTTCTCAGGGCATATGCCCAGTAGTGGGACTGCTGGGTCATATGGTATTTCTATTTTTAGTTTTTTAAGGAACCTCCATACTGGTCTCCATAGTGGCTGTATCAATTTACATTCCCACCAACAGCACAAGAGTGTTCTCTTTTCTCCACACCCTCTCCAGCATTTATTGTTTGTAGATTTTTCGCTGATGGCCACTGTGACTGGTGTGAGGTGATACTTCATTGTAGTTCTGATTAGTCCATTTGATTAGTCCATTTCTTCCAGGTTGTCCATTTTATTGGCACATAGTTGCTTGTAGTAATCTCTCATGATCCTTTGTATTTCTTCACTGTCAGTTGTTACTTCTCCTTTTCATTTCTAATTCTGTTGATTTGAGTCTTTTCCCTTTTTTCTTGATGAGTCTGGCTGATGGTTTATCAATTTTGTTTATCTTCTCAAAGAATCAGCTTTTAGTTTTCCTAGCACAAGAATTTTTATATGCTTGATAGAAACTGACATTGTGCTAGGGGATATTAAATCTTTTTCCCCCTAAAATCTTGGTGGTAATTCTCTTCATTATTGGAGAGTAAAACCTTCTTACCACCTATCTCCCATGTTTATGAGTGGGAATCACAAAAGCTTTACCAACTTGGTAACAAACAAAAATGCCCTTTCTGACTTGTTAATGAAATCCTTCCAGCATTTTTATTCACCATCTCAACAGTCATGCTATGCTGTTAGTAGATTATATCCAACTAAGAAAGTTGTTCACTTTAATAAGAGTCTAAAAAACAAACAAACAAACAAACAAAAAGTATATTCACTCTTATAGAATTCACAGAAGAGGCTTAAGTAATACAAATTAAAGAAGAATTACTTATCTGTCAATATGGGAGCACTTTTCCAGATCACTGGTGATAAATTAACCATTTAGATATGTACTTTGAGTTATTTTGATCACACACATAAATACTAGACACTGTGGATTGATTCCATGTCAACACAAAACATAATAATATGATATACCCATCATATACAATATATATATGCCATATATTTGTATAATAGCCATTTAAAAGATTTATATCATTAGATTTAAAATTTGCAATTAAATATATACTGAGAATTAAAAACATAGCTACATTTATTTCTATTTTGCTACCTCCTCTTGTATGATAATATAGGCCTTAGGTTTTTTTTTGTTTGTTTGTTTGTTTGTTTTTTTATGGTACACGGGCCTCTCACTGCTGTGGCCTCTCCCGTTGTGGAGCACAGGCTCCGGACACGCAGGCTCAGTGGCCATGGCTCACAGGCCTAGCAGCTCCACGGCATGTGGGATCTTCCCGGACCGGGGCACGAACCCATGTCCTCTGCATCGGCAAGCGGACTCTCAACCACTGTGCCACCAGGGAAGCCCAGGTCTTAGATCTTAAGATGAAAGATGAATCAAATTCAGACTCCAATTGTTCTGAGTGAGAAAACATACAAAGCTTGTGTTTTATGAGACAAAAATGTACTCTTACCAAAACTAAGGGAGGCATTATTGATGTAAATATTTTGAGAAAAAAATAATAAAACGAGATATGAGAGAATTTTGTTTTTCAATATTGTATTCATCTGTCCTAAAAACTTGCTATTCTATATCTTGCTCATCATATATCTAAGAATATGCAACAAAATAGCCTATAGAAAATTGCCTATGTCATTATCTTTTCCTCAAAAGACAAAATGCCTTGGTCATGAGATTCTGCACAGGAAGTAGTATACATTATATGGATAGGAGTTTACAGCTCAGTCTACTCAAAGACTGTTATATCCAGAAATAGAAAGAACAAACCCTCTATAATACTTACTTATTGGATGAGTGGGTAAAAATAATTTGATTAAATTTTCTTTTTGATAGAATGAAAGTTGGAAATACTCAGTGGTATAGACAATGACCCAAATGACAATATCTGCTTATATTAATCTTTGCAGTTTGGTCACCTGTACTACCAAAGTGGTAAAATTACTTTTAGCTTAAAGCCATGAACTCACATTAGGAATATCTTTGAATGCTCTACTCCCTATGTAGGGTTTTAAAATTAGCATAAAATATATAAATGTTCTCTAAAATTATGTCCCCTATAAACCAAAAAGTTACATAATAAACCAAAAATAGCCAGACTCCAAATCAAATAACTAGACAACTTAATCTCTGTTTACATTCTAAATTTAGCTGGACTTCAATCAGTAGTTTGGGAATTTGAAGTAAAATAAAATAAATCACTTTTTCTCAAAGTTTAGGAGTCAAGGTTGACAGTAAAAGTACACTTTAGAAAGTTACTGCCTAATACAGTGTCATTTAACTAGGTAATTAGGACAGATCTACTGTAGAGAGAGCTGACAAGTCTGTGCCTTACAGTGAATAAGTTAGAAACTCAGCATTTTGGATAAATGACATCAGAAATCAATTCAAGGCAAAAGCAGTGATGGGGATACACTGAGGTATCATGAAACTACAGAGGCTTGTAGAGCTGACAAATCTAGATCTGAATCCCTGGTCTAGTACTATCTTGCTATGTGATCTTAGGGAAGTTATTTTTTGAGTCTATTATTTCATCTGTAAAATCAGAAAGAGTGAATATCACCTTTGAAAGAGTGTTGTCAAGAATTATGTAATACAATTATATGGAACAGTTAATACAGGGTGGCATATCATAGCAGCTTAGTACCCCTGCATCACTCCACTTTTGTGAAACTTCTGTTGCTTGTCTTAGATGGGAGGTTCCCCAACCAATAGCTCTCTTTTTCACTGTGCAATGGCTTAAATACTTCATACTTTAAATATGCGATCCAGGGAGTAATAAATGCTTATAAAAAACATGGCATAAGGCTGGGCACATTGGAGGTGTTTAATAGCTTAAACAACAATACACTATTTCCTACTGCCAATTTCCCTTTGGCCATGTCCAGTGAGTGGCTCCTCCTTACTCCATCTCCTGCTTCCCCTCTACCCTGCTTCTCTAGCTTTACAATTCATCAGATTTCAATGTAATCTCAAGACATTAGGAAAATGAAAGAGTTCCATTTCAATAAAACATTATAGGGCTCATACCTTATTAAACTTGTTTCTGTGATAATTAAATTCCCTAGGTTGCTTCCTACCCTAGGAAATGGATAAGTTCCCTTTTTAAAATTTCTGGTCAATTCTTCCAACCAATCGTGAAGATAAAATGAAGTACCAAACCCCACTGCCACTTAATCCAACAAAACTTCTTTATCACTTAAAAGCATCTTGTTCAATCACTATATTACCACATTCATATTTTCAGAGACATTATAAATATAGATAATGACTCAGAGTTAAAAATAAAATCATTAATAACAAGGGCTCAATTTTTTTATTTAAGGTAAGCCAAAAGTGTTTCATGTTGGTTTGCACATCACTGTTGTTGCAAAATCACAATTTTCAACATCATTACAAATATTCCACATTTAGTCAATAGAGTTCCAAACAGAGAACTTTATATTAATGATTTTGCCTTTAGACTGCTACATATTATGATGTGGAAAAGACTTATCAAATGCATGAAAAGAGTTTTATAAATAACTAATACATAAAAGGTCTCCACGGCCAGGAAATGATTCTAAACTAATCATACTATCTAGAGCTTTCATTTCAAATTGTCATATAGTTAAAGAAGATATTTAAGCCTTATTAGAAAACCCATATTGTGTTTTAATATTTCAAAATAGCTCTTATTTTGAATTATGATGACTTGTTAATAGTTTCATAACTATGTTTTTAAAATAAATAAAACCTTAAAATAGCTAAGGATTTTAACACTAACATCCACTGGAGTGATTTATGGGGATATAGCCAGAAGGAGCTGCAGTTAAATTACTCAGGGGTCAGATTATCTGACCTGTTCATTGTATACATAGTCCAGGGTTCTTTCATCATCCTTATAGAAGGTAATAGGAAAGTCCGGTACAATACCTAGGTAACCCAGAAAAGATCATTCAAAGAATTGTTAGAGAAGGATATATGCTTCAGAGAAAGCTGACCTAAACCATTCTTTCTCATTCTATTGCTTTATCATAACACTTAACACTATACAGCATCATCTTGTTCCTTCGTTTTTTGTCTTGTCTCCTTTAAATATAAGCTCCATGAGAACACAGAAAAAGATAATAATACATACATGGGAAGAGGGTCTAACCTACTCTTCCACAATCTATAAAAGGTGCTATATATATTCTAAACTACCTTTAGTTACAGTTCATAGTATTTAGTTCTATTTCTAAGAATTCTAACCCATCATTTTTTTCTTATATTAATTGTCTCTTGCTTAAATCTGTCCCTTCCTTGGATACATAAGGATGTTGACAAGCCAGGTGTTGCAGTAAAGGGCTATTAATAGAGAATTTTCTATCAATAACAAATACTGGTATGTAAAAAAAGGATGACACCAGTTAACCAATGAAAAGTGAACTTTTAATGTTTTTTAGCCATTAAGAGAAAAGAAACATGATTTTTTGACAGTGTGGTATTCTTGCCTCTTAAAGTTTGAAAAACATATACTAATGGTTATGCCTTCAGGCAAAAGTCTTAACTAATCAAGCTACTAATCTGCTATCCAATGTAACATGCTGTAAACCATGTGAGCTGAAAATAGAATGTCATTAAAGAGGTTTTCTATATGGTCATGTTAAATTCCAAAATAGAGAGGAAATAATTATGTGTCAGAAACATTGTAACTGCCCCTGCCAGTGGATGGGTGGGGGTGTGTGTCTAAAATCTTTGCTATTACAGAAGTATATCCAAACTCTTAAGGTTTTAGGCATGCTCACAGATATAGGTAGGTAGGGAGGGAGGGAGGTAGGTAGGTAGACAGACATACAAAACTAGTACAGTGTATTTTTTAAGGATACAGAGTTTCAAAGTAGATTCTGCTCCTTCTGTGGCTCTAACTTATTTTGCAAGCCAAGCACTAAGAATAATAGTCTACTCTGTGTATGGCATTGATTATTAAAAATGAAGGAACAGATTTTAACAGGTAGAGTAGTTTGCAAAATCTGCTTTTTCTCTGCTATCTTTGTACTGTGCACTGGCAAGTCCTTGACCTTGGTCTGCAATAGATAATGTGTATGTGACATGAAAAAGTCTTAAAGGAAACAGTGAACAAGAAACAAGACAGAAGCTGAGTTTATTCATCTATCCTCTTCAATTTGACATTTCTACACTCTCTCTTGCAACCCTCCTGTATTCCTTTTCAACAGTATTACTTTTTAAGTGGAGAAATATTTTCTTCAATGTGCATACTATTAAAAAATGGAGTAAATACTTTAGCATATACAGATAGCTTAATACTAGAAAATGTTTATATGTAATTGTAAAGCTAGAATAAAATTGTGCTACTTGTCTCTTCCCCATTTTATAAAAATTTATGAAGAAGCTCTCTCTTTATAACAGTTCTCAAAACTTTGTATGTCAACATACTGATACAACTTTACCCAATAGATGCAATTTATTTTTCAGTATGTCAGGTCTGCTAAGGCAAATATCTTTTCTGAAAAAAAAAAAGAGATATCTCAATAGATGGGTGAATCATTTGAGGTAGTGTATAATTAGATTGAAATACAGACAACCTGCAGATAATTTTCCTTCAGTGATTCATTATTTTGTCTTATTTAGATGATAGGCAGGAACTCGATTTTCTGTTATTTTTTTTCTTTGTAAGTACCTTCTGTGCAATTAATAGAGCAGACATTCCAATCTGAATATTTTGAATATTTCTAGCTCTGCAAAATAATAAATTATTTCAATTGATTTTAATTAAAGTCATGAAATAATAATAATAATAATATATTTAGAAAATTAAAACAACTAAAAACAGTGTGTGGTTCTTAAAATTTCTTTCATAGATGTAACTTTCCATTAATTTTAGAAGTTAATTTTTTTTAATCTGAGCACTTTAAATGATTAAATAAGCACATTATTTTGCTTCCAAAATATTCATAAATAATTAGGTAGGTCTGTCTTTATAGATTGATATAGCCCTTAGAATTTAATGTATTATTACATAAAATCCATGGTAGTTTAGCAAAAACTTACACCTATTCTAGACACATAAGGAATGATTACATTCTACATTACATCTACATATAGAATGATTACATTGTATAACCAAATCAGATAAATGTAGCTTTTATATGGGTCCTCAATACAAAGAAGCAGAAGAGAAAATGTGAGTCATTTTTCAATTTCTTCCCATTACAATGAATATTTATAATTCAGGATTATTGCAGGAAATGATTGCTCAATATAAAATTCAGCATAACACAATACGCCAATTGATAAAGTCACGGAGCTGAACAGATTACAGGCCAGGTCCACACTAGCCAGAAGCAGAGCAATGGCCAGGCACACATCTGTTTCTTCCTATTGCAATTAGATAACTGAGGCAAACCTCAACTGGAAAGGTCTGAATGCCTGAGTTCTCTAATTTCTATGTGTTCCCTACTTACTCTGCCAATATTAAAATCATCTAAAAATAATGTGAACATCTGTCTAACCCTTATACTGCCAAATGAACAGCTGAAAAACAAACTTGCAGGAGAGGAAAAATTCCCTATGCCTTTAACTAAAACCTCCCTGGTCTTTTCTTTGTTATTCGTCCCAAGAAGATTTATTTTCTCAATATTAAGGTAGATTGGAGAGTTTAGTAGGTGTATGCCAGTCATGTGTTACTGTCATGTCGTCTGGCACTACACCTGTGAAATCTTTCCTTGAGCTCCAAGGATGGTGAGTCTGCAGTTTAGGAAGATTATCAACACGTGGCCAGGAAGCAGGTTAACATTTACTGTTGTGGCACATGCCGACTAAATTGTTTTTATGATAGTAATAATTTATAACATATATAGAGTCCTACAATTTGCCAGGACTGAGTCAAAAGCTTTACACAGACCCACTCATTAACGCTGCAAAACAGCCCTCTAAGTGGATATCATCTCACACACACCCACACAAACTCACATTTTAAAATGTGCTAGTCTGTCACTATTATATAAATAATATAAATCCTGATATTTCTACTTTGAAGGTGCATGTTTCAAACTTGAAATACGAAGTAAATACTTGAAATATTCATAGGAGTATTTTAATCATCCAATGAAGTAACGTTATGGTTAACCATACAGGTCAACTTGGCTGGGCCACAGGGCCCAGTGCCCAGATATTTGGTCAAACATTATTCTGGATGATTCTGTGAGGTGTTTTTTGAATGAGATTAACATTTAAATTGGTGGACTTTGAGTAAAACAGATTATTCTCAATAATGTGGATGGCCCTCATAAAAAACAATTAAAGCCTTAAAAGAACAAAGACTGACCTCCTCTGAGCAAGACGAACTTCTGCCAGCAAACAGCTTTCAGTCTCGAAACGCAGCTCTTCCCTGGGTCTCCAGCCCCCGCAGCCGGCTAAGCTGAATTTGGATTTACCAAGACTCCGCATTCCCACTGCCATTTTTTTTTAAATAAATCTCTCTCCTCTCCTCAACCCCCGTCTTCGCTCTCTACTTTTCTCCTGTTTCCACCTCACCTCATCCTTCCACAGCGCGATCTCGCGAGATCTCGGGAGTTCTACGGGGCGGCGGGGCGTCCTGGGATGAGAAACACCTGGTGCCGCAGCTGCTACCAATCTCAGACTCACGAGGTAAGGATTCTGTTTCTTGTCAAACAAACCCTAATCCTCATCAATACCTTGCCCCCAACCCACCCACCCCCTCTCTCTATATATATACATGTCCTGTTGCTTATGTTTTACTGGAGAATTTTGACTAATACGAGTAAAGAAGATATAATAATAACTTCGAATATTTCGTGTCATCACTTAAGAAATTTTAATTACTTTCATTAGTAAAAACTCACTTGATCTTTGCAACAATACTTAAGGAATACAAGAAAGGGATTATATTTAATAATATTGTATAAATAAGAGAACCGTAGCTGAGAGAGGTTAGATAAAATGCCTGAGAGACACAGTTTCGAGGCATTGCTGGATCTGAACTCGTGACTGCTTGATAATAGTCTTTCGTTCTTGGCCTCCATAAACCGTTAATCTATTATACCTAGTCGTTGGTCCTCCAACACTTTTCGGTTTCCAGTTCTTTAACGGAAATGGAAACTCAGAAGCGGGCTCCACTCAACATAATTTCGATGACTCTTACTTGGCAAATAAAAGAGTACGGAGGGCAGAGATAGAAGTAAGTGATGCGTCATACTTTTATTTTCTCTTTCCTCCCTGGATTGAAAAAGAAAAAGAAAATAAAAAACTTTTCACACAATAAAGTTAAAGCTTATTATTAAACTTGACTTTAACAAAAAATATCAGTGAAATTTGAATGGGTATGCACAAAAAGTATGAAAACTAATACCATCTCCTCTCCACTAACTTCCCTCTCTCCTTATTTTATATTGTGGGAACAACCCTGACAAAATGAATTGTAAAACGAGGTTAAATTTTGAAATAGAAATTGCTTCCTCCGTATTTAATTGAAATTATATAGGAATTCTAACTCCAAGGAATGTCAGCCTTGCTTATGTGTCCTAAAAGGAGCAAAGAAAATAAAATATATTTCTCCATATCTTAAACTCTTCGACTGCTCCTACAGTGTGTAAGCAAGATGGTTCAAAGCCTAATGCAAAGGAAAGATAAGGGCATGTGTGAGGCAGTGGCTCTCAAATACCTCAATCATCAGGGTCTCATGTAAGCCCCTGGTTAGGCTAAGTGGTTGCCTGAAAAAGATACAGTAGTCTGTATCTATATTTTTTAGCAATATTCAGCCTCTAAGGAGCTGGAAAATTTGGCAGAATATCAGCAGAGTTTTTTTATGAAACAACTTTAAATCTCTCATTAAATATCCTCAATTATTTTTAAATACTGTTTTGAAAATTATTCTCTAGGCTTTGGGGTCAAAATGCTTGATTGGACACATTTCCTTTTTACTTCCTCCTCAAGCCCTATGAGAAAGGTAAATAATGTTCTAAAAAGGCATAAATACTCAAATTAAGGGAAATAGAAGAGAGAAGAGAGGGAAGAAGAGGAGGAATATTTGTAAGCTGGAAAACAGAGGAACAAATGGTATATTGCTTATCAGATCCTTGGAAGAAACAGAATCCTAAACTGGTAACTGGTTCAGTTGAGAACCAAATTGATTCACAGAGCAAAATGTCCCCAAAGCTTGGGCTTTGGAGGAATCCTCACCATTACAAATGCAAGTGGGAGTGAAAGAGTTTAACGTCTGTTCAGGACACCAACAAATGCCCCTCTCCCATTCTACCCATGTAAAAACTGGTGGTTTATTCTCTGTTCTGTGAACAAGAGAGTCTCTGAATTGAGAGAGAGTCTAGGACAGAGTAGAATACTGCAAATACATCCATGTCATAGATGCTGAAACTGAATTTTGACCTCAAAGATTTAACTATCCCTCTTAGGTGGTGTCCTTTCCTTTTTATATTTTTTGTTAGACTGTGGGGAGAAGACCCAACACTATGAAAAATACATCAGGAAAGCAAACTAAAGGAACCCAATAGTTAGCTCTATTCGCCTAGAGACAATACTCTAAGTGCCTACCATTTGCCAGGCACTGTTCCAAGAACTTAATCTATATTAATGTATTTCATCAACACACCCCAATGAGGCACAGATTATTATTTTTATCCTTCAGATGAAAAACCTGGAGCAAAGAGATGTTACAGAGTTTGTCCGAGAGGAAGATGCTGATATTTCTATCCAGGAAGTTTGGATCCACAGTCTTTACACTTAAAAATTACCCTTTACTGCCTGGTAGAAGACAATACGTGCTCCAAAATTGAACCAGAGAAAAAAACTGAGAAACAGAAAGACTGTGAACTGCCCCCAGGAGTTACCATCAACAGACTTAAAGATCTAGAACTATCTCCAGAAGGTAACTAACTACAAGATAAAATTGTTCATCAAAAAATATTTTGGTCATTTTTTGAAAAAAATTCTGTTGGTGAAAAACTGCTCATTTGTACTCCTTTTTCATGTAAAACTTGTCAAACAGCATTATTTTAGCCACTTAAAAATATATGGTGATACTGACTGCAACATGTTTAATTTTTCCAATGTATTTTCCATACTATTTTCATTATGGTATATATTGATATGTTTTATTCACAAACATTATGTTAATATGCTAATCCCCACAACATGATCTACCTTTCATTATCTTTGCCATCACTAGAAGCCCATCCAAATTACAGAAAGGGGGACTTAAAAACAACCCTCTCTGATGCATAAAATGATGAAAAAAAATCAAAGCTGTTAATTAGTGTGCTGGGAGCATATCAGCTTTCCTTTCCAACTCAATTAAATTTTTATGTCTTAAACTTATTTCTCATAGCATCAATATTTTTCCTACCTTGGTTCTGTGTAATAGTAATAACTTTGAGTGTTACATTTGAATGTTACATGTTATATTAACTAGAATAATTTCTCCACAGTGATAAAACTATCTGGAAATATGACCTGTTTCTTGAGTCCTATAGTTGTTTAGATAGCACCAAGTCATATTTACCTTGGTCAGTTATATCTCTGAATCCTGAAATCATAAATTTTGATTCTGAAATCAGTACTTCTTATAAAGTATCATAATTTAAAGTGTTGGTAATGGGATAATCATGAAAGTGGATCAGTTTCTCAATTTTCTAAGGTATATTTTCAAATTTTATTAGCATGCAATAGTAACAAAATTATTTGCATAAGATCAAATATACTCTTAAGATTCTAAAATCAGTTTAAAGTCCAACACAAAAGTGCTTCACCACCTCATTGCACAGGTTGAATAATAAAGTTGCCATTCTTTGCCAACCATGGTTCAAGACTTTTTCTAGTTACACCCAACATTTCAGGATTGAGGATTAAAAATTTAGTAAACCTGATTAACTGAAGGTCAGTTGTCACTTGCTTTTAAAATATGAACATGTTTCCTTGATACTGTACATGGAGGAATTTCCAAAGCGTGGAGCTATTTTGAGTAGCTTCCAGAAACATCTCTTTGTAACAACTTCTTAACTGTGATTTCCTAATCACTATGCAGAAGATTTCACTGCCTAATTAAAGGACTGGTGCAGTGATGAAGATAAAGAATACAGAGCAGGGCTGCAAGCTAATCTACAAGCAAAACACAGGAGCTACTTGTCAACAGTAAGGGCATATTTTATCGACAGCTATGTCCAATAAGAATGAGTTAAGCAGTAAATATTTAATATTAATGCATTTCTGCCATGATTGTTACCTCCTTCATCCTCTCTCACTGTGCTCAGTAAAATAATTAATAGTCATTTATTGAAATTGCATTTTAAATGGCAGAATTTTTGAAGAATAATATTCATTTTCAATGGAAATGTAACCCTCATTGTAGTAACCAACAATATATAAATCCAATGAAATAAATCCAATGAAATATATAAATCCAATGAAATAAACAATATATAAATCCAATGAAATAATAGTTTATTGATAAAATTCTGTTTTGAATATATGAAATAGATACAGTATTAATTACACACATATGATAGAGAGACAGTATTGAAATAATTGCCATCACTGTTGTGTGAGAAACTAACAGCTCAATATGTAAATAAAAATTCAGCAGTAATTTACAAAGGCAATACACATATTGTGATAGACTAGAAGGGCCCAAACTTTAAAGCCAGATACTCCACCAGTTGTTAGCTCAGTAGAATTATCAAGTTATCTAAATCTCTCTGAAACTTAATTTCCCATCTTTAAAAAAGTAGGGAGTCATAATACTATCTATCTACCATGTGGGGTTTTTGTAAGCCTAAATAAGAGGTATGTAAAACACATGGGACATACTAGGCTTTTAATAAACATTTGTTTTCCCCAAAATAGGTAACATGATACAAACTCCAAACTATGCAAGCCGAAAGAAAAGAATAATGAACATTTTAAACATAATCACTAAAGTTTATTATCTAAAATCTTTAATATTTAGATTTATTATTTCAAAAAAGTGTATAATGCATTTTCTAGTATGACCCAGGTTCTGTAAATATCAGTGGCAATGTCATAATAAATTAGATCTACGAACAGAGTAGAATTGTATATATTTACATCCATGTCCATATTTCTATATCTATCTATATAGATTTTTGTATCTACATCTACATTTCTGTATATTCTGTCTCAAGCATATCTCTGTGTGTATAAAAAATCTAAATTTTATACATTTCCCCCAGGGCAAGTGAGAGTAGTTAAGAAAGATATTTTGCCTAATTTAAAAAGAAAATGTTTTAGCAAGCAATTAAATGAACAAAAGACAAATAATTGAGAAATGAAAAATATACAGTAAATACTAGGTTAAAAAGATTTTTTGAGTATAGTGGAATATTGTGGTGTAAAAATATATTACTAAAAATAAATAATTCCATTAAACTATGTCACCAGAAATAAGAAAAGGCTGGATTACTTCAAAATACTTCAAGGGCTTCCCTGGTGGCGCAGTGGTTGAGAGTCTGCCTGCCAATGCAGGGGACACGGGTTCATGCCCCGGTCCGGGAAGATCCCACGTGCCGCGGAGCAGCTTGGCCCCGTGAGCCATGACTGCTGAGCCTGCGCGTCCAGAGCCTGTGCTCCGCAACGGGAGAGGCCACAACAGTGAGAGGCTCGCGACACCCCCCCAAAAAAAAGAAAACTTCACGCTTCTGCCATCAAGTTCTAACAGTCTATAAAGAATCCTCTTATACTTGCCTTGAGATTGAAGGCTAAATTTGAATTTGGATTTTCTTAGAACCCTAAAGTAGAGAAAATGTATGAAGAATAAAATGACCTTGTGTATTAGGATTAGGAGATTTTTCTTTTATGTACAAAGTGATATTAATCTTTAAAATACAGATATTACAAAGACATTTTAAACAAAAAAAAATTTATATTTCTAATGCCAGTTAGTTCTATTTCATCTCAGTCAGAGACAAACTTTCTCAGTAAAAGTATAAAGACACCAAAAACTTAACCAGGAAAGAAAAGGGGGGTAGATTATCCTTATATCAACTATGGTAATTTTTATATTCCTTTGTTTACCAAAAGATGAATAATACTCTTAGGGAAATGTAACTTAAAAAAATTCAAACACCCTGATGATTTGAGTAGGTTGATACCTCATGTTCTGCCTTTTATTTTGGGTTTTTGGCACAGATTGCTTGTGGTTCACCTAATTTTGGTTTTCCATCTCTCCTTAGCAATGTATTTGTAACAGGGCAGATGGCTGCCAGCTTCCCTTGAAGTTCAGTGTAATTAAGATTTTGCTAATAGAATTAAGCAGAAGTAAAGTGTATCATTTCTGAGCCTGGGACTTTACACTTTGATCTTGTTTCCTTCCAAGCTTTTTTCTACTTTCTGGAAAATGGACCAATGGATTCACCACTGGGACCATGTGGAGAAGTCAGCAATTCTTAATATGGCAGATGGACAAGACTGATGAAACCTGCATCCCTGAGTGATGATATGAAACTGAGACCCCCAACAGCGTGGAACATTTCCTCACTTTAAGGGTATTGCATGAGAGAGACATAAAAAAATCTATGTTATTTAAATCACTGTATTTCAAATGTCTTTTAGAGCAGCTTTAGCCTCTGCCCTAAGTGATACAGGTAATCACTGAATATCATATCAATTAAAAACACCATGAGTAAAATGAAAACTCTGCAGCATACCACTATGGAATTCTCAGTATTCTAAAGTTGTTTATAATCTATCACAAAAAAAGGATATCATTTCAAATTAATTGGGTATGACATGTTAAACATTGGACTTTTTCAAGGGCTAAGAATATGCCATGTAATTTTGAGAGATAAGTGAAGGAACTGGAAATGAAGAAATCTTCTTTTATGTCCTTTATTTCTGACTTTCTTGGTTTTCACACCAAAAGTTTTCCTGCCTGTGGCCACTGCAGTCATCTCTTCATCTGAAATCTAATAACACATTCATGAAATCATGAATGTGTTATGAGATTACAAATAACCTTGGAAAATATTTTTTTACTATCTACGATTGCTAAAAGTGTTCCCTTACCATCTCTCTGAAAACTCATCAGTCTTTGAACATTTCCAGAAGAAAGATTACCAATTCTTTTTTTATTTCTGTTTTAAACTACTAAACTCTCACAAACCCCTTTCTAAATTCAGCTCTAGTAAAACTCCATGTAATTCCTTTCTCTGTTCCTCTTTTGTTTCCCTTTTCTGTTGAATCACAAAGTCCACTTATATTTCAGCATACAGATTTAAGTTTTTTTAAGTTTTGAAATTATCCCAACATCCTTCTTTTTTACCTTTATTCCTAGGGCATAATTATTCTAGACCAAGTAGTCCTTGCTTGCTAACTCCTCGTATTAATTTCTGCATCACCACCTCATGATGTACATATTTTTTTGCATTGTTATTTGATTGTGTGAAATATTTTTATAGCCATAAAAACTTGGTGAGTTCTTTGAAGGCAGTGTTAAATAATGATATGCCTCATTTTTCTAAGATTCTGAAATCTAAACCTATTAAATACTTCCATTTTATCCAGGGTGTAATTCAAATAGGCAGTTTGAATATAAAAAGACATTATTAAATCCAACTAAATCTAATGGAAATTTGAAGTAAGTCACTTTCCAGTACTGAGGATTGAATGATCCAGCTGAATTCCTCTTCTGATTTTCTCTAACACCACCTCCCTTTCCAAAAATGTTCTTTGCCTGATTGCAACATATTGCATGTTGCATGGACACAATGACCAACAAACAAATTGAAGTACCCATTTTGTCCATTCTAATAATAACTATATAGCACCATCTGTATGTCAGATACATTTCTAGGCATTTTTAATACATTTATGAATAAATAGACCATCTTTACTCTTTGATTTAAATGCTATAGTTAATTCTAATCTTACTTGAAAAATTGGGACTTCTGTTCAGTTTTTCTGCCTTTAATTTTTACTTGTGATATTGCATGGTACACCACACATTCTCTCTTACTGTGAGCTTCAGCCCATCCTTGAATCACAGCCCATTTGATATCTTTCCTTAACTGAAGTTGAATTCTTTCTTCCTTTCTCTTGCTTACAAAGTTCCTATAGTGCTAAATTCCTGCCTGATTCCCAAGTAATACCATACAGATCATATTTGATGCTGTTTGAATAAACCCAATTCTAACCACTTCTATTGTTTGAATTAAACTTTTGGATCCCCTTGAATGCCATTCCTGCATGGCCTGCCTACCCACATAGGACTGTGTTACATTTCCATACTTATTTACAGTAACAAGCAGCTTCCTGTTTGACTCCAGTTCAATCACATTCCTAACAGAAAAGACGTTGCCGAGGTACCATTATGTTTAACATTTGAATTTAAATTATTACACTACTTTATTCCACTTCCACAAATAAGTTTATCATGCTGTCTTATCATATATGCTAAATAGCTATCTGTAAAGATGATTTTTTCTACTCTTCCCATGTGCATATCAAAAACTTAGTCCATGTTTAAGAGAAGCTGTGGATAGTTTGCTCACATATCCACAGCACTCACTGACCCCTCACGCTTTTCATTTTTGCTGTAAACTCTTGCAACATTAAGCCTGAAAGCTTTTTCTGACTTTCACGGGCCTGAACTGTGCAGTGGGGCAGGAAAAAATAGCAGGGAATTAATGTCCCTCCCCAGGAAGAGTCTTCAACCAGTGACAGATGGGGAGGTGACCTACTATCCAGTAACCCTCAGCTTTCTTCACCTTGGATAGTACAACTCTGAGCCAGATTCTACACATTCCCCCAGGGGTTGCCCACAAGCTTGAGCTCCAGTTGCCCACAGTGGTAAACTGCTCATAAGCACACCTTCACTTTAATTTCCTTTCTTTAACAGAGTTACTTCCTTATTCTATAACCAGTGTTTCCTGGTATTACTACCAAAATCAATTACTTGCACACAAGTCTCTACATCAGGGTCAGGTCAAGTTTTGCAGAAACCCAAACTAAGACTGTGGTTAAGATAAGAGGACATGTGTGTCAATATATATGACCAGTCCTATTATGTCTTTCATGTCTTTCAACATAACTTCACACATTGGTGAAAACATTCTTTTACCACACAACTAGTAGCTTCTTTAAAGTACCAAAAGAATATTTAAAAGAGGTCAATAGAATGTTTTAAAAAATCAGCCCTTAATTTTTATGTTCTACAGTTTTGGTATACGCTCAACTTTCCTGATATACCTATTACTTCTCAAGGATTTTGGTCATATTCTGGTCAGGAAAATTTGAAGTAAATGTACAATTTACAGTGTAGCATTGTTATAAGTTATCAATGATAGCTACCATCCTTAAATTTTCAGTATTTGAAGTATTCAATATTATAAAATATAATGCATTTCTTAGAATCAATATAAGTAGCATTTCTGAACTGCTTCCTTATATTTAACTAGGTGATAATTTGATTCAAAAATAATTTTAATAAATACAACATACCAAATTATAAACCCTGTTTGTTAATTTAATGTATAACAATTATACATTAAATGACAAATTGTGTCACTCAAAAAAGGATTTATAAACATCCAAATTCTTCACCATTTTTTGTTAGAATTCGGTTTGTTTTTAACCTACGCATTCTGGCTTGGCACACTTGTACATAAAAAAGAGGCTATATATCTTTTTTTTTTTTTTTCCAGTACACGGGCCTCTCACTGCTGTGGCCTCCCCCGCCGCGGAACACAGGCTCCGGACGCACAGGCCCAGCGGCCATGGCTCACGGGCCCAGCCGCTCCGCGGCATGTGGGATCTTCCCGGACCGGGGCACGAACCCATGTCCCCTGCATCGGCAGGCGGACTCTAAACCCCTGCGCCACCAAGGAAGCCCAAGACTATATATCTTATTGCCAACAAAGGGCAGTTGTTATAAGAATTTAGGTTGTGCATCTGGCCAGGAGGGTTTTTAACCCCAACATATGTACTGTGACATTGTTTTCCACATAACATTTAGAGAATTCTAAAAAAAAGCTTTGAAGTTGGCAGTTATTCACAGTATTGGCTACAGAAGACCAATTCTCTGCTGGATCAAAATGTTAAGTTAGTTCCAAGAGAGAACGTGGGAGGAAAGTAAAAGCAATTTCTCTTTCTTCTGAGCTCTAGGAATTCACATTTTCCAAGAGTGGCTGAAAACATTTTCTATCAGTTGATACCATCCAATGGGAGAAAACTGATGGAAAAAGGAAACTACAGAAAAGTAATATGATTTCTGTTTAAAATATTAAAGAAAATAGCTAAATTCAATATTATTTTTATTAGCAAAATATTTAGTCCTTAAGCATATTTTTCACCGAAATGTTTTTCTTGTACTTATCTATGCAGTTAATCTGATACTACTCCATAGATCATTAAAGTCCAATGTTTTCCACTGAGATTAAGACAATTCGTAGTCTATGAATTAGGATGACTGGCAGGGAGTAGAGAGGACAGGCTAGACTCGATGACTGCGGGATGAGAATATGGACAAAAATGGGAACTACATTTTTCTACTAGAAAAAAGTCAAAGCTTTTCTTCAGTGCCTGCCTTATAATTCCATTTCTGCTAAGAATAGTTTCACATGGATATATTTCCCAAAAATTCATGCTCTACTTATTTAATGTTGAAATAATTTGGAAAATCTCCTCCTGAAATTAACCTTTGATCAAATTATAACCCTCAAATGACAAAAATGTATAAAATTGGCGAAGATAAATTTAGTCTGAAATTACTGAAAGCCTTCATTAAGGCTTAATATATGCTGTCAGCTTTAAACTAAATAATAGATGAGATTTTAACATAATCAGAAGAAAACTGCTGCTACCTGCCTCTGTTACTGTCACAATGAAATTGACAAGATAATTTTGAAAATAAGGCTTTCTCCAAGTCACTTCATGATTCTGACAAGCACACAGTATTTAGAATTATATCTATTCATACAGAAAAAAAGATTTATCTACAAGGATATAAGATCACTGAATGGAAGATCAAATATATTCTCCTTTAGAGAGTGTGGTATCAATTGCTTTAACAAACAAATACAAGTATTTTCATATGCTAACAATTCTCTGCTTTCAAAACAGATTCCATTTTCCGTTCCTTCTGTAATGGTCTTTAAGTAATCTTTATGCAGTTATATAACCTTCAAATAATCAACAGAGGCATAGCCTATATATGTTATACTGAGTTACTGTGTTCATTTGATCTCTTAAGCTTTTCCTTATATTATTAATATATAGAGCTCTAATTATGAAGACCAATAGGAAGCCGTTGACTCGTTCTCTCATTGTAGGGAAAGGGTATAAAATAACAAAGAAAAGTTACATATGCCTATAATCTTCAAGGATATGTATTAGGACAAAGCTACAGTTTAAGCATAAAAATATTCTTACCTTTCTTTTCAACTCAGTAAAACATAAAATCTCCAATGATTTATCTTTTTTCCAGGTGAATACAACTCGTAGAAAATAGTGACATGAATTTGGACTCAATATACACAAAGTTGGAGTTGATGGAGAGGTATTATGAACTAAAAGTTGTCTAGTTATATATATGACATGTGTTATTTGACAATTTCATTACTCATGGGTTAATATTTTGATCATAAACCTTTACTTCTCAATTTCACTGCATGCCCAGATGCTGAATGGTGGTGGCAGGTACTAGTGATTATTATATCTGAAACCAGATATCCCTAGCTCTTTGAAAGAGTATTTAAGTAAAAGTGTTCCATCTTTTATATGACTGTGTCTGTTAAGCTTGTTAATATTCCCTTATGAATACACACAAAAATCTAGTATGTCTTAAAAACAATGGATCATTTATTGGTGTTAGAGCACAGGTTAATAAAAGAAACAGAATATTGCTGTAATACACTGAATCAAAGAAACAAAAGTTATCTATTTTAGGATTAAAAAGTATTTTCCACAATAAAACACTAAATCTAACTTTATATTTCCTTTAGATACAGAGCTATAAGCTTGTATTATCCAGATATTGCACTTTGTTTTTCAAATGATAAAACTAACAGCATCCTCAAATAAACTATGCTGTTAAAACATAGAGAAAAATCATTGCTATTATTCTTCCATCTGCCTAAAATGGGACAGGAAAGAGACACAGCAGGAAGAAACTCATGAACTCACCTGAAAGTTAAATACAATAGACAGGTCACATTTTTGAATTGCCAACTTTGATGTGCCTTTACTTCTACATTACAAATCATGTCATATTCAGAAAGTTTAAACGTTGAGGGATCTATTGAGTTCTGTCCCTGATCTTCAAGAAACCTGAATTTCCAAAGAGACATACAGATGGAATTTTTTTTTTCTTTTTGTCCTTTTCATTAAATGTCTCCAAGCAAAAAGTTCAAGATGCAGGGGGAAAAAGAAAGTTTTAGGAGCTTGATCTAAAGTGACCATTTTTGTATCAGAATAGCAAAGAAAAAAAATCGGTTTGAAAAAAGGACGTATAATCACATTTCAAATCTGTCTAAATTTTATACACATGTGGAAAGATATAGATTTTTTTTAGCATGTCATAGTCATTCATAAATATCTAAAAAGCTTTAGTAATTAGGTTTCATTACTCACCAAAATTCTTTTCAGAGTTTCATATCCAAAATATGCTCATTGTGAGGGGAATGTAAAATCTTATGCTTCAAGGCTCACACCCATCTTGGAGAATTACATATTGATCACCAAAGTAGAGAAAGACAATGTATGCTATACCAAAGTTAAAATAAAATTTACATTTGTATCAAATATTGTACTTCAATAACATTAAGCCTATGAAAATAATATATTTAAAAATCTGAGGTAAGAGTAGATGTGAAATCTGTTACAATTTTTGAATCTTTGCTTTCCTTTGGCAGGAATATATATAAAGAATATAGTAGCATAAAGGTTTTTAAGAACTAAAGAAGAACTGAAAATTATAAAACAAAATTGAACTTTTGTTTGAATCTACTTTTGAGATATTCTGTAAAATAATTTCCTGAATAATTTTTAAAGCAAATTGTTTACATATCCCAGTGAAATGACACATCTCCGCTTTCAGAGGTCAGGCGTGGAGGTTCAAATATAGAGAAGATATCTTTATCTCACTCATCTGTAGATATTTTTTGAGGTACATTTTGAAAATTTGTAAACAATTAGAATCCTTTCCTATTAAAAAGAAAATAGGACATTTTGACAAAGTGTATCCATTGGGGCTGAAAATCAGTGGATCTCCAAGTTTGCTCCGACTCTGAGTCAATAGAGAATTCTTAACCCAAGTCCCTGAAATACTGGAAAGGCATTCGTTGAGAGAGAGAGATTTGTTCAGACCAGCTGAATCCAAGCCAGGTAAAGTTATAGTCACTCTCACCTTGTAATGAAAGCATATGAAAAGAGCCACTTTGAGAGAATCTGCCATTCAAAATCTGTTAGAACAATGGGAAAATATTTTAGCATGCTCCAACCCCCAGAACTTGTTTTACATTCAAAAGGCCCATGAAATGAGCATAACTCTAGAGGTCTCAGCAAAGTCACAAAGAAGTGAAGCAAAAAATCTCTGACTTCCAAATCTGCTGCAATAGCCAGCATTTGAGAATACATAATTACAAGAACTAAATTTGCTATGTGTAATGTTCTAAGCACTCTATATGTGTTAAATAATTTAATCCTCCCAACAGGGTACTATATTCTCCTTGGACAGAGGAGGAAACTGAGGGATTGCATGGCAGAATAATTGTCCCATGTCAGAGGTGAAACTCCAACCAAGTCCTCTAACACAAATATCTGTTGAACTTCACCTACCAGCTTGACACTGAGACAGTTTTTCAGCAAAGTGGTCATATTACTTTCACAATACAAAAAAATTACATTATATGAGTCTGGTTAATGGGAGTATGCACTGCATACCAAAGACACCAGAGTTCGATGTTAATGCTGTGGAAGCTTTTATTTTCTAGAATTGCACATATTATTTTAGACTAAGACTAACATATAGCTTTATTTTTACATAAGAATTCACTAATAGGATATTTCTGAAGTATTATTCCCAAAGGTACTGATGTATAATATTAGTGTTTTGTATCTTTAGTGTCCAGGTGTTGTAATGATTTTGAACAAAACTAACCCAGATTAATTTTCGCAGCAGGATGAATTATTTTGCCAAAGTCAGCATGAAATAATGCCTAACACAGATTCCAAAAAGGGTCATCACCAAATCAATCGAGCAGGAGCTTAAAATATGTTTAATAACTTAATTTTTTAATCCGTGGGTGACTTAGGCTACTTTTTCAGGATATGCCTCAAGTAATATGTTTTAATGCAATTGCCATGTCTTGGTGTAGATTTAGAAATGTAGATTTGTCAAATCGCTACAGGTGTTCTAGTCTTAGGGGAACAAGTCACCAGAGATAAATTCACCTAAGGCTAATTCATAAGCTTGAATCCCAAAGTTTTAAATTATATTGGAGGGATATTCTGGGGCTTGACAACTGGGACCAGTCATCTGCAAGGGCATACCCTCCTGGGTAGGTAGGCTCTCTGAGGAGATGAAATTATAGATTAGATGCTTCTCTTGAGAGCACAGAATTAGAACAAAGGGAATTGGGTGGTGTTAAGGGATCATTTTATCAGACAGTAGTAACCTGATTAATTGTCCTTCCTGCCTGTTCTGCTGATGTTTCTATCTAAATAACTGGGCCAAGGTACTATGGAATCAGAGCACCTTTCTCCACCTCATTTCTCCAGAAACAGTGGTGACTCCAGACCCCTCAATAGTCATTACTCTCTTCTACTCCATGATGTTCAACTTTGCTATATATTTATTAAATGATTTTCATCTGAGTCTACTATTTCAGGACATACAATTTGATATCAATTAGATAGCAATAGAGGACAGGAAGGCAGGCAATGGAAGTTTTATTCTTTATGTCTTTCTTTCAAAGTAGAGAATTGGCTGTGATTTGGGAATATTCATTGATGGTATTAAATGGAATGGATCAAAACAGGTCAGGATTGAAAAATAAAAGATTATTGTGAAACCCAGCCCAAAGTCATGAAGAACTTGACATGGGTTTTTCTGCAGCAATTAGAGACAGAAGTAAAAGAACAGGTGCAAGAAACATTTTTGAGAACAGAAACTTATAATTCTTTTCTCCTGAGTTATAATATGACTGAGTACTCAGAGCCAGAGACTCATTGCAGCTAAAGTTTTTTTCTAAGTAAACTAAAATATCAATAAAAATTTCAATACAAGTATCACTAAAAGTGCATGTTATGAGAAGTTGTAGGAAAGAAAGTAATAGTGTAAAGGATAATAATTTCAAATTATTGTAAGGTACTCTTCACTACGTTTCCTCTTAATATGATCTCTTCTTGTCTTTGCTAAACTTGCTGACTTGTGTCTGAAATCTCATAGAGATTTTCTGAAAAAGTATAATATTACAGTTTGTTGGGTTGACTGGATGAGGGAGCAAGCCTTTTTGTGTTAAACTGCTGTGCTTAAACTCTTCTTTAAAGTGTGGACCTCTCATGCCAAAACAAGAGCAAGTGCTTCTTTGATAAAAATTGAAAACGAATGGGTGCAGGGAACTCTCTGTACTCTCTCCTCAATTTTCCTGTGAACCTAAAACTACTCTAAAAATAGAGTTTATTAATTAACAAATAGAATAAAACAAAAAATGAGAGTGAAAACACAGGCAAAAATAATACAATCTTTCTCCTCTCCATTCTCAGATCTTTCTTTTTCCCAATCCTTGAGGACAGAGCTCATATTTACTGCAACAAGAAAAAGTATATTTCCTTTTCTACTTTAGTACTTTTCTCTAGAGGGGTGCTTCAGCGCTTTGCCTCTCCAGAAACTACCTCAGGGCTTTGTTCTTACTTCTCACAAATCTGAGCTCCCCTCCCTCCCCTACTAACTCTCTTGTTTTGTGAGGAAAATTCCTTATGGGGTGGTCACATTTGCCTTGAACATAACATATAACACAAATATGAATAAAGTACACCAAAAGCATGAAAGCGATTTTGTAGTATACATTTTCCTTGCCAACCTTTCAAGGGAGTGGGGATAGTAGTGGGGGGGTAGTTTTATATATTCATATACTACATTAATAGCAATTCAAAATGCAATAGTTAAAATCGATACTTAATTTTACTCAACTTCCTATGTACTGTTACCAAGATGCTTTTTAAGTGAAAAAAATCATAATGATAAAACAAAATACTAAATCTCACAATAGAAATTTAAAGGCATCTACATGAAAACATGGATTAGAGGGTATGCTTGCATTCTTTCAAACCTCCTTCAAAAACTTAAGATTTCCCTGCATTCTAAAAGTTCAGTTACATTTTGGAATGCAAGACAGCTTAAAATTAGCTTTTGGAGGTCTTTAATTATAGATCAATAAGAGTGTCTGAGTGCAAAATCAATTATTAATTTATGTAAGCTGAAAAATTGGCATATTTTATAAAGTTGGGTTCTATCTTTAGAGTGGTCTTTGCTTTTTGGAAACAAATTAAATGGATAATGCAATCTTTCTGAACCTCTGATGTTTCACTATTTTAAGTAGTGTTCACTGCTGAGTTAGTTGGAAACTCTGAACTTTGACATACATAAAATATAGTATGAACATTAAATGGAAAAATATAAATGCTAAGTTCTCAGACAGTAATTCTACAAGCTGGTTTACTATAGTTTAAGGTGTTAATATACAGTGGAAAAGAATTGAGGTAGAAGAGATGAAAATACTTTCCACAGTATCTAATGTTTTTTCATATAAAGTCTAAAAATGATTTATCTTTTGGTTAAGTAAATCTCTTTAAAATATGTTAATCTTTTTTCTCTGGCAGATGTAAAATAGAAATAAAGAGATGAAACAATGCAGTAACAAAGGGCCATGCTTGGTGGACTTAAAAACAAGCATCAAAAAATGGAAAAATACAAGCACATCTTGATTCACACTGCACATAAATGGCACCAACAATCAAAAATGCATGCAGAGTTCAAACAGACTTGCTTTTAATCTTTCTTCAAAAGGCAACGTAGTAAATGTCAATCAAATATGAATAAACTGAAAATGAATCAGCAATAAAACAAGTGATATACAATTAACCATTTTCAATGTTACTATTGTAAGAGAAGGAAAATCATAAATTAAAATGATGCAGTTTTATTCAAAGCAACTGCTTTAAATATAGTTTATTTCAGATTTCTGGTTAAATTCGTACTAATTTAATATAGATAAGAATCTGCCTCATTTTCTTTTCTTTTTAAGCATTCCTCCTCAACACCATTTCTCCATTGCTATTTGGTACAAAGCAGTCATTTCTCTGATTTCTCCTTGACAGCAGGATTAACCACCCTTGATAGGCACTGAAAAGCCTACATGCTCACTACAATTTCTAGTCTTTCTTAATAGTAGAGTGTGGCCATCAACCCATACCTGAGGAAGGTGTGCTAACAGCTTCTGGGAAATTTTTGCTCCCTGTCAAAAGGTGAGCGAGATGTGAGGAAGAGATGTTTTTCCTTTTTAGATTTTGGGCAAAATCATGAGATGATAAGATTCTTAGAGCTGCTGCAGCCATCTTGCTCCAAAAAGAGGAAGATGCAGAGACTCCCAGGGAAGATGGGCCACTGGACCACCAGGGACACTATTGTTTAAGCAGCTTTTAGTTGAATATTCTTGTACCAGAAAACAATGAACGGAGTGCTGGTTTACCTTTTTAAAGAAATTCAACCCTGAATGTCTCCTAAATTGTTTGGGCTCCGGGAACACTATACCTTATAGAAGCATGCCCTATTTTCTATAATTTAAATGATATAAGTTCCTTTGAATTGTTTGTAACATTGCAAAAAAAAAGTTCCATTTTGAATACTAACAGTGATTCATCTCAAAAGCAATGCAATAGAACAATGCCATATAATTCACCTTTCTGAGGTTGCCTTCTTTTTAGTACTGTGTTTCTTTTTCCACCTTGGTTTTCAATCGTATTTTTGTTTGTTTTATTCCACAAATGAAAATTTTTCTTTTTTACCCAGAATTCCAATAATAAAACAAGAAAGAATGTTAGCATTGTCCTGGTTAATGAGGAAGAGGGTAGAGTCACAGAGCTTGCTCCCCACTTGGCTCTCAGTTCTTTTTCCTTTCAATAGCTTCTAAATGAAAGTGCAAAACACACGTTCAAAACCACTTCTCTAGTCTCAGAGTGGAAGCAAAAAGGCAATGAGAGGAGAAATCAAATTGATCTTTTACCTACATTCTGGGGAAGAATGGCAAAATGCAGGTCAATATGACCTTTTTTAATTCTCTACTTTCCAACTCAGGTAGTATACAGATAACCACAGGGGATCAATACATATTTGTTGAATGAATGAATAAAACTTTTATACCACTGGGTTGCACATTGAGCCCAGGCTTATTGTTGTTTTTGTAGCAGGACTTTCCATTATGCAAAGATGTCCTTTCCACAAGCAAAGGAGTGGTATAACATAAAATAATAAATGCATATATTCGTGAAGTCCCTGTTATGTGCACGGCATGAAGCTAGGCATTTCCAGGGAACAATGAATAGATAAGATTCAGTCCCTGTCAAAGAAGAATGTTCTTTAGTAGGAGAGACAGGATACAATGTGTGCGGCCACAAGATACATGCAGAAAATAAATGCCACAAGAGAAGTATAAAAGTTCAAAAGAACAAGTGTTTATATCATGTGAGGAGGATCATGCACGAAAATACAGTTGAGATTGACCTTGAAGGAGGGATCGAATTTCAGAAGGAGAAATGTAAAATAAAGAGTTTTTGATGGAAGAGATGATAAAGGTATCTTGAGTTAAATAGTAGCTCACTTTTCCTTAAACATCAAAAACATAAAGAGAGCCAAGGGAAATAAAAGTGGAAAAGTACTTGAGGATTGTATTTTGGGAATCTTTGAATGCCAAAAAGAATTCTGCTATGTCTGGACATCCCCCCAAAACATGTCCAAAATCAACTCAAAATATTTAGCCTAAATGAAAATTTTGAAACATTTTCCCAAAAATAAAAATCAATTAAAAACACATCCTTTGATTTTATTATAATCTATGATACAATAGGGCCCACTGATAAACATAAATGCTGTTTCATTAGACTTCAATCTGTAATATTTGTAACTGAGTCCTCAACTACCTTATTTAAGTCTTTAAGAAATAAGGTAATGGTTGATATGTTTGCATATGCTGTAAAGTGTCAAAATTTGTGATCATCACGATGTAAAAATTGTGATCATTTGATGCCTATTTTTATGTAGGCTGAGACCTAATTAATGTTAAACTGGAGAAGGTGAAATATCTAAAGTAAGACATACTACTAATATTTTAATTCTTCCTTTCACACTAACACCCAAATGTTAAAATATGAGATTCATAATAAATCTTTTCTTTTAAAGAATCTGATAACAGGTTTGAGGGGGATTAGAAATAATGTCCAAAAAAGCCTGACTTTCAGTAGTACATCTTAATTGGCATATGTCTCGAAATAAAAATTGTTCAAAATCTTATAGAAATAAATTGCTCTAATTTGCCTCTACACTACAGTATCAGCTGTTTTCAAATTGGAAACATCTATGTTTGTCATTAAACTGTTTGACAGCTTGAGTGCTGCTTATTATAGAAAGGGAGCTCTAACACCAATGTGATCTTGTGAGGAAAACTTGTAGTTTTTTACTAAACGATTTAGCATTCTTGAATACAAATTTGTATACTACTTTGTATATGTCAGCTTTGTCCTGTGTCTGAATAAAGCTGGCCTTTAGGTTTGACTATTTCTTGGGTTTCATAGACAGTTTCATGGTGAAACTGATATTAAAAATCAAAGTAAAATTTATATCTGAGTAATCAGTAAAAAATTCTCATCAAAAATTCACGAGAGTTAGATAATACTTTCACATACATAAAATACATAAAAATGTATTCTGTATAAAAATAACAAAGTAAAAATAACAACACTATAAACAGATGTTTTACTGTTGTTAACCTTTGTTAAAAACTTAATAAGTTGTATCCATTATTTTTAGCCATGTGCATATATTTAAATTTTATATCAGTTTTCTCATATATTATATATACCCTGGCAACTTTCAAAATGGATATTCAACTGTTCCTAATAAAGTCATCTAAACTATAAAAATATTAAAGTACAATAAGCAGAGAAAAAACCTAGAAGTTTGAGCACAAAATTATATCGGTGCATCCTGGAAGTCCACATAAAAGGGACAACATGATCAGAAATGATTATCTCTTAATTATTATATAATTGTATGGATATTCAGATAAGGAAAACAGAGTGATATTTTGTGCAATGTCTTTAATAGATATACAAAAGCTTCATGAATATTTTTATATGGCCATCTCTATTCACATTTGAAACCTAATAGCTAAGTGTTACATAATACTGTCTATATGGTATTGTGTGGTCTAGAAATCTAACTTTATAGTTATTCAAGTAGGTACAGGTCAGAGCTTAGACAATGTCTAGGAATGGCTGCCAAATAGGCTATCAATCACAAGTATCATTTGTCTCAACCAGGCTTAGGCTGTCTAGATAATGGATGATTCAAAATGGTGTCTGCTGATACCAAACAATGCCTACTTTTTGTTATAAAAATGCTTATAATCAGAAAATTAGCCAATGGCAGCAGAGGTGTGTTTTGGATGCACTCACAGGGCAGATCTAAAACACTCCTTTGAAAGCAGCTTCTGATCTCTCTGTGGGTCAAAACTAGTTAGGTAAAGACCCAAAGTTCTGCACCATCGAGCTTGGAAGGAAGATCATTTGATGTCATCTTATTATTTTTGTCTGCGGCAGTCATTATTTTTCATTTCACGTATTTTTAGATGATATTGGTCTTGTTTAGGTTAGTTTGGATACTTTATCTTTGCTATCATAAGGCAGAATGTCCCTTGACCAGTATCTTTTAAACACATGCACACACACACACACACAATTATTTTATTCCTGTGTCGAAGCCAGTCATTTAATTGTTTGAGGCTTATGGGCTTTGAGTTTCTGCTGGCTGCTGTCCAGCACTTAAAAGAGAACTCAATCATTAATAGAATCGCCCTTCTACTGGGAAGAACCTTTGTGAAGCTTCCAGTTGCATCTACAGGATCCTGTGATATTAAGAGTTATAATGGACATACTAAAAATGAGCATCCATATGCCACAGACAGTAAGAATTGTGTTAAATTAGTTTCTGTTGGAAGTCTTTCTTTGAATATTTTTACCCATGCTATCAAGTCCATCCAGGCCTTAGGCTTATGTTCTTCAAGTGAGACATTTTTCTACTTATCAACTTACAAGTTCTTTACTGGTAAAACTGTGACAGCACTTTCTTTGAAGGCATCACTAGGGTGGATGTAACAGAATATTGTTTGATCACAATATAAAACTTGTTTTTGTCACTTAATTACTCATGCTATGAAAGATGAAGGTAATAAATGTGACAAAATAATAATTAGTGCAATTAGCGACATGTACTGAGTTACTTAGCAATATTTCCCTAAATACCCTTTACTTTTGAATTCAAAGAGAATTTTAAATCTTCTACATTTATGTTTTATCGTGGCTTAAATTTTTAAACTTTTTCTTTTTTAGCTAAACTAACTTAGGTAGATTATCCTCATGGAAAAACTACTTTGGGGAAAGCGTATATTAAAATTTCATTAACTCATTTAGAATATTATTTAGACTACAGCTGTGTTAACCACAGCATAGCTTGTCAGTACAGTGAGGTTGTTTTGATTGTGAATATGGAACAAGCAGTCTGCAATGACTTATACCAACCAAGGCAACCATCAAAAACCATGGCAGCTTTGAGTCAGTAAAGCATCTTATGAAGATATAACCTATATTGCACTATTGTTTCTTATAGCACATATCACAATTTATGATATGTTTATATGTGTTAATATTTGTTTAATAATTAATATTCTCCACTCAACTGTAAGTCCCCTAAATGCAAGAACAATGGTTACTGTACCCAATGCTTAAGCACTTCAGACTGGTTCATAGTGGGTGCTTGACAAATATTTGTTGAATTAGTGGGTAAATACTGCTGGGTGAGTTTTTAATGTATACATTGAACCTTTATTTTGTGTAAAGCATTTTGACACTATCATTTTAATGTAGTGGATAATTTAAATCCAATCTTTTGACACCAATGGACACTTTGATTTATCTCAAACATAAAGTTCTTTTGCCCCTTAAGAGCTAGGAGTGGTAATGGTTTCATAATTTTTCAGTCCCTGACCATTAGCTCCTTCACTTCCTCAGTAGCACTCTTTCAGTTTGATATCTGTTTTCTTAGTGGGACTCTGGCTACTAAAAGTGTTATTTCTCCTGTATTTCTAAAAATTGAGACAGCAAGCTTAGTTTAATTTGGATACTTACTTATATTTAACACATTTTCCTTTTTTAATGTTTAATATTACCAACTACATGTAACATTTTTTACCATATGAAATACTGCCATTTTCAGTTTTAATTTTTATGGTTGTTTCTACCTGTAATATTGTAGTGAAATGGATAAGAGACTAATATCCAAACTTTCAGAGTACTCAATCTATGCAAAAGTTGTGACTATTTCCTTTCATATATTGTAACTATTTCCTTTTCATATATTATAACTATTTCCTTTTCATATATCAGAATTCCTCTGTCATTTGAGATCAGTATACTACATTTTAAATCAAATTCTTTCATACATCTCCTATAGCTTTTAAACTTGTACATTAAAGAAATTTTTAGGTAAGTAAAGATAAAAAATAAATATATTCTGCATTATTTTGAGTCACATGATCATTTTTCATACTATCTTTATTACTATTTAAAGTATAATATAACTGCTAAAATCATATGAATTTAAGTGCTTTTGATATACGGAAGGAAAACAGACACAAAAAAACAGTATTAATATACGAAATTCATGTTAAAGGGGTTAAACGGAGTGTACAATTATTTTTTAAAGAAATACCCTCTTTATTATATGCATTTATTTTATCACTGCATATTAGGGAAAAAGTACACAACAAAAAATTAAATGAAATAATTTGTGTCTTTAATTAACTACTTATATATGCTAATAAAGTTATTTTACAGTAAAGAAGTAAAGGTTAACTATGTGGGTTTTTTTTAATACATTTTTGCAATCTGTGAAACACCAAGACACTTTAAATTTTAAAATGTTATTTTGACTAGGAAGCTTATTAGTTTACAAATGACTCTTCTAACCAAACTGTGAGTGTATATTTGTGTGTGTGTGTGTGTGTGTGTGTGTGTGTGTTAAGTCTGCATGTTTGTATGTGTATATAAGTGTGATTCTTCTGTTTCATAAAATTATACTATCATAACTTTTATGCATTTTTGTAAACATTTTATTAAATTCCCAAAATGGTCACTGTTTTAAAAAATAGAACAATGTGCAGTACATCACATCTGCTGCAACAAGACAACTTCCAAAATTGGAACTGCCCCTGACATTTCATCTGAGGATTATCTCTTGGGATGAATGAGGGGAGAATTTCTACAGAGTCCAAAAGAAAGAGAATTTTTAAAAAGCTCTTTCAAAGAACAAAGACTGATAGCTTGGTACAACTATTTGTCTCTGTTTTTTAAAACTGCCTTAAACAACACCAGTATGTGTTAAATACATTGGAAAACATGTAACAAATTAATAGCAAAATTAAAACAAAACCAAAGCCAAAGAATGAAAACAAAACACAGAACCATAAAGCAAGGGATTTTATAGACTTTGAGGACATCAGAAAGTTTCCTTCAAACCAAATTGTTCCCTTTCTACCTTATCTTTAAATATGCATTGTTGCTATCGTTGTCCTAGTAATGCTGTTTTTTATCTCATCTTAGAGAAGAGTAAGAAGGGCAAAGGCACGATGCTGCAAGTCTTGCGTACCAATTCTCACTCTGCCACTCATCCAGCATGTGAAACCTTGGGCAAAGAAGTTGAAACTCTTTCAAGTCTTGGATTTTTAATCTATAAAATGGACGTTTAAAAATTCCCTTAAACAATACTGTGCTGTTGTAAGAATCAAACGAAATAATAACTCTGGGAGCTTTTGAAACTGCCACCTGCTAGGAAAAGTGTTATTTGAGCCACAGAAGCACTTGAGAAAGTGTTGCAGAATGTAGATGATATTTCAAGTTAGAATGTGAGGAAGCACTGCTCTCTAATTTAAAGCCAAAGTCATCTAGACTTGCCAGAGAGTGAACTAGTGAAGCATTTACCTTCGAAATTGAGTGCTTTGGACTGCACATAAGTACTTTAAAACTCTTTCAAATAAATGCTTCCATATCATCCATTTCACAGGATGGATCCCTGGTGAAATGACACTTCACATTAATAGCTAAATTATTGACCTCTGTTATTGTGTTCCTAAACACAAAATGGATTTAAAGATTTTTAGAAAAATATTGTTGGGTAGTAATTTAAATTAAATGTCATTTTAAAGACATCAGCTTTGTGCACAGAATAGCAAACAGAAAACTGGCAATTCATTCATTCGCTAACCAAAAAATTATCAAGAGCAAACAGTGTGAAAGTCACTGTGCTAGGTGCTCTGAGATTTTCAAAAGGAAAAAGACAATGAGCTTATGGACCAGAAGGCACTATACGATGGGTCTGCAATCCTTGTTTTACAAGGGAGTAATTGAGGTATGCAGAAGATGTGCAACAAAACTTTGTGGGTTTTCAGAGACAGAACTGTTACTTCTGGTTAGGATGAACAGGGAATATTTTCTGAAGTAGTTGTAAAAATGCAAATTACAGATGATTATTAAACATCTTTGAGATATCTTCCTTTTCCTGAAATAAGTATAATCATAAGTAATTTGAGTATTGTGTTATTTCATTTTTGTCCATTGGATCTCCATAAGTTCTGCCAATTTTTAAAAATTCTTAAAATATAGAAATATTCACATTCTCTCTGACTGAAACTGCAGAATCTTTTAATTATCCCATTTTTAAATGTTCATTTTGTGTTGAGTACCTTATATAAATAAAATGTAAATGGAAATTAAAAGACCACAATCTGTTTTTCTTTAGATCTATGAAAAATGTATGTTTACTCTTAAGAAATTAGAACCCTAGGCTTCAATCTTCATTTGAATGATTATCTACCTGTCTTTATTTGTTAAGATTTATAGCCAGAGAAAATATGCTGAAAAGAGTCTAGAGTTTATTTTTTTAAAAAACTTACTGAATTAGCCTATCTGCTTATATGTTATCTTATTGAATCTTCAAAACTATTCCGGTTAATGATGTGTAACCAGGAATTAAGGAGATTAGGAAATTTACTCAAGAAATATACTTGGATTCAAGTCCAGTACTATTTGAATTCGAACTTAATACTCTTCCCACAGTTTTTTTTTTTTTTTTTTTAGGCATGATGTTTCAATTAATTATTTACTATTACACAGTACTTAAAGAAAAACCTAAACTATGATTAATAAATAGAACATGTTTAGATAAAATTATGATTTGCTTGTGTAAAGGTACCAGTGACTCTGTAGTCAGAGGTTTTACACTTTTGTGAAATCACAAAATTTCAGAGCACCTAAATATCAAACTTCATGGAAGTGTACTTTCAAATGGTAAAATGAGTCATTCATTCTATATTTTTATTTATTATTGCATTATTATATTTATTCTTTTATTTATTATTTATTCTACATTTTCAATGTAAATTCTAAATTAACTGTTAGCCTAAATAGCAGACCTGAATCTATTGTTCAACATAATTTTCTGTAATTTAATTTGAGATTGAAACTCATGTATGTGTATTTGTATGCATTTGTATGCAAGATTATAACAGATAAAATCAAATAAATTAACTTTCCCTGAGTTCTAGCATGTAGATATGGTGATATATTTATTTTCATTTATTTATTGAATTATATTTCTGAGACAGGTAAATTAGGGATTATACATGACATTAAAAAAATTTTACTCTAGATGCTTTTACCAGTCCCCTACATAATGCAGTCCAAATACACCAAGAGTAAACTTTTGGTTGATAGATTTTTCTTTACTTATTTGACGTTTTTGGTTTCATTGGAATAGAAATGTTAATCCTTCAGATCTTCGCACAGGAATCAGGCAAGCGGCTCATTTATTTTGATGGGAACAACTTTTCAGTCTTGTTCTACCTATTTCCTAACCTTATTCTGACATCCCAGGCCCTTTACTTGCCATCCATAAGGCAAGTACTCATTTAAAAATTAATCCACTGGAACCAATTTGCACTGAAAGTGAGGCAGCCTGGTATGCTAGAAAGATCACTGGACTGGGACAAAAAAGTCTAGTATCAACTCCACTACCATCTAGCTGAGAGACCATGGGAATCTACTTCTATCGATTTTCCTTTATTTTTCCATTATCTGGAAAAGGAGATATCTGGATTAGTTTATGTCTAAAGTTTTCTTAGCCTGATAATATTCTTGTGAACATACAAGAATTTTAAGAGCTGATAGTCTGTTTTCTACATTCACTTTAACATAAATTAATGGAATTAGTATTGAAAAAATATTTCATATTTAGAGATTGTATTGTATCTGAAAAACACTTTTTACAATCAGGTTTTGGGGTCATGCTCCCAAATATTCTTCAGTTTTATTCTGTAACTTAAAACTATTTAACACATAGGGAAACCTCATTCAAATTAATTATTCCCAAATTTGTATGAATAGCAGTGATGCCTCTCTTGACATTGATAATTCATACAAGTGCACTTTGACATAATAAAAGGAACATTTTCTAAACCTCCACAAACTATTTCAATGGGAAGAGCTAGTCTTTCAGTAAAGAAATTTTCATCCAGACTCTTAAAATCCAATTTTACCTTTCAGGAAATATTTTTAATACTTTAAATAAAATGCCTTCATTTGATAGCCCTCATGAAAAACTGTAAAATGAAATGCTAAAGACTGGTTTATCTCTAAAAACAAAAACAAAAAATCCATGGGAATCAACATACAATGGTAGAATAATGTAATTCTATAATTTTTCTTATTATTCAAAAGTTATAGGAGACTTGAGCAGTCAGTCTGTCTAACATTCCTGCTTGAAGAATGAGACAACTGATGCCTATGTAGATTAAATGACTATGTGACTTTGACAAGGTCATGAATCTGTTTAAAGGAAGAATAAATATGTGGCACTATATGTGTACACCCACACACATAAACACACAAACCACACACACAATGTCTACTTTAAAGGGAGAATCACTAGGTTTGGCTGTGTTATACACAAACTGGCACACTGCCATGTAAGATTGAATTTTTCAATCATTTGTTTAGTATATACAAGATAAATAATATACAATAAATATTTAAATAGCTTTATAAAAATCATAAGAACACCAATTGTGAGAGTTACATACAAACTAGAGTTAGATTCATTTGCTAAGATTATGTACAATTAAACAGTCACCTTTTGTTTTGTTTATTTTCTTTCATAGAATACGTAACACATAGAAAAGCCCAGGAGAGCAAATAAATTTTTTGCTTTGCCTTAACTAAAAACAAATAAGATCTGCTGCATTGTAAAATACATTGGCCAATGTATAATTAGTAACTAGATTTTAACCTTTAACAGAATTTCATAGACATGATGGAAAAAATACATTCAACCCATGTCTTCAAACACAAACAAATATTTAAAAGCCTTGGGACCCCTGAATCAGAAATGCTTCTGATACAGCACAACAGACTGTGATGTACTGCTGAATGTCATTTGCTTAGTCACAGCACTGGGGCATGTAGGTAATAAAAATTCCGTGAGCATGTTTGCAAACTATAAATGCTTAAGCAATTCTTTGTAGCCACAACTTGTGGTGTAGATGGACTGCAATTTTGAATAAACAAGATGATGAAGTGAAGAGTAACCACTGCTTTATCATTCTTTATGTAGACTACAGAATCCATTGCTTGTATGTCTAGGGGTCAAAGCTTTATGATTCTGAACAATGGGACTATATTTTAAAACCACATTAAAAGCAAATTAAATATTAATCTTAGCAGGATGGATATACGGAATGGAAACTAAAATCAAGTAATTTACTATAGAACTAACATTATACTAAGGCTATCTCAAACTATAATATCTAAAACATAAATGGCAATGGCTGATTGTCTAAAATGTTCTCTTACATGTCATATTCCATTTCTCCATGTACAGTTTTCCCAAATAGTTTCTTGGATGATGTAGATTTCTGTTTTACAGTACCTGTCCCCAGGATTTGACACTTATCCCTTGAATTGTAGAGCTTTTGCTCTGGAGCCAGTACGGCAATTCAAAACACCAATTCAGCCTATGGCATAGTTTCAAGCTTTATTACTGTATGTATTATAACTATGAAATTGACAAAACATATATTAATCCTAAGTCATTTAAATATTTAGCTGCCAGAAGTGATGTATAAACATATTACTGAAGAGGCACTGAAAATCTTTCATAAAATATTCTAATAATCTTTTTATCCTTATCTTCAAACACTAATTCTTTTTCAAACAAGGAAAGCTGAAAAGCAGAGCAAATGTTTAACTTTCTACCAGAGTCAGTGGTTAAATGATGCTATAGGAAAGATTTTCTGAAATCAGGGGAACTCATTCTGAAAAATCTTCCTGACCATGGTCTTGCTGTGACATAAACAATACTTTGAAAGTACAATTATTTGATATTTTTATGTCTCTTTGTGGATCTTGCTGAACACATAACTCTTCTGTAAATTTTAATTAAATTAATGCCCTAAGCTCTGATTACATCTTTATTTTTCAGTGAATAACAAAGTTCATCATTTCATTAACTTATTAGTTCACTCATTATTGACTACCTTCTATGCTTAAAACACTCTGATAAGTACAGTGGAGATACAGAAAAGGAAAAAGAAACTGATACCTGTTCTCAATGAACTTACAGTTTATTGGAGAAAGTAAGAAATACCAGATAACTGTACCACAGGGTAAAATGTAATAGATGTTCATGTGAGGTAAAAATAGTATGATGACTACCTAGGGTGCTTAGACCTCATTTTCAATTATTAAAATCAGGGAAACATTTGTAAAAGTTCACCATCTAGTCTGTACTTTTGAGGATGAGCATATTTTCAGTAGAGTCTCACACATTACAAGCATTCTGTAATACATTTATGTAACATATAGTTTTATATTATTTCAAAAAGAGTTAATCACTTTCATCTAGGTATTTTTGAATGCTCGACTTTTATGGTCACTTTTTCCAAGAAGGCAACCTGTTCTCTCACTGCACTGTGTTCATACTTCAATCACAGCCTGTATCAAAATGTAGTATAATCATCTCTTCATTTCTGTCCCTCTCATTTCTGTCCCTCCCTTGAGATGGGAACTCTTGGCTTCCTATTTCCAAAATTTAGAATGCATCTGACATATTGTAGGTATTCAATAACTGCTTGTTAATGGAATAAATAAATACATAAACAATCTGAGTTCCTTAAGAAAACATATTTCCGGGCTTCCCTGGTGGCGCAGTGGTTGAGAGTCTGCCTGCCAATGCAGGGGACGTGGGTTCGAGCCCTGGTCTGGGAAGATCCCACATGCCGCGGAGCAACTAAGCCCATGAGCCACAACTACTGAGCCTGCGCGTCTGGAGCCTGTGCTCCGCAACAAGAGAGGCCGCAATAGTGAGAGGCCAGCGCACCGCGATGAAGAGTGGCCCCTGCTTGCCACAACTAGAGAAAGCCCTCGCACAGAAACTAAGACCCAACACAGCCAAAAATAAAAAAATAAAAAAAAAAAAGTTGGTGTTTAAAAAAAAAAAAAAAGAAAACATATTTCCTATCATATTTTAACAAATATTAATCAAATCAAATTCTGTCAGATTTACAAATGAGAATGACATTATATTTTTATATAACAATTTTTATCTACTTAAATCTCGTTACAGAGAACATATTAATATACCATTTGACCCATTAAGAATTTTGATGGATTAAATTTCACATCCAAGGCATAGCTTTTACAGTTTTACAGTAAGATATTTTTCTACAGACTAAAATACAAATTCATGACTAAGTACTGCATACAGTATTTTATTAGAAAATTACACTATTTTTGAAGAAAAACTTTTGGAAATCAAGTACAGTTTAATGAGAAAGTACAAGTGCTACATGCAGGCAGATCTAAATTTGTATATTAACTTTGCAGCATAATAGATGTTTCCTTCAGCAAATTATTGAAATTCCTCAAATTTCAGTTTGTTCATCAACAAAATGATAATACCAAAAACTACTTTCTTTCACAGTTATCGTCGGGACTACAAATACATTGTATGTACTCATTTAATAATATTTATGATAATGATCGTGATGATATGAATAATAGTTAGAAGACGATAGTACTGATAACAAACACATAGCACTTATTACGTTCCAGGCATTGTTCTAAATATTTATATCTACTAACTCAGATTCAATGGGAATATGTCAAGAATGTCTCCCTTGTTAGATTGTAACCCCTGCTGGACAGGGACAATGCCTGTATTTTCTCCCTAATGCTTTGTATTAATTAATTAATTTAACAAATGAAAATTGTACTAGATGTGATCATAGAGCAGGTTTTAGTCTGAAAAAAATCCAAACACTCATAGGGCTTAGTTTCTAAATTTTGGAGATAGACAATACACAAAACAAATAAGCAAATTATATAGTATAATTATATAGTATGATAATAGATAGATGCAGGAAAGGAGGATAGGAATTGTGGGATGGGGATTGAGGACTACAATGTCAAATGACATGAGATGGGAGAATTTATGCAGGGAAATGACCTACCCTTACTTATGTGTTCACAGGATCACCCTGGTTGCTGTGTTGCAAATAAATTTAGGGTAGCAAACCTTGAGAGTTGAAGCCAGAAGATCAATTGGTATGTGGCTTTTGCAGTAACCCCATGGTGGTAGCTTGAATCACAGTACAATTTCTGTAGGTGTTAACATATAATTCTTTAAGCTTCATATATTTTAAAGTAAAGCCAATAAGATTTTTAATAGGTAGTGTGTGGGGTATGAAAGAGAGAAGTTTCTTGGACACAAGCAACTGGAGAGTCGGAGTGACCAATACTGAGGTGGGAATTAGTTGTGAGGATGGGAATTAGGGGAAAATTTTGGGACTGATTAAAATTAAGATGAATGTTAGACATCCACATGAACATGCTGAGTAGTCAGCAAGGCAAAGATCTGAGCAAGAAATATAAATGAGAGTGTTGTCAACATATAGATGAACTTTAAAGCTATGAGACCGGAAGAGATCATCAAGGGATCACAAGGAGAAAACTGGTTCATCGGCAGACATTGGATGCTTCACTGTCACCAATCAGTGAGACAAGAAGGAAGAAAGTGTCAGTTAAGAAGTGGCCAGTTAACACAAAAACAGAAAGATAGATCAATGGAACAGAATAGAAAGCCCAGAGATAAACCCACACACATATGGTCACCTTATCTTTGATAAAGGAGGCAGGAATGTGCAGTGAAGAAAGGACAGCCTCTTCAATAAGTGGTGCTGGGAAAACTGGACAGGGACATGTAAAAGTATGAGATTAGATCACTCCCTACTCACCATACATAAAAATAAGCTCAAAATGGATTAAAGACCTAAATGTAAGGCCAGAAACTATCAAACTCTTAGAGGAAAACATAGGCAGAACAGTCTATGACATAAATCACAGCAAGATCCTTTTTGACCCACCTCCTAGAGAAATGGAAATAAAGACAAAAATAAACACATGAGACCTAATGAAACTCAAAAGCTTTTGCACAGCAAAGGAAACCATAAACAAGACCAAAAGACAACCCTCAGAATGGGAGAAAATATTTGCAATTGAAGCAACTGACAAAGGATTAATCTTCAAAATTTATAAGCAGCTTATGCAGCTCAATAACAAAAAAACAAACAATCTAATCCAAAAATGAGCAGAAGACCTAAATAGACATTTCTCCACAGAAGATATACAGACTGCCAACAAACACATGAAAGAATGCTCAACATCTTTAATCATTAGAGAAATGCAAATCAAAACTACAATGAGATATCATCTCACACCAGTCAGAATGGCCATCATCAAAAAATCTAGAAACAATAAATGCTGGAGAGGGTGTGGAGAAAAGGGAACACTCTTGCACTGCTGGTGGGAATGTGAATTGGTACAGCCACTATGGAGAACAGTATGGAGGTTCCTTAAAAAACTACAAATTGAACTACCATATGACCCAGCAATCCCACTACTGGGCATATACCCTGAGAAAACCATAATTCAAAAAGAGTCATGTACCAAAATGTTCATAGAAGCCCTATTTACAAGAGCCTGGAGATGGAAACAACCTAAGTGTCCATCATCGGATGAATGGATAAAGAAGATGTGGCACGTATATACAATGGAATATTACTCAGCCATAAAAAGAAACGAAATTGAGCTATCTGTAATGAGGTGGATAGACCTAGAGTCTGTCATACAGAGTGAAGTAAGTCAGAAAGAAAAAGACAAATACCGTATGCTAACACATATATATGGAATTTAAGAAGAAAAAAAAGTCATGAAGAACCTAAGGGTAAGACAGGAATAAAGACACAGACCTACTAGAGAATGGACTTGAAGATATGGGGAGGGGGAAGGGTAAGCTGTGACAAAGCGAAAGAGAGGCATGGACATATATACACTACCAAACGTAAGGTAGATAGCTAGCGGGAAGCAGCCGCAAAGCACAGGTAGATTAGCTTGGTGCTTTGTGACCACCTAGAGGGGTGGGATAGGGAGGGTGGGAGGGATACGCAAGAGGGAGGGGATATGGGAACATATGTATATGTATAACTGATTCATTTTGTTATAAAGCAGAAACTAACACACCATTGTTAAGCAATTATACTCCAATAAAGATGTAAAAAAAAAAAAAAAAAAAAAAAAAGAAGTGGCCAGGTAGGTTGAAACAGAGTCAAGGTGAAGTTTCCATGGAGGGGACAGAGTCATCAGCCAGGTTCTAATTGCCAATAGGTCAACTAATATGAAAAATAGAGAAGTGGGTTTCACAGTATAGAAGGCGTTAGTGATTTTAACAAAAACAAAATTAGTAAAGTATCAGGGATAAATGCCTGACTGGAAGAAGCTTGAGAAAGGAAGAGAAGAAAGCACTGAAAATGTCTCTTTTGAGGAGTTTGGCTGTAAATGTCTGCAGAGAAATGGGGTGGGACTGTAGAAGATACCGGGGCTACACAGTAGCCATTCAAAAGTTTAATGAGTTGAATTGAAATATTGGTTTGATGAATATTATATATTTGTTTATATTAAACAAATATAATTTGTTCCATAGTACCAATTCAGTAAATTATGATTTCATATAATTTATGGGCAATATTACAGTAGGTCTGTGATATATATAATTTACATTTACTTAATAATTCATAACTTAGTTAAAAGAAACAACATGACATAATTGTGCAATACGCAGTCTTAACACCACATTTGAGGTATACAAGAAGTCAAACTTGCTCTGAAATCAACCCGAGGTCATTAATTATAATGTGCCTAGTTAAACAATTAAGTATATTGGTTACTTTACAGGATTGTATCATGATTATTTATAGGATGGGTTTAAAGAACTTATACACTTACCATATTTCATGACGTAGATTTAAAAGGTTTTTAGTATATCTATATATGCCTTCATATTATAAGTCAAGTCTATCTGAAGAATAAGAAATGCTCAACAAACACTGTCTTACAAAACAGAACTCATATTCAACTTTATTCAAGCAATGCCTGATATTATAGCAATTATTGAATAACTTTTTTTTACTTTTCCTATTTCTCACCGAAAGTTCTTTTCAAAGTGTTCATGCAAGTTATCTTTGGTCTTAGACAATTTCTTAAAGGTATCCTTATGTCACTTCTCTAATAGTAAATTTAATACCTAAATTACTGCAAAAACAAAACAAAACAAACAGACTCTCAAACTCTGAAATCTGATCTCTTGGCTGAGGGCAGCAATCACACTGTCAATTGACCAGAAAATGTTGTTGGTCACTCAATAACTAAAATCTCTTTGGTGAAGATGAACAAATATATCTACATACATACATTTTATATATATATATATATACACACACACATAGACACACCCCTATATATTTGGAAAGCATTGTTTTTAATAGAATTTGGGCTTTTACTTCACATTTTTAATATTCTTAACCATTCTATTTCCTCTCATTCTGCTTTGAAGCAAAAGAGAATTATCTACTTTCCTTCTTAATCTATGTATATGCACTTGTTAATCAACATCTTTAACATCTTGGCAGGCTTTTTAATATTCTGTAGTCATTTACTCCGCTATATTCAATCAAATGGCATGTAGTATAGATTAGTGTGAATTATTTTAAAGTTCATTGGACGAAGGTTGGGGGGTGGTTTTCTCAGTATGCAAGAACAAAATGAGAGGAAATAGGGGTAAGGTATTTACAAATCACCAACAAGGAGAAAACATCAGCATTATAATTGTCAGGCTAGGGAGAGGGCAAGGAAAATATAACTATGAGATGACCAAAACAATTCATCTTTTAAGAAGTGCAAGAAAAGTTTCTTGGAGCATCTGTATCATATTATGAAAATAAAATTTGGCTATGGCAGATTGTGTCCACTTTTAACATGCTTTCCCTGGTTTTGTCTACATAAATTAATATTTACAGGCAGCAAATATGAAACATGTAATATAACATTAGACTTAAAGTAGGTCTCTGCTTACATACATTTTCAATTAATTTATTGTTCTTTTATTCTCTCTATGCTTACAATTTGTCCTATTCTCTCTGTTCCTCACTTTCTCATCTTTTATTATTTCTTTCTAGTCAATTCTATCAATTCTACATTGTTTAAAGTTCTCTATGAACTCCATGTGGTTCTTCATATATTTTTGCTATCTCCTCTGCCATGACCTGCTGCCTTATTCCAGTCAATCTACTTGATTTCTTTCACACGTAATTTTCTTTTTGCCACCACTGTGTCTTTCTACTTTAGATACTTGGCCTGTAAAAATATTTTTAGCTAAGTGTGGTTGGTTGTTTTTTCTCAGCGCTTAGGCAATATTGTCATATTTGGGGGGATTTTGCACCAAGATTATAAATTCAGAATGTTAATAAAGAGGGAATTAAAAATCAACTTCATTTTTATCTTTGTGTAAGCATTGTTAGTTAAAATAAGGAAAATCAAATTTCATAGACTATATTAAAATATAACTCTGCCTAGTATGAGAACCAATGAAAAAATGTGAAACATGTCATTAATGTTAATTTCATCGATTACCACCATCTATCTGATAATAAATGAATTTATAAATATGTTTACTTGTATTTATAATACTGACAATAATATTAATTATAAATGAGTGTACAATTTTGAACAGTAATGTGAATATCGATCCATGAATCTTAATGATAATATTAAGTGACATTATTAAAGATATAGACATTAAAATCCAAGGAAGGAGAAACAAGTTCCCACTGTATAGCACAGGGAACTATATTCAATATCTTGTAATAAACTAGAGTGGGAAGAGAATCTGAAAAAAAATAAATATATATATATACACACATATGTATATATATACATATATGTGTGTGTGTGTGTGTGTGTGTATATATATATATATATATATATATATATATATAAAACTGAATCACTTTGCTGTACACCAGAAACTAACACAACATTGTAAATCAAATATACTTCAATCCAAGGAAGAAAACACTGAAGGCAAGAAAAATATATGAAATACTTGACTACATGTGAGAATTATCATTACGTGTTTATGTACATGAAAAGAAAATAATATCTAATGTTTATAAACATTGACTGACAGAAAGCAAATTAATAAAAAGTGATGGAAAAAGTGTTATACAATGTCCTTATATAGAATTCACATAGCTCTTTTTTCACCTAAGAGAATCAAAGTGCCTATGTTATCATCGTGGATATTAGGCAGAAAATAAATCTCAGAGATCATGAGACCATCATTTAAAGGTGATCACACTGAGACCTAAGGTCACATAATTTTTCAGTGGCAGAACAAGATTAGGAATCTAACCTGGTGGTTGTACTTGTTGCCCCCTGCTGCCTCTTCATCCAGGATTTTGTAAAGGAGATCAATAGAATTTTAGACTTAGAAGGATTCCTATAAAAGGCTATTAATTTTAAAGACAGAAGCCTAAGACCAGGAGGGGCTAAGGACCGAAGCTCTAGAGGGAAATGAGAGGCTGAATAACGAAGTGGGACATGTTTCATCTCTGGGTTTTTACAACCTTGAGTAGCAACCAAGTTTCCTAATTATGAATAGAATGAAAATGGCACATTTTTTGGACCTGGGAAGCAGATCAAGTAATGTCTTGTAACTCCTTCAAACTCAGACACAAGTTCATACATCTCTGACAATTTCTCTACTGCTGTAACTCTTGAATTAAAAGTATATTTCCAGTGCTTCCCTGGTGGCACAGTGGTTGAGAATCCGCCTGCCGATGCAGGGGACACGGGTTCATGCCCCGGTCCAGGAAGATCCCACATGCCGCGGAGCGGCTGGGCCCGTGAGCCTTGGCTGCTGAGCCTGTGCGTCCGGAGCCTGCGCTCCGCAATGAGAGAGACTGCAACAGTGAGAGGCCTGCGTACCGTACCGCAAAAAAAAAAAAAAAAAAAAAAAAAAAAAAAGTATTTCTCCAAAAGTCACAGAAATACATTAAATCTAAGGTACTCTGGCTTATAATTGCAATGTATTACTCTCATATTTTAATCTTAAAGTATATGGCATGTAAACAATTCTCCTAATGGAATTGCATTAGATTGAATTCCTCCAAAAGTAATGTAATAAAATGAAATAATTACTTTGATTTATAAGAATGTTTTACAGGAAATAAAACCACCTTGATTTTATATTATACAGGTAAGAAGACTTTGAGTTTGACTTTAAGTTGCTTTAATCTTTTACTTTATGTTCCTGATAACTGAATATTTTGATTAGAAAATTTCTAGTATGCAAATACCATCACTACATTGCCCTTTTAAATACATATTCTTTGTTTGTCTTAGTAGATTATCCATAAAATTTCAGGGGCAGTAAAGTGGCTCAAAATGCATGGCATATTGGAGGATAAAATTGTTGATTGAGTTAATTGACTGAAATTACTTTGGCTGGAGAAATTAAAGTGATTAAATATGCTGATTTTCTGCTAAATTGTTGAATAGGTTCAATATTACATAGACAAAAAGGAGAAAAATTTGTTTGCAACTCACAGAGAAGGTGATAAATTAATTTACATTCAACCAGAATTTCACACTAACTAAAATCAACTCATTAGTAAGTCATATGTAAACTTCCCTCCTATTCCCTCAAAATACATTTTCTAAAATTCATTTCAGATTCTTGCTATATATTAATTATCTACTGAACTTTGTCTTTGTGAACAGCAGGTATTAAAATGCAACAGTACTCACTGAGAAAGAAAATGAAATATCTATCAATCTATCCTTCATGACTATTTTTGTATACACAGTGCATATAAAGAATTAAAGTAAAACTTTTTTCAGAATATGTTACATAGACCTTAACTATCATTCCTTTGTCTTGTTAACTAGAACAGGATTAAAATCTATGACTGCTTATAAGAGGAAATCATCCATAATTTTGACTAAGTTTATTGCCAAATGATGCACTCACTACTTGTTCTCTACTTAGGTTCATAGAAAATTATTAAATATGGTTGCTTTCAAACACTAGGAGTTGGAAACCCAACAGACCTAAGGGGCAGATAATCATTTGCACTTAAAGGTGCTCATTGTGACATTATACATTCTATAAAAATAAAGTATTGGAAGCCCACTGAATGACCTAAAATAAGAGGATGATTAAATAAGTTTTGTTTAAATAACCGTAGGGAATTTTTTTTTTTTTGAGGTATGCGGGCCTCTCACTGTTGTGGCCTCTCCCGTTGCAGAGCACAGGCTCCGGACACGCAGGCTCAGCGGCCATGGCTCACGGGCCCAGCCACTCTGTGGCATGTGGGATCTTCCTGGACCGGGGCACGAACTCGTGTCCCCTGCATCGGCAGGCGGACTCTCAACCACTGCACCACTAGGGAAGCCCCTCCGTAGGGAATTTTTGGTAATCAAATTATATTTTTGAAAAATTTTTAGTTGTTAGAAATATGCTCAAACCTAACATTAAGCAAAAAATGAATTCAAAGTCATCTATTTGACTTGACTCCAACTTTACATTATTATTACTATTACTATTATCTCCTACTGAGAAAATACTGGAAGTAAACATGCCAAGACATACTGAAGCATTAACGCATAATTTTGAGTACAATGATCATAAGGTATCAATGAACACTTCCAATATTTTGCACAATGAAGTAGTGATTTTTCCTTTGTTCAGTATATTTTTCTTAATGACAATGCTTTCTTTTTACATTCAGAAAATAATAAAATTTTACTTTAAAACTCAATGTGTGATTACTAATAACATGGCTACTTAAACAAATATATTGAGTTAAGAAGGAAAGATTCCTATGGGCTGTTTCTGTTGCAGTTTCATAAAGGAGAAGGGACTGGTATGATGGAAAGTAAACATAAAATCTCTGATATATGGAGGTGTGACTGTCATTTAGGTAACAGGGATGCCCACCTTCAATGAGAATATTAATTCAAGTAAAAACATGTTGGTTTTCTAGAATATTTACCTTTATTTTCAAATTCCTTCCCATTTAATTTATTTCACTTTCAACAAAATTTTTTTAAAATATTTATTATTTCAAACAAGTATTTTTAAGAGAAATTTTGCTATAATTCACTTTCTAAAGGGAGATTTAGTTGAATTTTTTGCTTTAGTAAAAGTAAAATCACATGATATCTACCCATGGTTGCCAAACTATACTCTTTGGAATACTGGTAGGATGCTGATCTGTTATATGTAAGTATGATATTTATTTTATTATTACATTTTTTTTACTAGAAACATGTTCAAATAAAATAGACAAAGAAAAATCACCTCTACTTTCCTAAAACCCTATTAAAGGCTGTGTTTAAAGAGTATGTACCAAGTGGTTGAAAGTCTCTTAGCTTCTCCAGCAAAGAAAATAATTTCAAAATGCCTACTCAGTGCTACAAGAAACCACATGGTTTATTTAGTTTACTACATAAATTCTCTTGTTAATTCGTATCTTTTGGAATTTTTTTTTTTAAATTAACCCCTGTATTCCATAGTTATTCCTATTTCATCAGGCTTTAGAATCCGGACTAAACTGGTAAAATAAAAGAGCAAGGTGCTTACTTAACATCAGGCCCAGCTTAATCACAGAAATACCAAGGCTCTCTCTCCATATTTATCTGATCTAATCACACATTATCTTTTCATTATCTTAAATCGAAGTGTGCTGCCTAGTCCCTCTTCGTTTTATTACTGGATTGAAAGAACCACTGGCCCACAGTATGTTAAAGATTCAATGGTTTAATATATAAGAGCCCCATTATGACTCCTACCATTTATTGGGTAACAATTGTGTGCCAAACACAGTGCAAAGTAATTTATACAATTACCCTCTGAGGGGAGAAGGAATAGTTTTATGACAGATGAGGACACTAAGGGTTAGAGAAGTTCAAACTTGCCCAAGGTCATCATGCTGCAAAAGTCACAGAGCTGTTTCTGAAAGCTGGATGTGCCTGACACTAAAGCCTGAGCTTTTCAGCTCTTTGATATGGCAAAAAACATGCAGAAAACTAAAAATCATAGGCAAGAATGGCATGTGAATTTAAGTATTGAAGAATTTATATGAACAGTAATTATGCTGAGTTGTCATCTAGTATTTGAATAGCTCTGAGAAAAGGGCCTGAAAAATAAAATGATCAAATCTAGGTTTTCACATAATTCCTAGATGTAAGTTATTGGTTAGTTAGGAACAATCATTATATTCTAGTATACCTTATCATTTCCACTGAACAGTATCTCTACCCCTAAGTGGATAGAAAATACCACAGACAGACAATGAGACAGTAAGACAGAAAGACAGTAAGAGACTATTCAGCTTTAAAATGACTCATATTAACATGAGCAAGTAATTTAGGCATTCAGGGATCATGGCCCAGTAATTTTATTTTTGTTTTTAGATAATACTAAATGAAGTAGAGTGATTAGAATCTCAGAGGATAATACTGAAATTGGTTTCAAAATGACCCTTAGCTTTAGATATTGTAAAAAATATACAGAATGAAGTTTCAGTAAAATAAGCAGACAAACAAAACAAGAGACATGTACAAAACCAAAGCAGAATGACAATATATAATTTGGATAGTCAACAATCCTCATGGAAATGTACAATTCAAAGTGCAGGTAATAGTATAACTAAAGCAGTGATTTGTTTTTCCATAGCTGTGTTCCCAATGTGTATAACAGTTTCTAAAACATAATGAGCTCTTATTTGTTGAATGGATGAGTAAATGAATGAATGTATGGTTATATTGAAATTTTGAGAAAAAATCTTAACTACGACAATATTTTAATAACAGTTTTTGGTTTCTAGTATTATAAATTTAGTTTGGAGGTTTAAAACTCAAAAAAAAAAAGAAAATTAAAATGTTAAGTCAGGTTAAGATACAGGTAAGAGATACTATAAAATTAAGAAACTGGAATCTAAGTAAAAATTAAATTACACATTGATTTTAGTTGATAAAATAACAGTGAAAATATTTAAGAATATAAACTTAGGGGCTTCCCTGGTGGCGCAGTGGTTGAGAATCTGCCTGCTAATGTAGGGGACATGGGTTCGAGCCCCGGTCTGAGAGGATCCCACATGCCGCGGAGCAACTAGGCCCGTGAGCCACAACTACTGAGCCTGCGCGTCTGGATCCTGTGCTCTGCAACAACAGAGGCCGCGATAGTGAGAGGACCGCACATCGCGATGAAGAGTGGCCCCCGCTTGCCACAACTAGAGAAAGCCCTCGCACAGAGCAACACTAAATAAATAAATTAATAAACTCCTACCCCCAACATCTTAAAAAATATATATATATATATATATATATATATATATATATATATATATATATAAACAGTAATACAAGAATAATTACTGAAAGTTATTTCTTTTTACTGAAAACAATAGGAGGAAATCTGCTTAAATTGAAGAAGAAATTAGGAGAACTTCATAACTGTGACCTTGCTAAACTTTAGCAAAGGGTAAATTTGGCAAAATAAATAAATTGATATATATCATCATTTATTAAACAAATATTTACTGATTGCCTACAGATGTCAGGAATTGTAATAGGCACTAGATATACAAAGAAAGCTTAGAGGTGTACCTGGCCCCAGGGTTCCAAAAGAATGTTTCTGAACCCAGTCAGAGAATGAATTAGATACTCTTCAAATTATAATCTCTGAGTGCTATGATGTATGTGTGCTGGTCTGATTCTAAGCATCATTTCCCGTAGAAGTTCTCTTTTGATTCATTCAAAATAATGCAATTCACAGATAAATAGTTAAACTTGTAGCTCTAAAGCACTATTCAAAGAAAAAAACTGACTGATAGTCTAGCCATATGTCTATATAACCTATAGTTGGAAAAAATGATTCCAATCCCTGGGTCTATGGGGCAATATGCAAATCAGAATTCATCTGCACAATGGAGTTTTGTGATTACTCTCAGCATAACCTATCTTTATTTGTTAGCTCCTTTCATGACAAAGGGTTCAATAACCCCCACTTCTCCAGTGCTCTGGCAAAGGAGCAAGAGATTGCTTTCCAGGTGGGTAGTCACAAGTAAGCAATTTCAGGAATCCTCTAATCTAATGAGGCAATCCATAATGGTTTTCCTCACTGTGTTCGTTCACCAACCACAGGGGGAAAAAAAAAAAAACAGAAGTAATTCTAGCAGCTGTTTGAAGGAGGAAAACACACACACACACACACACACACACACACTTTCCTTGTGTTAATAAAGAAAGAAAATAAATGCATAGATGAAATGATCACTATATAGGGCTGTCTTGGACAACAATTTATGTAGGTCATTTGTTATAGTCTCTAGGCTTTGGCTAAATTTGGACTTCAAAGAGTAGCTCATTGTTTTAAATTATATCTCACATTTAATATTTTATTAGTATAAAAATCCTCCTTTTTGGAAAGAAAAAGACCCAGAAATAAATGTCTATCTTTATTTTAAATTGAGATCTTAATGTACATTTGGCCAATATATATCTATATTTATTACTTATAACTCAATGGAATGAAATGCATCACCTCAAGTATTTATTGTAACTGCTTAGAATTTTTTTGGTCTCTTTTGCTCTCTCAAAGGAATAGTGAAAACTATGATCAGAACACAGTGAATTTTTTTTTCTGAGGTAGTGTCAGAAAAGTGTTAAGTAGTGTGAGGTGAATATGACCTTGGAGATACAGATAAAAATATTAAGGTGATATTAGACATTTTAGGACTTAGTTTATATTTTATAGATCTACTTATAAAGTTGATTAATTGTTCTGAGGAATACTTTGTCTAAAAATATAAAATGTTATGGCCCTATCAAAGACACCTGAAGCAATATATATAGGACTGGGGTCTGGAATTTGTATTTTGAGCATGCTCTTTTGGTGTCGTTTTATGTACACTAGTATACTGGTACAATTACACTAAATAGGCCTTATCTCTTCCTCCAAGGCATAAAATAAAACACTCTAATTACAATTATTACTAGTATAAATTACCATAAAATTCTAGAATTGAAAATGACCACAGAATTCAACCATTCAAATCCTCTCCACAATTTGGGGGAGGGGAACTCATCCCAAATTTCTATTCACAAACTTGAAGCTAGTCATTTCTACAGAAATTCTTAACCCTGCTCCAAAATGCAAGCCCCTCAGTCAATAATTTTCAGATCACTTCTTTCTTCTGCCACTGTTCTGTGCCTTCTGCTAACTCTATACTCTCCCACCACAGCTCACTGAAGACATTGATATCTTACTCCCATGGTTGTACCTAGAATGTGTCACAAGCCGTAATGGATCTGATACTTCCAGTGGTATCTTTGATACCAATTACTAGTTCTTGGCCAAGTCTTTCTAGGTCTCTCACTCCTTCATTGCCAATCCCCACGTTCTTCTGATTCACAGAGAATTCCAAGTCCTTCAACCCTCTATTTTCTCCCAATTTTAAGAAAGGTACTTCCAGGCATTACGTTATATTCATAATCAAGATACTATGTCATCTCACAAATAAACCTATTACAAAGCAGAAACAGACTCACAGACATAAAGAACTGACTTATGGTTAGCAAAGAAGGGGCGTGGGAGAGGGAAGGATTGGGAGTTTGGGATTAGCAGATGCAAACTATTATATACAGGATGGATAAACAACAAGGTCCTACTGTATAGCACAGGGAACCATAATCAATATCCCATGATAAACCATAATGGAAAAGAATGTGGAAAAGAATATATATGAATCACTTTGCTATACAGCAGAAATTAACAGAACACTGTAAATCAACTATATTTCAATAAAATGTTTAAGAAAGATACTATGTCATTTTATACATCAACAATGCCCTCAATTTCACCAAAGACTCTGCCCCACCTTATCCTGCTTCCTAGTTTGCTCCCTGAAACCTCACCCCTTCATTTATTCATTTAGACTGAAGAGAGAGAATGGCTGAAAAAACTATGCAATTAAGCATGTCAGTGGTTTGCAAACAAAGCTGGTCCCTCAGCTAGCTCAAAAGTACTTTTATTTCTTTTTTGTTTCCCCATTCAATAGTCACTCCAAAATTTCAGTGCCCATTCTTAAACTGACTGCGTACATCTCATGCAAATTATCAGCAAACTTAACTTATTGCACTGACAGTTGAATTATCATCATCAGCAATCATTTTTTCTTCCATTCAGTTTGTTTGGGATCCAAATTAATCTTTTCATCTCCTCAGGGTCTCTCCCATATCAACCAACCACCCTATCACATGTTTGTAGCTTCACCATGTCTTTAACACATCTACAGACTCCTTCCTCTTAGCAGGTACATAATGTAAATGGTGTAAAGGGGTTAGGTAGGCAGGAATGTATGCGTGCGTGTGATATATTGGGGAGAAAGGCAGAGAGAAGACTCAAGAATGAAAATAAGCATCACTATTGAAAAACACTAACTGAGAACGAGTCTTGTGATATAAGCTCTTTACAAATATCTCCCTGAAAACTCTAAAGATGGGTATTATTATCCTAATTTTAGAGAGCAGAAATCTGAGATTCAGGGTCTGCAACTTGTCCAATTAAGTAATAATAGCTATATTAATTTAGTTCTTAGTACTTATTGGTCATAGTTCAAACCACTTTATTCAGTAATGTAATCTTCTCGATAAGCTTATTAAGTAAGTAGTCATATAATCCCCATTTTATAGTTGAGGAAACATCACCCAATCCTACCTTGAGACCAAATTCTTGAAAGCATTGTCTATCTTCAAGATCCCTTCTTCCTCACTTTACATGGACTCTTATCAGCTGGAGTTTTCCCATCAAGCCCCTTTTGCTGTCACATAGGTGCAACACCAAACCATTCTTGTTTCTAAATCTATTGTTTCTCTATCTCCTTCTAGTCTCTCTGTCTCTGTTTCTCTCTCCATCTGCTTATTCACAATTCTTAGTTAGATTATAGTGATAGTCTGCTACCAGTATATTTATTGTCTTCTGAGTGTCCCTTCTAAAACAAAAACATGACCATAATCGGTTTGTCCTTGTTTTGACCACTACTGGATTCCACGAGCTTCAGGATAAAATCCCCCAGGCAGGAAATAAAAGGCATGTACTCCAACCTTCCTGAACTACTCACAATTTTCTAGACTTGTCCTCACCTCCCATGTACTCGAACATTCTCTCTGCTTTCCTTCCCATCCTATCACACACACACACACACACACACACACACACACACACACACACACACACAGAGTCACATTCCTATCTATTTAACTCTAGATATTAATTCACATTACAGGATCCATGATCCATCACATACTCAAGGAGATTTTCCCTAACTTCCTTTACAAAGCACCTATTCAGATTTCATGCACTTTGATCATCATTCTGGATCAGAGCTCAACAAACTTTTTCTGTAAAGGGCCAGATTTTAGGCTTTGTGGGACTAGAGGCAAAACCAAGCAACTCTTTTCCCAGAAAGGCTAATAGTCTGTTTAAAGTTTACATTTTACACTTTACATTTAAAAATGTAAAAAATCATTTTGACTTCTCAGGACAAACAAAAACAAGCAGTGGGCCAGATTTGATCCATAGGGTATAATTTGCCAATATTTGTACTAGATTATAATCATTTTATAATTTATCTGCCTTTCCCATTTTACAATGAGAATGTAGGGAATATACTTTTAATCTTTTTATTTTTAGTGATTAACTCAGTATTTGGTACACATTGGTCATTTAGTAGATGTTAATTAATATCAAGCAAATAAGTGATATTTAATCCTGAGTCCATGCCAAAAATGGAAGCAATCATTTCATTTTATAGGGAAAGAACTTGCATCAAGAAAAATATTAAAGTGACTTAACTAAGTTTATAGTAAGTATAAATATATACTTATATTAACAATATATGGTCAGTGCATTCAAGCATAGTCATTTGTGCATATTTCTTACTCATGAGGCAGAAGATTGTGTCTTATTCTTTTGTTAATCCTAGGTTCAGCACTCAGCATTGAATAACATAATTTATAATTGTGAAATTGCTTTCATCAAGTGGTGCATAAAATGCTTTCTAATATATTATATAGTATTGCATCATAAAAGAACACTGTGAAGGAGGTATTGTTATCATTATATTATAAATGATGAAACTGACCACAAAGAGATTATGTGACTTGTCTAATACAACACAGTTGGAACATGGCAGAGTCAGGACACAAACCCAGTCTTCTGATCACATATTCAGGACCTTCTCCTTATAAATTTGCTGTTTCCATACCAAAAGGAAACATTTGTTGAACTCTCTAATGAAGTTCTTTTAAAATTCAAATGATATTTTATTGCCAAAATGACAGTCAGTTAAATCAGGAGCTTAAAACTTTTCAGCCAAAGGAATAATTATCTCCCTGAGCTTGCAATGTTTAGCAGAGAAGTTAACTATTAATGTCCCTGAAAATGTTTTTCAGTTCAGCAAATAGGGGATCTGTCATGATTAAGCTTTTAAGGTAGCCCCTAATATTATCAGTAAACCAAGTAACCTAAAGAGGCAAAATAATGTGAGGAAAAAAACTACATAGGGTCACCAGACAATGGAAATGTATAATGGATGCAGATTGTCAAAAAAATGCTTTTCAATTAGTTTTGTATAATGCACATTCCTTTAACTGATATGTATTTTTTTCAATTTTTGCATCTTTAGTGAGAAAGTTGTTTAACCATTACTATTTAAATGTAAGACTGTAAATTTTTTGTGAATTTGTTTATCATGTGCCTTTTACTTTTTTCAACTTAGATATAAATTATACACATATTTATCTTCAATATAAATTTTATAATATGAGAAAGCACTCAATGTTTAATAGTGAAATCACCAGCATTACATTAATAGTGGTACATTTTATAAAAAGTGATTTGGAAATCATTAATGGAGCAGCACTATGAGCATAACAATAAGAGTGAGTACCCAGGTACAGCTGAGTACCCAGGTACAGGTACCCAGGTACAAGAGTGAGTACCCAGGTACAGGTACTCACCCAGGTACAGTGAGTACCCAGGTACAAGAGTGAGTACCCAGGTACAGCTAATACAAAAGCTATCCCTCAGGTATCTAGAATAGAAACAACTTGCTTCATGGCTTCAAATGACATATCGTAAATCTTGCAATTCCATTGGAGTTATAGATGCACAAAGTACAAAACAAAGGTTTCCATGTTTCATCTCTAAGAACTGAAAAATGATTATTTCCTCAATGTTAGAATTAACCAAAGCAAAATGTAATTAACTACTAGCAGGAATTTGTTTTCAATAGCCTTTACATGGAGATTTAAACATATTCAATATGATGACAGAAGTTTTTGCATGAAATTATTTGTTGGAGATAATGCTGGCACTACTGTGACTTTCATAAACTGCTGGAAGATAGCAGCGGTTTCCAAGGATGATTTGATAATATAGCTGTTATGTTCCGAATGAAGGCTTTCAGACACAAACAATACCTGCTGTGTCATTTCCTAATATTTTAGTATGAATTCAGAAAGTAATGATCTTAAAAACTGAGTGCTTTGATAAAAGGAATTATGACATACAGTGTTGACTTTTAGATTATTAATGGATTGATTGGCCAACTAATATATTTTATGCTCTCAAGAAAAGGCAAACTATCAAAAATCTGGAACCTAGTAAACAAATTTCAGGGAAGAGAGTGGTGGATAGTTTCTGTTCTACTGTTTGATCTTCTAATCAAATAATTTTGACTCATAAAATACATTCAGCTTCAACATTCCACCCACAGTCTGAATTCTTGGACTTGGATAAAATCAGCTACTATGTTTTGCTTATAATTACTATGCAATTTAATTTGTAGTCCAGCCGTTTAGTCAGCTGTAGTTTCTCTATCTTGTATTTCTCCAAAAGTATTTGACCATTTCCCACCAAATTATTGTAGCTACAAATGTATTATCTAGTTCTAAAACATAAGTGAGTAATGTTACAACTTAATGAATGATTATTGGTTTTAGGGGTCACTAACAATGAGTCTGGAGATTAAATATCATGTAGATATATAAATTAATAATAAACATGGAAACCATTTCATGGATCATTCTCCTCTTAAAAATAAAGTGGTAAGCAAGGTGAAGTATTATAATTTTCAAAGAACAGGCCCATTAAATTTTAAAGGCCTAATTCTAGAAAAAATAGTGAAGAAAATCACAGATTAAAAACATGATCTCACTTTCTCCTCTTTATAATCCTAACATGTTCATGCATTTCTTTCTGAGAGCTATATTTGCATTCCAGGTCAAGTAGGAGGTTCTGGACTTTATTCCCAGACTTTTTCTGCTTTACAGAAACTTACTGGGAAATCCTATTACACAAAATTCTTAAAAGATAGTCTACCAAATGTAAAATGGATGGCTAGTGAGAAGCTGCTGCATAGCACAGGGAGATCAGCTCAATGCTTTCTGAGGACAGAGAGGGGTGGGATACGGAGGGTGGGAGGGAGGCCCAAGAGGGAGGGGATATATATGTACTTACAGCTGATTCACTTTGTTGTACAACAGAAACTAACACAACATTGTAAAGCAATTATACTCCAATAAAGATATTAAAAAAAAGATAGTCTGAAATCAAGATATCTCTGCTGCTTTATGCCTGTGCACGGTGATTCGAAAAAAAAAAAAAAAAGCTGAAAATGGGGCATGAGAAAAGACAAAAACACTGTACATCTTCAACTCTAAACTGGTCATTATCATTCCCAAAAAAGAATCATTAAGTCTGGTAATTTATAGCTGAACATACTCTTTTGAAGCTAACATCACTTTCTCTACTTAGAATTAATTTGTTTAGGTATGCCTGATAGAGAAGGGGGGGGGAAGAGCAAAGGTACTGATTAGAAATGTACCAACTTATTATTTGAATAAACAGAGTATGCTTGTGACCTCTTACATTTATATCCTAATAACACATGTGTTTCTCTTATTTAGAGGAATTCCAAATTAATTATTTTTAATTATTTTTTTCTATTTTAGCACTCTTAGCAATACTATTTTTTTAACATCTTTATTGGAGTATAATTGCTTTACAATGGTGTGTTAGTTTCTGCTTTATAACAAAGTGAATCAGTTATACATATACATATGTTCCCATATCCCCTCCCTCTTGCATCTCCTTCCCTCCCATCCTCCCTATCCCACCCCTTTAGGTGGTCACAAAGCACCTAGCTGATCTCCCTGTGCCATGTGGCTGCTTCTCACTAGCTATCTATTTTATGTTTGGTAGTATATATATGTCCATGCCACTCTCTCACTTTGTCACAGCTTACCCTTCCCCCTCCCCATCTCCTCAAGTCCATTCTCTAGTAGGTCTGTGTCTTTATTCCCCTCTTACCCCTAGATTCTTCATGACCTTTTTTTTTTCTTAGATTCCATATATATGTGTTAGCATATGGTATTTGCTTTTGTCTTTCTGACTTACTTCACTCTGTATGGCAGACTCTAGGTTCATCCACCTTACTACAAATAACTCAATTTTGTTTCTTTTTATGGCCGAGTAATATTCCATTGTATATATGTGCCACATCTTCTTTATCCATTCAACCAATGATGGACACTTAAGTTGCCTCCATCTCCTGGCTATTGTAAATAGAGCTGCAATGAACATTTTGGTATATGACTCTTTATTAATTATGGTTTTCTCAGGGTATATGCCCAGTAGTGGGATTGCTAGGCCGTATGGTAGTTCTATTTGTAGTTTTTTAAGGAACCTCCATACTGTTCTCCATAGTGGCTGTATTAATTTACATTCCCACCAGCAGTGCAAGAGTGTTCCCTTTTCTCCACACCCTCTCCAGCATTTATTGTTTCTAGATTTCTTGATGATGCCCATTCTGACTGGTGTGAGATGATACCTCATTGTAGTTTTGATTTGCATTTCTCTAATGATTAATGATGTTGAGCATTCTTTCATGTGTTTGTTGGCAATCTGTTTATCTTCTTTGGAGAAATGTCTATTTAAGTCTTCTGCCCATTTTTGGATTGGGTTGTTTGTTTTTTTGCTATTAAGCTGCATGAGCTGCTTGTAAATTTTTGAGATTAATCCTTTGTCAGTTGCTTCATTAGCAAATATTTTCTCCCATTCTGAAGGTTGTCTTTTCGTGTTGTTTATGGTTTCCTTTGCTGTGCAAAAGCTTTGAAGTTTCATTAGGTCCCATTTGTTTATTTTTGTTTTTATTTCCATTTCTCTAGGAGGTGGGTCAAAAAGGATCTTGCTGTGATTTATGTCATAGACTGTTCTGCCTATGTTTTCCTCTAAGAGTTTGATAGTGTCTGGCCTTCCATTTAGGTCTTTAATCCATTTTGAGTTTATTTTTGTGTATGGTATTAGGGAGTGTTCTAATCTCATACTTTTACATGTCCCTGTCCAGTTTTCCCAGCACCACTTATTGAAGAGGCTGTCTTTGCTCCACTGTATAGTCTTGCCTCCTTTATCAAAGATAAGGTGACCATATGTGTGTGGGTTTATCTCTGGGCTTTCTATCCTGTTCCATTGATCTATCTTTCTGTTTTTGTGCCAGTACCATACTGTCTTGATTACTGTAGCTTTGTAGTATAGTCTGAAGTCAGGGAACCTGATTCCTCCAGCTCCATTTTTTGTTCTCAAGATTGCTTTGGCTATTTGGGGTCTTTTGTGTTTCCATACAAATTGTGAAATTTTTTGTTCTAGTTCTGTGAAAATTGCCAGTGGTAGTTTGATAGGGATTGCAAGCAATGCTATTCTTAAATCTTGTGGATCTTAATAAATGGAATCTTAGATTAACCAGTATTTATCAAATTTTACCAAAATATTACTATGTCAACACTAGCATATATTGGGGAAATGTAGTTTTTAATTAATATTTTAATTACTATTTTCAAAAGTTTATGAAAGTATTTTATATAGGTTAGTATGTACCACTTTAGTCACAAAAGTGATAATTTAAACACTAGAAATCATATAAAATCAAAGAAAATTTTAAATAAGCATAAGAAAAGCACACCTGCCCAGTAAGAACATGAGAATTTACACATTTGAATATATTTAAGACATTTTTGTTGTAATTAGACAATTTTCCTATTTGGATTTCATAGGACACATTAACACTTTCCTTGAAGGACAGACCCAGCCTTAAAAACCATTTAGGAAACCAGACCTAGACCCCCCCAGAAGGGGATAACGTTTGGAATATATGGCAGGAGAACAAGAGCCCTTTATTTTATTTTAGCTGAGTGTTGGTACTTGTCAATTAAGATAGACAGATAGATAGATAGATAGATAGATAATGTGTATATATACATACCTGTGTGTGTGTGTGTTTGTGTGTATGTTATGTTTCTCTGGAGAACCCTGACATACCATGACTATGTCCCATCTCTAGAATGTCATATTTTTGGTAATCTGGGGTCATATATGATTTGACTGGCATATTTATTCAGCTTTTGTCCACTAGGAATGTCTGATCTTCTGATTCTTTTCTGCAATACTTGAATCTCTTCAGACATGAATTAATAGCTGTTTTATCCCAAGTGCATTTAATATGTTAATAAATGCCAAATTACATACTGTCAACTTTTCTTCCATTGAGGAACATTTGTATAATCCTTTTTATAAAAATGAGCCATTTGGGCTTCCCTGGTGGCACAGTGGTTAGGAATCTGCCTGCCAATGCAGGGGGCACGAGTTCTATCCCTGGCCCAGGAAGATCCCACATTCTGCAGAGCAACTAAGCCCGTGTGCCACAACTACTGAGCCTGCACTCTAGAGCCAATGAGCCACAAGTACTGAAACCCGTGTGCCTAGAGCCTGTGCTCCACCACAAAAGAAGCCACTGCAATGAGAAGCCTGCACACCTCAACAAAGAGTAGGCCCTGCTCGCCACAACCAGGGAAAAGCCTGAGCACAGCAAAGACCCAATGCAACCAAAAATAAAATAAATAAAATAAAATAAATAAATTTATTAAAAAATGGAGCCATTTAAAAATAATATTTTTCTTATTTGTCAGGGTATTAGAGAGGGAGATTCAAGTTTTGTAAGAAGATGAAATAAAATGATTTTTCAAGTCCTTACCAAGTAGAATTTTTGTTTTTTAGAGTCTACTATCTCTATATGGTTTCAATGTAATGCAAAATAAATATTCTTTTAATCTCAAATCAGTTAGATTACAAATGCTACTTTGAGATTCTGATGAGTAGTATTTTAAAAGTCTGAGCCTAATTTATTTCAAAATTTCTCTAAATAAATAAAATACATTTCTCACAAAAATCCTCTAGTGCTGTGTTAACATATTGGCAGTATTCTACATGTTAAAATATAATAATAATGATAATGATAATACTAATAATGATAATTTCTCTTTCTTGTGTTTTTAAAACATAGTGTACAGGCAAGCAGATTTTACTCCTACCAGGAACTGGGTGACAAAGGATAAGGCAGGAAAAGGTTAAAAGAGGGTTCTGGCAGATATTACAGGCTCATGTAAATAAAAGACAAGAGCTGAATCTGATAGGGAAGACGAAGTATAAATTTTTAGCAAAGGAATTAGTATCTGAGACCTGTCAAATCTGCTGATGTGGAGACCAGCACATTTTTAGAGTGTAATTAGATTCATACAAGAAATCCAAAATTCAGTAAATGAAACTATGATGGAGAGAATGCATAGCAATGAGAGCTACATGCTATTGAACTTTAAAGGGGTTACATCAGGCTCAGGCCACTGGCAATCACAAGGAGTAGGATAATTCTGGTGAAAAAAAAAGCATTGCTAATTAAGACAAACATGCAATAGCCACTCCCCAAATTCTGTTTCCTGGCTAAAAAAATACATGCCTTTGTCCTAATACCATTTGCTTCAGGGGAAGCTGAGTCCTTCCATAGTCTCAGAGGTGAATTTAGATTATTCTTGGTTGGCCTATTGTGATACTTTTTTCCTATTTCCTATCGCTGGTTTACAAAGAGACATGAGCTAAGATTAATAACTTAGTCAATACTTCTGAAATGTATACAAATATGCAAAAATATTTATATATGAATAGTCCCATTAAACATTAATATAAGTAGGAGTGAAAGAAGCTATAATATGGAAGTATTTTAAAAGACTGATATGTTATTTTAATTGCAAATGATTAATCTTGCTTCTGGCATTCAGGAATAATAATGATTTTTTGTTTTTTGAAGAGATTTTTTTAGCAAATTACAAAACTTTAAAAATATTGTGAATTGTTATCACAATCCTACGTGGTTCATGTATATTTATAGACACATTCTAAAAGTCTTACATATGCAGATTGTAATACATAATTAAATAACACTTTTAATTAAAATGTAGAAGTGAAATATGTATGTACACACAAAAACTTGTTTTGAACTCTAATGTCAATCCCTTAGGGAAAGAACAAAGACACAAACTGAAGTTATCGGTGACAAGTAAGGAAAAAACAAACTTTCTAGGTTTTTTTTTTTCCAACTTTTTCTATAAAGCAATAGCAACAGAAAATGTCAAGAAATAGATTAAATGAGTCTTTGTTTTGATACTTAATGCCACCATACTGGTTAAACAGAAAGGGAACTGTATGCCATATTTACTTGCATAATTGCTGCCCTTTTCTTTCTTGTTTTGTAAGCCACTCGATACAAATAACCTATGCAAAAGTATACGTACAGCAATTATTCATGGTGACCAATATGTGAGTAAATACGACAAATGAACAAAAATACTGTAGACTTCAGCAAAGCACAAATAGTGTGCTGAATTTCAAAAAAAAAAAATCTTAACTGGAAATGAAAAGGAAAAGATGCAAGGCCATTAGGTATAGGTAATCAGTTTGCATGTATCTTTGTAGGACATATGGCAAACTTACCACAGAAGAATAATTCTTAGTAATCAATATGCAACTTGAGAAGAAACATAAGAGAGTAAATGTTTCTCATCCTTCTTGGGCTTTGAAAACATGACTCCACTGCATGAATTAATTTCTACATGTTAAATAATTAATTTGAAGAGATGACAACTGTAATTTAAGTTAGCTCCTAAATATTGCCTACACTCTTAAAAATAGAAATACTTGTATACAGAAATACATTAAAACAACAAGCAATAACTGATGATTACTTTTAATGACAAATGCTCCATCTTTAACAACAGGAACACATGCAAGGAGAGAGTAATAAGAGAGGATGGACTGAAAGAAGATAGATCTCCATGAGGTAAAACCCATCCAAATTCTCCAACTTTCCTCAGCTCTTCCTGTCTTGTAGTTTACAATTCTTTGATCATGCATATACCCTTTCTCAAAGTCACATTATAGAATTTTATCTTTACCTTGAGTCTGATCTTCTGATTACTAAGTCTAAAATTACTGACAGGCATTCATACAGTGCTTTGGGTAAAGAGTATATTAATTTTGATTCTTCTGCTAATTAAATAGCAACAAAAATTACAAATATTTTACTAATGTCATGGCAAGTGAGATTCTGTGAAATCAAAACTGTTAGGAGGTCTGTGGTTCACAAAATTATCCCAAAATATTTACCTTGTCTTTAAAAAACTGAAAGCCAATACAACACATCATAAGCCAACAAAGGTACAAAAAGCATTAACTCTTACAAATTAAAAAAGAGACCAAAGAAATTTCTTTTTGCTTCATTGTGTCATCCTTTTCTTTGAAACACAGTTTAATTTCTTCTTCTTCTTCTTCTTCTTTTTTTTTTTTTTGTTTAAAGTAATGTGATTGACATAAATGTTTTATAGCTCTCTTTACCTAGCGGTGAAGATTTTCTAGTTCAGTTTTTCAATATATTGCCTCAGTTATCATCCGTTCCTAACAATTTCCAACCTGAAAAAAAGAAAAAAAAATGGGTCCTGTTTTTGTCATGAAACACGTTGCGTGTTTCTTTGAAGAGAAGTAGTTTGGGCTATAAATTATTTTCCTTCCAAGGACATACAAATAGAAACCCTGCAAATTTCATCATCATTTTACCACATATTTGCTGTGGAAATTAAAGTCACCTATGTCCTGTCTTTCATTTTTTATTCTTTCTTTTCTAATATGAAATGTAGAACTAAATTTAAAATATATTTTAGAGATTAATGATTGGGAGAAATGTCTTATATCAGAAAATGTTATCCATATTAGACATGGGTAAGTAGATACCTTCAAAAGGTCAAAGTGCATGCATTAGGGGTTATTTTTAATTTTAGTCCAGCAAAAGTTTGAAAGAAAACTGACTACCAATGTAGGCATGTTAAATAACAAGTAGTTCTTCTTTATTAGACTGCCTTCTTTTAAAACTATCTCAGGAAGAAATCTTGATACATGCTTAACTGTCATAACTGGACTCTCTTCCCACTATGAAAACCTTTTTATCTCTTGAAGCTTTGGCAGGATTTGTTATCAATGATTTGATTTAGTATAGGAGTTCTCAAACTGTGGTCCGAGGTCAACTACACTGGCACGTCTTCTGTGAACTTTCTAGAAATGCACATTGAATGCAGAACATCAGAAATCTGGGTTTGAAGACTCTCCAGCTGATTTTAAAACACATCAAAGTTTGAGAATCACTGGTTTAGTAGATACCAAGCTTAATGATAAAAAGTGTGGTTTATTATTATATTATTATTATTTGTTGCAGTAGTAGTAGTCATATTTCTATAATGGGTTGTAAGATATATTTTTTTGCAATTATACAAGGCACATGCAAAATAAGCTGGGAATGCTAAGTGGCATCTGTCATGATGTGATAGAGGGCACTCATCATAAGAAAAATGTGAGTCTTCATTCCATCCAGCTTAAGCCTCTATTGTTCAATATTCAAGATTCAAAGTGGCCTCTCAAACTTGGTATTCTAGAACCAAAGAATAGCAGCCCATAACAATAAGAGACACATATCTTTAGCCCATGTTTTATTTACAGCATGTGGTCAGTATTATATGATGAATAGATGGTCTACATGAGTGAGGTCAGACTTGACAATGTAGAAATATCAGTATCTATATAATAAGTCAATCTAAAATAGTGGGCAATGAAATTACTGATTGTACTTCTCCGGAATCTTGGCACTCTTAGTTTTCTAACCCTTCTCATTCTTTCTCTCAAAATGAGCTAATAAGATTAAAAAATTAGGGAGGTGGGTCAAATACAGTCATAATAGTCAGAAAAAGTGTAGAGAGAGAACCTAAATGTTCTACTATTGTTAAATAGTGACTTTTGCTTCTAAATTATTAGAAGATGAATTTCTTTCTATGACCACTTCAGTAATGCCCAGCTTCCACTGCAAATGCTATTTTGAAGGGAAGGAGAGTGCAATTTCAGTTTTACATCTGAGTTTATTTTTCATTTTCTGACTGTTTCAATTGTTATAAGAATTACTCAATTCACAGGAAATATGAACAAGTCATGTATTTTTCTTCTACATAAAAGTGTTTTTTGGGCAGAATACAGACTAAAATATAATGCCACTAAAAGGACCATAAGGAAGATTTTATCACACTGATCACTTGCTGGGTCTAACTCCCAACTAAAATAGACCTATGACACACGTCATAAGTAACATAAGCAACACTTGCCTGACTCAAGTTTTTTAATTAATGGAATTTATTTTTTAAAATACTTTTAAGTTCGCAGAAAACTGAAAGGAAAGTACAGAGAGTTCCCATATATCTCTCATCCTCTTTAATATCTTGCAATAGTATGGTACATTTGTTACAACTGATGAACCAATATTGATACATTGTTATTAAATAAAGCTATAGTTCACATTAGGGTTCATTCTCTGTGTTGTACACTCCATGAATTTTGACAAATGCATGATAACTTGTACCCACCAGTATTATACAGAATAATTTCACTGCCCTAAAAATCCCCTGGTAAGACTTAGTTTTAAATTATGTTATACTGGTAAAGACAGTTTAAAATCCATTTGGAATAAGTATAGGAAATATTTAATGCTTGTTCTTTACTGAAATCTAAAGAACGTTTCCAGTAAATCTTATATGAAAATATATGGTTCAGGCTCTAGAACCTTGTTACTTGCCTTGGTCTGCACTGGCTGCTAAAACAAATTCCCTTGGACTGGGTGGCTTAAACAATTATTTCTCACAGTTATGGAATCTGGAAAGTTGAAGATCAAATCTACCTTCCAACACCTTGATTTTGGACTCTCCAGCCTTCAGAACTGTGAGAAATCAGAGTACAGTGTAAATGAACAAGAATGAAATAAAAGGCAGGATTTTCAAACAGGTTTAACAAATGAATTTAGTTAGTTTCCATGTTGATTTTGTCTAAACACACTATGCAATATGCAATAGCTAGTAAAGAATATATGGCTATAAAATAACTTTTTTATGACTTTAAGATTGAAAACTCAAAGATTTACTGTTTTCTTTCTGCATTTGATGAACTTTTTTATAAGCTCTTCAATTATCTACACCATTAAATGTTTTTCTATAGGTTAGCATATAATCATCTTATGCAGAACCTCAAATTGGAAATGCACATCACAGATTTTTTATAACCAGGGCCTTTATTTGAACAAAGGCACAAATGAAAAGTAAAGCTGAGATAGTCACAAGTCAAGACAACCTACTTTTCACTACCTTTTAACTTAGTCTAAGATTAACTTAGCATAGTCAAGATTTTAAGACTTCCTGGGATATAGGACATTTTCCTGACAATATTTAACTTCAGAATCATTGATGATTGATGGTTTTCAATTTATGTATTTCATATATATGTATATACAGTGATATTAATCATATAATACAGTACTGTTTAATTAGAAAAAATAAATTATGCAGGCATACTGTTTTCTTTTTGGGGGGGGGTATGCGGGCCTCTCACTGTTGTGGCCTCTCCGTTGCGGAGCACAGGCTCCAGACACACAGGCTCAGTGGCCTAGCCACTCCACGGCATGTGGGATCTTCCCGGACCGGGGCACGAACCCGTGTTCCCTGCATCGGCAGGTGGACTCTCAACCACTGCACCACCAGGGAAGCCCCAGGCATACTTTTTGAAGCTTTTTTTCATATTTAAGACCTGTCCCTGATCTCCACACAACTGTTATTGACTGCTATAAGCAGCACCCTAATTTATTTTTTTCCATTGCTCATTTAGGACCAGGACATCAGGGGCAAAGCAGAGCCCTGGAGAGCAGTGGCAAATTTTTTTAATGTTTTTTTTTTTTTTTTTTTTGGCTAAATTAGGTCTTCGTTGCTCTGCGCAGGCTTTCTCTAGTTGTGGTGAGCGGGAGCTACTCTTCGTTGTGGTGCATGGGCTTCTCATTGCAGTGGCTTCTCTTGTTGTGGAGCACGGGCTTCAGTAGTTGTGGCACGCAGGCTCAGTAGTTGTGGTGCACGGGCTTAGTGGCTCCACGGCATGTGAGATCTTCCCAGACCAGGGATCGAACCCGTGTCTCCTGCATTGGCAGGCAGACTCTTAACCACTGTGCCACCAGGGAAGTCCCAAGCAGTGGCAATTTAAGACCACTTATGAAATGCAGGGGGCCCAGTTCAATAAGCCTTCTCTGTTGTATAAATCATTGTATGTGAAATTTTCCTATTTTCTAATATCTCTACAGGATACACACTGAAATCTTTATTTTCATGGGTCTAAGTTCTTCTCCGTCTAACAGTATTTTAACTTTTCAAATAGAAAGTATTGTGAGTTAATAAATATAATTATGTTTGATCCTATCGATGAATAAAGAACAATTTAACTTAAAATTATCAAAAGTATAAAAATGATTAAATAATGAAAATATTTCTAAATATTATATTTAGTTTTTGCTACAAGTATATGAATTTCCTATTATATAGAAAACTCTGAAAATAAGGTTTGTTAGTGTATCTACTTTTTTTAAAATAGATTTTAGAAATCTGGGTTTCAGTCCTATTACAAAATAATAGTATTTTTTATCACAGCACATGGTTCATCTAGCTGTTTTATAAAGAAATACCTATAGGAAAAGTTAAAATTTTAGCAAAGAAATATTTTGGTATAAAACAACAAGATTTAGAATGATTTTCTGTCCTTTGGGGAGTTCTATGTTAATTCTTTAGCTTCTAAATGGCACTGGCATTACGATAATGTTGCTTAATCTAGCATGAAATGCCACAATAAATAATATACACTGCTCCCCCCACAAGTTTGCAATAATTAAATATTCTTGTTGCTTTATCCCTAAGAGAAACTCTAATATATTTATGTATGAAGCTGACAACACAACTTTCCCTTACAGGCTTTGATCCTACTGCAGATGAATCTTAAATCCCTTATTTGTATACAAATCATAACTTTAAAATCAGGGTATTAGGCTAAAATATTGTTTGAAGTACATAGCTTGTATCAGAAATGCAAGTAATAGCTCTCATGAACTCGTGCTATAAAATGTGCAACGTTAGTAATATTTTGTAAAGTGTGTTTAAATGTCTTTTAAAATAAACTGTCACTAATATCATCTGAAAAACAGAGGAAAAGTACGTGAAGAATCTGTCTAGAGGAGTTATTTTTATCAACTATTCTATCTTGTCAATTCATTTGTAGAAAAAATAAAGTCAGGGGAACAGTCTGAGAGATTTTTTTTCTTCACTGAATTTACTATTTCCTAGGCCAGCGTTTGCAAAACCTGGACATCTCTCCACTTGCATGCCTTCCTGAATTGGAATTCCTGGGTGAGAGGACCCTGGAAATACATTTAAACAAACACTTCTGGTAATTCTTAAGCTCGCCAAATTTGAAAACCACTGCCTTAGACGATATATGTAAACGTTTTCAAATGTTTAGTACCAAACAACTCTCTTTCTACATTTCCTGAAGATGGAAAGTGTAAGCAAATTGACACCAGCTTCTTTGAAAGTCAGTAGGGAGACCTCTGCTTTTACGTCTGATGATAAAATATCTGTGTATATATAGTTAAACACAAGATTTTATAGTGGAGGTAACACTACATATAGCAAACTCTCAGTGGTTCAGAATGAGGTTCTTTCAAATTAATGTCACACCAAAACTGCCTGGTCAACTGGTGAAGGCATTTGCACTTTACCGGCTTCGTTCAGTTTTGTACAATTTATTTTTTCAAAACTAAAGAACACATGAAGTCTTCAGGCTGATAATAAGAATTTTGGCTAACAAGTCAAAACAACTTGATAGAGTTCTCAGGAAAAGTATGCCTCTAATATAAAAACAAATACCTGGTGCTTGAAGGATAAATAGCACTTCCACACCAATCTTTCCTCCAAAACCCAGAGGCAGAAAGAAAGTTTCAGAAACATATGAGAAATGACAGGCAATGTAAAATAAAGTTTGAATAGAAAATGTGAAAAACTTGAAATGGTTGCAAAAATTCAAAAATTCATAGGGGAACTGGTAAAGTGCTTAATAGAATTATCAGCTTAAAAAATTATATGATAAGAATGTAAATCAAAAGCTTCCCCTGGATTGCTTAGCCATCAGAAAGAACTGAGACTAGGGGATTCCACAGTGTTCCTTAGACAGAAAAAAAAGAAAAACAAATCCACATGTACAGGTTGAAGAGAGAGAGGGGGAAAAAAAACAGAGGGAAAGAGAGGACAGAGACAGAACCTAAAATGCTTCAGAAGTTTGGGGAGGACTATCCCCCAACTCTAATTTTATTTATATAATATACGTTTCACTGTACAGATCAAAACTACATAGTTGCTCTGACCATAGAGTGGCCACAATTTATATCTATAAAGTGCTAATTTTTTCGACTGTCTTTTTTTTCTTCCTTATGAAGAATTTACCTAAGTAGATTCTGCAGCCCAACTTTATTTGTTGACTCTCATTGTAGTTTTCGGTTTTGTTGAAGACCATTTCACTGTGGTGTTAATTAATCAGCAAATATTTACAGTTAGGGGAGATTTTCTTAAAGGACATGACATGATTAGCTATGATCATTCACTAATATCACAAGTGAATTGTTGGGGCTGGTCAAAAATTTAGTTCGGGTTTTTCAGAAAAACCCAAATGAACTTTTTGGCCAATTCAATAAGTTATCAAAATATCTAGCCAGTCTCCTAGCTAGCACCTGAATCTATGAAACAGAATTTTGTTTCCATACAAGCAGGTATGAATGAAATGGAAGCTCCTGTATCAACATTTTCACTATTTTTGCCCATTTTATTTTCTTACAACTGTACTTTTCTTCACCTTAATCATATGCACAAACTATGGAAAATATACTTGTTTCTGAATGTGTGCCTATATAAATTATACATATTGAGAAAAAATAAATCACTATTGCTAAAAAGAAATTAAAAACATTTGTACTAGCTTAAAACTTTCAGGTTTTTCTTGAAATGACAATTAAATAACATTAAAAAAATCAGTGTTTTAGTAATGAAAACCCATATCAGTCTTGCATCCATGACTATCCTTTCTCAAATTATCCATAATTGTAGTGTGATGCATTTTGCTAACTACCTGTACTATGTCACCTTAAACAAATTTCATACTATCAACCGCATTTTCTTAATTGTGTATTTCTCCTTTTATTTTCAACAGCACAGTAATTTTGCAGCAAAGAATATTTCTAATCTCCCTTAGAGCTCCACTTGTCCCTTCAGTAGAGACTGCACCTGGTTGATTTAGTTATGACTTTTTCATTAAGTTGATAATACAAGAGCATAACAGAACATTGAAATAGCTTGGGGCTAGAAGACCTGTTATAGTCTTAACACAAACTGGTCATGTGCCATGAAGATAATTCATTTTATGGTTTTGATTAGTGACCTTCTATCTCTAAAAACTCTGCAAGTTCTAAAATTCTAGAGTTTATCTACTGTGGGTTTTTTTAAAATTTATTTAATTAATTAATTTATTTTTGGCTGCATTGTGTTTTTGTCGCTGCGTGTGGGCTTTCTCTAGTTGCGGTGAGTGGGGGTTATCTTCGATGCGGTGCGCAGGCTTCTCATTGTGGGGTCTCCTCTTGTTGTGGAGCACGGGCTCTAGGTGCGTGGGCTTCAGTAGTTGTGGCACGTGCGCTCAGTAGTTGTGGCTCACGGGCTCTAGAGCACAGGCTTAGTAGTTGTGGCTCACGGGCTTCATTGCTCTGCGGCATGTGGGATCTTCCCAGACCAGGGCTCAAACCCGTGTCCTCTGCACTGGCAGGTGGACTCCCAACCACTGCACCACCAGAGAAGCCCTCTATTATATATTATTGATTTTCATTTAAGAAACCACATTTTCAATAAAATTATTCTGATTCTAAATTCCCTTTTCTTTGTAAACTTCTTACAGAAAATCGTGATATGACATCTTTCTTGAAATGATGTTTTCAATCTAAATTCTGTGGTGTTCTGGAGCTGGTTCCTACCAGACTTGTAAGAGCCTACTGTATGCATAATTTCTCAAAACTCTGTGTTCAGTTATGCCAATTTATCTTGAAATCAGCTATAGTTGATGTATTTTAACTATGGAATTTGGTAAATGCTGCAAATCATGGCTTTTTACTCCCAGAGAGCCCGTTGTTAGGCTTTACCAACACACCACTTGGATTGGACCTAAACGATCTTTATGATGCCGTTCAGTATGGAAATTGATTTTTTTATTACAGTTATTTTTTATCATAATCCACGATTTGGTAACTAGTTTCTCTCAGAAAAAAAAAATGACACCACTTATTTAGATAGGTATGTTTTAAATCACAGAACCTAATTTAACACACTAAAGTATATTGACATTTTACTGATGTTACCAGTACTACAAAGTTCTAAACTTTGAAGTTTCTATGAACATTTAACCCAGCAGGTGAAGCACACATGGTTTGTTGGGATTTCCAGTCATGTTCATGAATCCTATTGCAGCTCAGTGCAAATTCATCTTTCCCGAGTCTTATGTTTGCTTCCTAAGCCTTTACATACTCTAGTAGGATGCCTAGAGTAACCTCCTTTCTAAATCATATTGCTTTTTCACTCTATCAGCCACCATACAACAGATTGGTTTATAACAGCATGTCTTCTTGGAACCATGTCAAACTGTATATAACCTACAGTAACACATTTTTCAAAGGCAGAATGCATATTGTACTTCAGGGTGCCCCTGTCAAACTATGGCTTGAACAGTTATCCTCTGTATTGAAAAAGGACACCTTTGCATGGGATTGCTGTTGATAAGGCTATTGGTCTACACAATTTTGTGTGCCATTAGAAGCAGACTATACCACCAGCTCTCAGGTGGGTCACAAGATCTGTTGTTTGAGGCTGTTATTTCTTTGTGGTTCTGCCTCTTTCCTTTCTGGATATATGTTCTTCATCATGATCATTATATTTCTTCTGTACACTTGTTTCTTTTCTGTTACTATCACCAACAAAGAGCTTTAATTCATGATGTACTTCAATGTCTCTGAAACATTTTTTCCTCCTTCCCTCTGATGGTCTTTTTCAGTGTATAACTTGGCTGTTGCTAAAAGCAACTTGTTCTCAATGGAGTTAACTGTTTTTAACTATTTTGCAAAATCAAACATCATATGGTTTTTCTAGTTTTTTTTTCATTTTTTTAAAGCAAAGTCCATTTAAACATTTCCTTGATTAAAATAGAAAATTATGAAGGCAGTCTAATAATAGTGCATATGCACATTGCAGAAAATGGCATATATGTTTGAAAGTAAGCTGTATGAGAAAAATCAGCATATAATAATATTCAAACAGTAAAAGAAATAGGTATAAAATATAAATGTGTGAAATCAGACAAAGTACTCAAGAGTACATTTGCCTAAAAGTTTCCCTAATGCTAGAACACTAGATTAGTTTAGCATGACTCTAGAATAAACATAAACATTCTCTAAAAGTCATTTGGTAAGAATTAAAATTCACAAATCATGGGATATGATGGGCCTCAGGGGTGGTATCCATACAAATGCACATAGTTATGTACTTTATTACTTTAACTGGAGTTTGAAATGAGAACATAATTTGGAATAGCTCTGTTTTACTCCTTTTATTGCTGGATCAAACTTGGTAACTAACATGGGTTCCTTCTTGTCCTTCTCCCTTTACTTGTCAAGTACAATGATTAAACCAGGGAAGATACAAAGAGAAGTAATCAGCAGGCTGAAAGGAGAAAAAGAGTGATTACAGAGTACTCAGGAGACATCACTAGTGCAGAATTTATATGCAAAACTGCTCAGAAAACAAAACAGGGTGTTAATATCTACCTATTTTCCACTCTCACATCTATCATCATTCTTGAGGTTTTTTTTTTTTTTTTAAATACAGTTGTCCCAGAAAACTTGGTGCCAACTAACTTCTGAAGTATCTGCAACCTTCACATCTAATCACAAGGTTCACTCAATTTAATTTCATGAATATGTCTGCATTTAATGTTAGCTCTTCACGGTGGCCTTTATCACATTTAACCCAAGTTAAAGCAAAGGTCTATTAATAGGTCTCTCCCCTATTCCCTTCCCTATTATCCTCTGCCATGCTTTCCAAAGTAGTCCTGCAAAATTTACATCTTGTCTTATCACTCTTCCATTTAACTTCCTTGGTGAGTCATTATCACATGGTAATGTCAAGTCCAAATTTCCTGGTATAGCACAAAGTTTCTTTATAATGTGGTGCCTGTCTACATCTCTGTAATACCATTTCTCCCCTGAACCACCTAGCAAACTTCTCAACTCTGAAACTCACTAGGACTCAACTCTAACGTCACTTTATTTGATCCCCAGTACTTAATATGATGCTAATAATAATTAAATTTCAGGAGAATTCCATTTTGATGTCTCCATTTCCCCAAGTAAAACCTTATAACATCAGTTATACCCTTCTTCTGGAAGATGAGAAAAAGCATTTGGGACTTTACCAATAACGTGAAATATTTGTAACTTAAAATGTCAAAAGGACTTCTGCGGCGCTTGCAAACATTAAAGTCTCTATAATGTGAGTCTCTGGATTAAGCCACAAATTGTGTGAAAGCCACACGTTGGCTTTTAGCTAAAATTTTGTGCTTGTTTATTTTTAAACTCTATGGAAAGACTATTAGTTGTACTTTTTCTATATCCCCAAATAAGCCTGTGGTAACATCTACTTGGAGCAAGGTACTTCCTCAAGGAGTTTTCAAATATGCTTGCTCCTATAGATGTAAGAAAAAAAGAAAAAAAAACAGATGCTCTTAAGAGACAGAAAAAGGCCCAGTCCCCTGCAGAGAGAACATCTCCTACTTCATGCACTGCTCAGAACAAGGAGGAAAACACTATTACTTAGACACCTGTTACGCGGGTGCATCTCAGACTAGGGATTATGGGCAATCTAACTCTGGTTGGATGGCAGAAAACAAGGGTGATATCTCTGTAGTTTGTATGGTAGAAAACATTTTTTAAAAAGTATTTTGTTACTCTATTTCATCTCTTCTACTTTCTCAAAATTCAAAACGTATCAAATTCAGAAATTGTGGAATAACTGGTCCATGAAAAAGATACACTGAACTTCAAAAAAATATTTTTGTCATCTATTCCAGAACTATATTAGAGTCACCTTCAACTATTACTTTCCTGGCTTTTACATTCAAACTCTTATGCAGTTTTTGTTCATTTAACTGAACACTTAGGGTTAGTATTTTCTTCTATGGGCAGTCACTCTGATTCTCCCAGCTATATTTAGTGCAGTGGATATGTCCACTTTGGGATGAAGTAAGACAGTAGCACTGACATATATACATTACTAAATATAAAATAGATAGCTAATGTGAAGCAGCTGCATCACACGGGGAGATCAGCTCAGTGCTTTGTGACCACCTAGAGGGGTGGGATGGGGGGGTGGGAGGGAGACGGAAGAGGGAGGGGATATGGGGATATATGTATACATATAACTGATTCACTTTGTTATACAGCAGAAACTAATACAACATTGTAAAGCAATTATACTCCAATAAAGATGTTAAAAAAAAGAGGCGGCATAGAAATACCAGAGTAAGATAAGTGTAGATCAGTCAAGAAATGATAGTTCTAAAGAGAGAAAAGTAGAAAATTGTGAATGATATTCAGGAGGTCAAATGGACAAGCTTCATGATGGAGCATGAAGAAAAAAGTGGTTTCAAGATGATGTGTATATACATAGAAGGTAGTCTTATTTACTAAGACAGAAAACATTGGAGGAGGACCAGATTTAAAGGAGAACATCAATGAGTCCATTATCGGACATGAGGAGAACTCAATTAGGTAGTTATGTATATTGTTCTGATGTTTAGAGAACAATAATGCAAACAAACATGGCAACAGTTATTACTATAGCTATATATTAAATTTGGTTTTGAATTTTATCAGAGGTAAGATTAAAAAGCAGTACACACTGTATTGAATAACTATTGTTCAATTAAAGAAACCTCAGATATTTTTGTGTAGAACATTTCTCCAATTTTATAGGACTTTTTTCAAATGAATTTTTATGATATATACAAAAATGGACAGAATCTTTTAGTAAAAATTTCAGATAATTAGTAAATGTTCTTCAAACAGAACTTCCTGATATTGCTTCTTCTCCAAATCAAAGGCCATGATGAAGTCCTAAGGGAAAGAACTTTATAGAGGAATTCAGATGATGCAATCCAATTGTGCAGCATTTGTATAATCAATACAGCAACAAAGCTTAAAACAAATTTAGTCAAATAGATAGAAAAGTGTCTCTTGGATGGTCCCCCCAAATAAACTACTTTAAAGACTATTTTGCAAGTGTTTTTTTATAGTCTATTCACTACTAAAACTATCTGTGAAGGCCTGAAATACCTCTCTCTATATATAATGGCTTATGTTTTGTGCAATGTTCCACACAGAGGGATGTTTAGAGGTCAGGGATGTAGAATCTCATTCTACTTGAAAATGTAGGAGCTTTTAGTAATTGCTAGCTCAGAAAAGGCTTTTCAATTTATGAAAGAATGTTAGTTTCATAATTCATGTCAAGCTTTGAGAAACTTGAGAAAAAATAAATTATTGAATTTGTTAAAAAATTTGAGTCAGAGAAGCAATATCACAGAGATATTAAAGATTTGATGTTTGACTAACAGGAGTTCAAGTTGCCCTTCCACTTGTAGAGGGCACCATGGATGGTTAGTTCCCATCTCTGGCTCTCAATCTCTCCTGCTGCAGTACCAGGATAATAATAGCTCTGCCATGAGGACAAAATGAGATAGCAGTAAAAATCTCTTAGCACAGTGTTAGGAACAGGGTAATGACTCAATTAATTTATTTGTATTATTATCAATCAGTAATACTAGGTCAGGTGACTAAAGCTTTTATAGTATAAAGAAATAAAGAGATTTTAAGTAAAATATACTTAAGGATTTTCTAAATGTATTCTATATTCTGATAGACCTTTCAGAGTGACCAATTGCAACACAACCCAAAACTCTAATTTGTCTCTCAGGTTCTCTAGTATTACATATTTAACTACTGAAGATGTTTAAACATTTGCATTTAAGATTTATTCAACAGTTAGTTATATCTAAAAATCAGTCCTACTTTCTTATAATTTTTCATGACAGAAGCATATGTCCAATACATTCTATATGTCTATCACATATAATACAACTTAATATAAGAAGACCTATGCAAACTGCTAAAGTGTTTTTTACTACCCCAAAATTTGTCAAAACCATTTTCTCCCACATTGATCTTGGCAGTAACAAAGTTTAAAAGAGCTGAAGTTTAGAGGCTTCCCTGGTGGCGCAGTGGTTGAGAGTCCGCCTGCCAATGCAGGGGACATGGGTTCATGCTCTGGTCTGGGAAGATCCCACATACCATGGAGCAGCTGGGCCCATGAGCCACGGCCACTGAGCCTGCCCGTCCGGAGCCTGTGCTCTGCAACGGGAGAGGCCACAACAGTGAGAGGCCCGCGTACTGCAAAAAAAAAAAAAAAAAAAAAAAAAAAAGAGCTGAAGTTTAGTAAAGATTTTATTCAAAGCAAGAAAGCAAGCCTGATAGCAAATTTTGAACATTTACAATGTTTACATTACTATAATCTCAAGATATGTAAAGAAAAAGCCATCAATATCTACTCTATGCAGATGTCCTAAAGTTTATTTTTATATTTTATTTTTAGAAGTATTTTTATTTCTATATTTTTATATTGAATATTTTAGAAATATTTAACTCAAGCAGTTTTATCTCAAAATAGTATTAAAAGAAGGTTATCTTCACTTAGATTTTCCTTGAAGGTTGACTTTTTTCCCCTAAAATGTATAGAAATTTATAGTTTGTAGAAAGTTTGGGACAATCAAATAAATAGTCCAAAAAATACTTAACTCTCATAATCATCAGACATGTTTTCCAGCATAAACCATGAAAATATCCTTCCTAACGCTTCTCCTTTACTCTTTTTCAAACTCTGAGTTTATTAAAAATACCCAATTATCTTTACATAATTGACTGTTTCTTATGAGGAAGACAGAATGTACACACACATATGCAATAGACAAATCTGTATGTAATCAATAAAATTATCACTAGGTTATAAGGGCCAGAAGATGGAATGAAATGGACAAGACAGACGTCTTACAGAGAAAGAATGCTATGCTGAATGAAGAGAGGGAAAAAGGTGAGATGGCCTGATAATGACATGTAAAATTTCCAAAATAAATTCTTGACTCTTTCAAAAGTTTAAAAATCCAAGGCAAACTCAAGCTTATAAGCTAAATAAAAGAATTCAAAACTAGCACAATAAACAAAGGTGTAATTTGTATTTTAAAATTTGATTACTTATATCTATATTTAAAATATGCATGTCATATATCCATACCTAAAATATATATTATACATAGGTCTAACTAAAATTATTAATTTGATTTCCACTTCCATGTAAAATTCCATGCTTTTTTTTTTACATCTCAACTGGTGGAGGCCAGTTTTTGAACATTTGATTAGTTGTCACACAATATGTAATTCAGTTACAGAGCTTGACAAAAAGTACAATACTTAAAGATATTTTTTAATTAAATGCATTTTTAGCATGTCATATCAGCAGAGGCTTTGTGCTCAGCACTTTTCTGCTAAACACATATGATAGCTTAGGGTAGATAAAAGCGGGATAAGAAATGCTTTGCTTATATAGAATCTTCTAAAAGTTAGAAATCTAAAAACCAAAATTATATATATATGTCAAAATATATATATTCCCATAAACAAACTGACGTATATACATTTGAGTGTTTGATAATATCTAAGTTGCTTACATTAATAAAAATGCTTCTACTAAGTTTCCTATTGTCAAAAACAGAAAATGTGACTTATCAAAAATAAGATCTCTCTTAAGATGTTTCTATATTATGTTATATGCAAACTTCATGTCAGAAGAAATCCTTACTGACTCAGATGGCCAAGTTTTTTTTTCCATAAAAACGTTCCAAAAAATATGCACAGATATCCTGGTGTACAGTATTAACTACAGAGGAATTAGGTACAAGAAGAACTTCCCTTGAGAAAGAAGGTATGAATATCCACACGTGAGGATCCCACTGGAGTGTTTGGTCCAATGCACTTTCCACTCAATTTCACTGTCTGATATGCAGTAAAGAACTACATCTTTAAAATGTAAAGAATACAGTGTCATTTAATTCACATAGAAACAACTCAAGCAATATAAAATTGGCATGAGGTAGACATTAACATCTAGTAGGGCTCTAGAATATACAAAAAAAAACTAAAGAAATTCATGCACCTTTTCTTAAAATACAGTACCACAGAAAGTCAAACATAGAATAACTACTAGTTCAAAGCAAAAACATCCCAAAAAGTAAAGTTTCATCTTCGCCTTTCAAGTATGTTTACTGTGAGGTAACGTGGCTGAAAACATGGTTTCTAGTAAATCATTAAATTATTCATTGCATTATCAAAACAGATTATATATATATATGTGTATATATATATATGTATATATATATATATATATACACATATATATGTAAACATTAGACATCAATTTAGAAATGATTTACTAGTCCTTCAGGGTGGGTGAAACACAATTTCTTTTTTTTTTTTTTTGCAAGGTTCTTGTCCCAAGGGATTGAGATTGATTGCTTTGTACAATTCATGGTGACAAAAAGATTTACAGTTTTTTATAATACCTCCTAGTACAGGCATTGGCATCTTGAGGTATTACTTGAAAAACTGTGCACATTTTAAGATGAATTGGTCCAGAGGAGGACCTCTGGTGAGTTCCTGGGCTCATACTGCAAAGTCACAATTTGTTTTGACATTCCGTTTCACTGCTTTGGTCAGCCCTCCTAGTTCATACATTTAATAACAAGTTGATGGATTTTTTTTTATATTAGGTTCTTCAAAGTTTTATGGAGAAAAATATTCTTTTGTGACCCACATAAAAGTAGAATATTAAGAACAATACCCTACACAGAATTAAAAAAATAAAACCTAAGACAAAAATCTATAAAGGGGGCTTCCCTGGTGGTGCGGTGGTTGGGGGTCCGCCTGCCGATGCAGGGGACATGTGTTTGTGCCCCAGTCCGGGAAGATCCCACATACCATGGAGTGGCTGTGCCCGTGAGCCATGGCCGCTGAGCCTGCGCATCCGGAGCCTGTGCTCCGCAACGGGAGAGGCCACAACAGTGAGAGGCCCGTGTACTGCAAAAAAACAAAAACAAAACAAAACAAAAAATCTATAAAGGAGGTGACCAATAAATGAATAAACCTATTGAGTTTGTTGTCCTTTCAAATATGAGTGTAGTTATATAACAGGAGCATAAATGTAGGTAGGAATTGAACTCACAACTGAATTTATCTAATTTTCAAAAATCTACCTACTATTACTGTGGCAAAATACTACCATTTTCTGTAATTATTAGTGGCTAATTCTGTGGAAAGTAGAATGTGCTTCTAATGTACAATTTAAGGATCCAAATAGATTGGTTTGTTGTTTATACTCCTGTAACCTCCTTCTTTTTTTATTTTGTATGTTGTTGTTGTTGTTAACAGAAATGGTCTTTGTTTCAAATGTCTCTATCCATGTAAAATTTCAATGATGGTTTAAATAATAGTGGTTATTTAATTTAAATAAAAATATAATACTTATACTATAATTCTGGAAGGAACAATGAAGTGGAAATAATGTAGTCATAGAATTATATTAAACAAATCTGTATTTGAAAAATACTATCTTAGGTATTATACTACTATCAAAACTCAGTAAGAGCAATTATAGCATCAATTAAATAACGATAGTTAAACTAAAGATATAAATCAAAATTACTTTTAACGAGAGAAAACGCAAGCAAATATGCTGTCATCATGGCTGTCCAGGGTCAGCTACTGTGAAAGCTGAATTAAACCTGCATGTGACCCTGAATCCTTGTGCCCTTCCAGCATGAGTGACCCTTCTTCTTCCTGGGGGGCCTGATGATCCAGGGGATCCCTGATACTTGCAGGCCTCTGTGGGCTGTGTGTGGAACTACAAGAGCAAAAGGTTCACTTGAAAAAGGCTGGAACTTAAACTCGTATTTCACTAGTATCTTTTCTTTGATTGCTGAGCTTTCTCTCTGTCAACAGAGCTGCCATCCAACTTTCTTGAACTCTTTCCTCATAGAAAAGAGTCCGGTTTTGATAGAAGGAAATGGTTCTTTACAATTCTTTTTCCATGTCTTTGGCCATCTTCCTGTAGAAGTTCCCTTCAAATATGTGTAGTTCATGTTCCTATACACTTTGGGAAATTTCTTCTTTATGTCTAAGCAGTGAATTTCTTCCTCAGTTGATTTTCTCCAAAGTTGCAATCCATTTCCATATTTCAGGCAGTATGTGACATTTTATTTGAAGCTTCTAAATCTCACTTTCAACCTGTGCATTTTCAGACTTAAGATACTTGCTCAGTTTGGAGACTTATTTCTCCTGTACACTCTTCATTCATTTGATTTTCTTCACCTAATTTTCTGGATGTTTCTTGGGTTTTTTTCTTTCTTTCTTTCTTTCTTTTTTTTTTTTTTTTTTTTTGGGTGGGGGGGCCTTGCTGTTCAGCTTGCAGGAACTTAGTTCCCTGACCAAGGATCAAATGGCATTGAAAGCTCTGAGTTGTAACCACTGGACCACCAGGGAATTCCCGTTTCTTTCTTTCTTTCTTTCTTTCTTTTTCTTTTTCTTTCTTTCTTTCTTTCTCTTTCTTTCTTTCTTTCTTCCTTCCTTCCTTCCTTTCTTTCTCTCTCTCCTTTCTTTCTCTCTCCTTCCTTCCTTCCTTCCTTCCTTCCTTTCTTTCTTTCTTTCTTTCTTTCTTTCTTTCTTTCTTTCTTTCTTTCTTTCTTTCTTTCTTTCCTTCTTTCTTTCTTTTTAGGAAACAACATCATCAATGAGTTTCTTCAAACCAAATCCTGACTCTAGGTGAACTCCATCTTCTGATTTAATCTTTTCCTCTAATTCTAAGTTGCTCTCCATGCAGTCTTCTCTAAAGTGATCAGGCAAACTTATGATATTCAGCATGGTTTCAGTCACAGATTTTTTTTATAGCCTCTCTACCACAAAATGTTCTTCTCTCACACATTTTCAGTTTCCAAACATTTCTTTCTGTTCCTTCAGTTCCTGTACTCTTTGCTTCCATCCTGCATTTTCTTGAGCAACCAGCTGCAGACTTTCCATATGATAAGTATTTTCATTTGAATCCTCCATTATTTTCTTCTAAAGTTGCTCTACATTGGTCTGAAAGGCTTTCAAAATGCTTTTTCCATTAGTCACTTGGGATGGGGGGATTTTTATGCATCTTAGAATGCTTTTTGTCTGCCCTTGAAGGCAAACCATCATCAGTCTATGAAATGAAAGTGTAGGGGCTCACTTTTCTGTCCTTTTTTGAGAAAGTCTACTGTGTCCTAAAGTGATGACCTGTTCAGATTTTTAAGTGCTGCCTAACACAGCATTTATAACTTTGGAGTGTTGGCCCCCACCAGAGGCAACTTGAGTGCTTCCTAAGCTTGTGTAATTAGTTCAATCTTCTCACAGATTTTTTCGTACTTCTACCCAGGCAGAAAACCTTTAGAGTAGCATTTTTATCTTGAAGTATGTTAGTTCTTTAATATAAAAACCACCATAGCAGTGAATACCAGAATATTCCAGAGACCTGAGACATGTCTTATGAATTGACAACACCTGCAGAGCCCTGCACAGGGCCCCAGAACAAACTGCAAGATATTTCTGTGGCAGTCAGCAGGCCCTCCATGGCTCTGAAGGCACAGCAGCTGTGCCTCTGGTTTCCAGTATTCTGTGAGTCACAAGTGACCACGTGGAACCCTGTGGAATGTTCTATTTCTAACAAGGTAAACAAGTGCCAGGCAACCAGGACAGACTGTCACTTGGGTTGTGGAAGAGGGAAAGTCATCCAGATTCTAGAAGACAGTTCTAATTTGCTCTGCTTATAGCTCAAACGGAAATAAGTAAGAGTAGATATCCAGTTTACCAGCACCATTTGCTGAAAAGACTGTCTTTTTTCCATTATCTTATTATTTCAAATGATAAACATCTTTTTTTCAAATGATAAACATTGAAGGGTATTTTCATAATTTTGAAAAGTAATGAATAGTACTAACATTACTTATATTTATAGACTGTATAACATGAAACTTCAGTAAATACTGGGTAACCACAACATTTAGACATTGCGATCTCTTGCACCAATAAAATAATAATCATTACCAGTCTCATGAGAAATACTCAAACTAAGTTATAAAATTACTGATGACGTTATCAAAGAAAAGAGGCTCAAGTTACTGCTCCTGCTTTTACAGTAAATGCAAAAATAGTGAGGCATAAAAACTTTAGATATGGGCTTCCCTGGTGGCGCAGTGGTTGAGAGTTCGCCTGCCAATGCAGGGGACACGGGATCGTGCCCTGATCCGGGAAGATCTCACATGCTGCAGAGCGGCTGGGCCCGTGAGCCATGGCTGCTGAGCCTGCACATCCAGAGCCAGTGCTCCACAACGGGAGAGGCCACAACAGTGAGAGGCCCGCGTACCGCAAAACAAAACAAAACAAAACAAAAAACAATAACAAAATTTAGATATTAGTAATAACATAATTTACCAAGAAAAATTAAATTTGAGCATCTCCTATACCTATTAAATAAACAAACAGCAAAACATTAAAAATCTCCAATTATGTAAAAATAATGGTTAAGTTCTCAATATGGTTAAGGAAAAACATTTTTGAAAGGTTGGACTTTTGACTACAGAAACAATATTGAAAATATAAGTGCATATTTATTTTATAAACCAATTAATTATAATTTTATCACTAGTTTAAAGTAGGTTAACTATATGTTTATTCTTCATGGCAGATGAGCATTTAAAACATGAACATATTTTTTTAATTGCATAAAATGTGTAATCTTAAAGAAATATCAGAAATTGTTCTAAAAACTTTCAAGAATAGATTTCAGTCACTGTTGTATAATTTGTATAACTGTAACTCAAATTATGTAAACTTCACATTGATTCTTTATTATCGTTTGAGAATGTTAGTTTCAATGGGATTTTTTTCTAGCCAGTACATGAAATATTGTTCTCATTACACAGAACAGTTTATAAACTCCCTTGTATTTTTACTCTTCTCTAAGGAATACACAAACTTTTCCACAGAAGCATGTAATTCCATTTGAAGTAAAGTTTCAACCTCATCTGTACTGTATGCATCTTAATGCTGGAATTATCTTCATTTATATTTATTAATTTATAGCTGGGCATTTATCAATTTTGAATTATAATGTGCTTTTTAATTTATTTAAATCTGTATTGAAATCAATTCCTTTTAAAATAATTGCATTAAATTATTTTTAACACTAAAATAATCAATTTTTCATGACTTTTTGAAACCATACACATATACCTTATTATGCATTCCTTTTTATTTGGGTGTTTCTGCTTTCCAGCCATAAGATGACATTATAAAAGAGAGTCACAAACAGCTGCTCTTTACCTGAATTTTCAAAGCATCATATGTTGAATGTTATGGTCTCTTAGGAGAAAAATATGGGAAAGTAATTTTGTGAAGATCAGTAAATATAAATGTATAACCGGAGATTGTGTTTTTGTCTTTGCATGAAAGTCATTTTCTTACAATTCTACATGTTAGATGTACTGAGCATTTCCAAGCAGAAATGGGGATGTGAAAAGATAAAGAAGTTAGCAATAATAATACTCTACAAACTCTTTACTCAAAACTCTGTTCTTCCCTCTGACACAAACACTAGTGTATAAATAATGCTCCAATACATATATAAATCATGATAAATGAAGTCCGAGGAAGATAATACAAAATGTGGATTGGCTCCAAGTTAGGCCATGGTTATATGAGTATAATGAGTCCAGTTAACTTTACCCAGATTATTAACTGTGAGTGTCAGGACTGAAATTTTAAAAAGCAAAAACTGCTTTAAAATTAGTGCCGAATTTAAGGAGCATAGTAATACACAACCTCTTAAAGATAAAGGTTTGAAAATAAAATGGTCTAGTAACAGGTAAAGGCAAATATATCACCATTTTTAGAAATAACTTAGTGAAGATTTAAGTAACAAAAGGGGTTACAGTTTATCTTGAATCTTTTAAAATTAATATCAGAGGACTCCATTAGCAGAACACTTGAAAGACAAGTTCAATATTTTGTGTTCTGTATCAATTCATCTCTTTCTAGTATGTTAACTCTTCCATGTGTTTTCATAGGGCCTCCTTGAGATTTTTCTCCCTAAGTTGTATACAACTTCTGGTAACCATGAGTATATATCTATATCTATATCTATCTATCTATATATTTGTGTGTGTGTGTGTGTGTGGTACACGGGCCTCTCACTGTTGTGGCCTCTCCTGTTGTGGAGCACAGGCTCTGGACGCACAGGCTCAGCGGCCATGGCTTATGGGCCCAGCAGCTCTGCAGCATGTGGGATCTTCCCAGACCGGGGCACGAGCCCGTGTCCCCTGTGTCGGCAGGCGGACTCTCAACCACTGCGCCACCAGAGGAGCCTGAGTTTATAATTTTATAAAATGTATGGCTCTTAGAAGATTCTGAGCCCTTCCTCGAGCTTCAGATATCATTTCTGCATAGATGACTATTAAGTATCTACCTTTAGCATTCACCTTATTTCTGTGATTCCTAACAGCCTTCTCTCATCACCTATATGTACTTTGGAAATTTCTAATTGTTTATACCATCATTTCAAAATTAATTAAAATTTAATATCTAAGTCAAAATCTTCAACCTTCTTTTCAACCCCCTTTTCCTCTGGGTCTCAATATACCTGTCATATTTACTATCAGGTTCTAAATACCCAAACTCAAAACATAATGGTCCAGTCACTTTTTGATTCATTCCTTTTCCTTACTACATACATCTGGTAAGCCACTATTTTTGTTAATTTGCATTTTTACTGTTTTTTTTTCTTTCTTTTTTTTATAGCCTTACTTACCACTAGCATCTTAGTCTAGGACTGTTTCGCTTAATACCTGGACTACTGCAGTTATTTTCTAACAAGCCCTCTTGCCTCCACTTTTTCTATACTTCATCTCGACCTGTACATTGCATCCCTGAAAGAAATTGTTCATGAAACTCAGCCTTGCAAGGTGATCAAAACCTTATTTGCTCCCAATGTGCTAAATGAAGCATGGAATCATTGTCCAGATAGTTCTCAGTAAGCTACAAGGATGAACCAAAATTAAAAACGATAATAGCTAATAAGGAGAAACATGAAAACCTCCACGTGGGTAAGAAAAACACTACTACAGGTGAGGAGAAGCTGGTTGAACAGCAATATGTGTTTTGTTTCGGTTTGTTTTTTAGGTATAGGATTTGAATTGACTCTAAATTTACTAAGCATCTTTGTGAAATGATGCTGCCCACAGAGAGAGTTAATATAATTCTTGTGTCCAGAAAAATAACTTCACTTTATTTTATACGGGCCAGAATTTATCTTGAGAATTGTTTTAAATTTGGGGGGCTGATTTAATAACCTAATAAACTAAATGTCATCAGTGGAAGTGTTAGAAGGATGAATGTTCTGCCTAAAGAAAAGAGTTAGAGAGCTCACAGTAACTGTTGAAATATTTAAAGGCTGTCATGTAGAAGACAAATGAAATTTATTTTGTAGACTCCAGAGAAAAAACTAAGATATTAGTAAACGTGTTTTTGTCTCAACATGAATTAAAAATTGATAATAATTGTATCTGTTAGTTCCCATAGCCTGTGTTGCAGTTAAGTCTCTGCATTAATGGAAAAACTTCAGGTTAATATCTATTAGGAAAGTTATCTCAGCTCTACCAAGGGGGAAAACATCTATATGAGTGAAAGGGACTTCTGCAGGCTCTTTTCAAGTACTCTGGGTATTGGATTTGGATATTTAGATTTAGCTTAAAAAAGATCATTCCTTGATAGATCAGGAAAAATCTAGCAAGACATGCGTGCTTAGCTCAATACCTTCAACTTTACTGAATATTTAAAAGTACAGTTCCAAGGTCCTGGGATCTTTACTATTTTATCTTTTTAAGCTGTTTTGCATAACTATTACTTCTTCTTTACCAACAATTTAATGTCTTTTTTTCTTTACAACTCCCAATTTTCTCTTTTTCCAATAATAATACCTTTCCAAAGTATGATGCACAGCTTATAAAAATAGGTTTTATGTTATTTGCAACTGTATAGAGATTGGTATTTCTCACCTCAAATTCATTGTAGAGGGAATTCTTTCCTAGTGATGGATTTGAGAGTGATCTGGTCACAACATCTTCAGTCTTTTGATCATCAGTATTGATGCAGCTAATCCAAATGGCTGGGGAGAGATGATCAGCTCCCTCGCCCCTGCATGTGTATGGTCTAAAAGGTCTGAGAAGATCACATTTTCAGGCAAACAATATATAAACAGATATGTAATAGATCTATGTTTTAGGAGATGAGATGGTTATGCTTTCTTGTTAAGAACGGCCTGCTTGGCTGGCACTTAGACCAAGACATTTTTAATGTCTTTATCAAAACTAAGATTACAGTACTATATAGTATAGAATAATTCCCATTTTCATCCTCTCTCTTGTCAAATCTGGACTACTCATTTTACTTTAAGCATGCCATTTTCAAATGGGGCTCAAGTCTTTACCTTTACCTAAAAGCCCTGCACTTGGCTTGTCATTCATATCAGTCCTCCTATTTCCACAAAATCTGGGTTAAGTCCTGCTTCTACCAGAAAATCTTTTCTAATTACACCTAAACATCACTGAACTCTTCCCTTTATAAGTCTTCTTTGTCTTTATTTATCTATGGATACACCTTTGGAACTGTCTTTCATTTAAAAATTTCTGTTCACTCTTTTCACAACTAAACATACTATTTCTCTTCCTCTCTACTTTTTTTCTGTCTTCCTGTTTTTAGTTTTTTTTTTTCATTCAACTACCATTAATTGATCTCTTTATAACTGTGTTAGGATCTAGAGTTACAGAGACAAGAGACACATTTCACATCCTGCTTAAACTCTCAACCTATTGGGAAGGAGAAATAAATGACTGTCAAATTCAGTCTGATCATAGGTACTTCAGTGGAGGTATTAAGAACTACTAATGAAGTCCAACCACTAACTTTTTCAACTCTAATCACTACGCATTTAAACCAAACCTGGTTTTTCATAGGTGGATATATGTATGGCTTTCTGGAACATCTTTCTTCACCCTCTTCCTTATATCACATGAATATAACTAGATAGCTGCCCTAAATAAATGGCAGTGACACTGAACTTGAGACAAATAAGAATTAATCTTTACAATTTGGCTATGAATGGAGGAGACTGTTATGTATAGGAAAATCATAAAGCTGAGAAATTTTTTAAATGATTTTTAAGTTGGTTGAGACTGTTTTTATGCTTAAAAAAAAGTCAGTAGAGATCATTTATCCTTGCCTATGCACTTGAATACATTTTATGCTTATTCATTTTTCAGAACAACGATTGGTTAGTTTAGGTTCTTCAAGAAGCAGAAACCAGGGTGTTCCCTGGTGGCGCAGTGGTTGAGAGTCTTCCTGCCGATGCAGGGGACAAGGGTTTGTGCCCCAGTCCGGGAAGATCCCACATGCCGCAGAGCAGCTGGGCCCGTGAGCCATGGCCACTGAGCCTGAGCGTCCGGAGCCTTTGCTCCACAATGGGAGAGGCCACAACAGTTACAAGAGACTTATTGGAAATGTCTGTGAAACATAAAGAAGAGAGAGCAAGAGGAGGTAGGGAGAGTCTTTGGATCAGATTCAAGTCTCCTACCTCTGAAAACAAGAAGGAAAAGAAAGGAGAATTGGATAGGAAGAGCCTTAGAGTGCAACACAATTCTAAAGGAGTTTGGGTCAGGCTGACACACTGAATATAGAGAGGTATCCATGAATACTGAGGGGTGTGTGTATGTGTGTGTGATTTTCTTCTTCAGTGCTTTGAAAAGGAGAGAGAAAACCAAAAGATCCATGGTTGAAGAGCAATTGATTAAGTTAAGGGTATCAACAAAGAACTAACCGATGATTTTAAAAGTGTTGTGTTTTTGAAATGGAAGTGAAGGCAAGTAGTATTGATTGCTTCTTCAGAGGAATATAATGTAAGCAAACTATTTTTAAATAAAAAAAAATTCTTTTTCAGAGTCTAGAGTGATGTCTTACATTGGATATTTGTTAAATAAATATTATCTGGAAAACAAATGTATAATCCAAAACTTTGTGACATATTTTTCAAATCATTCTTCTGTTCCTTCTTACAGGTAGTTTCAGATTTGATTTACTGTGCCAATTGTGGATTCAGAAATTGCAATGCTGACTCATTCTTTTACTTTAAAAGAATTTGTAAAATATGCACACATTTTTAACATTTACTTGCCCTTTTATCAATATTTTTTTCAGAAAATCATTAAATAGGGAGAGTAGAAATAACATGAAATGCATTTATTGATAAAGTACTTTGCAAATATCAAATGAATAGTCACATACTTGGCCTTGAAATTTTGAAGGCAACCCTTTGTTTTTCCATTTGATTGCACACACATTACATGGAATCTAGTATTTTTATAATGCATAAAATCATGAGGCAAAGGAAAAATATTCTACTAGAAAAGTGCCGTTAAGAAGAATCAGAAAGATAGAAAATATTTTGGTGACTGTAAATACCCTGACAAAAGAAGGATTTGAGGGGCACACATGGTATATTCTGAATCTAGAAGACTGGGACTTGGGTTAAAATACATAATATAGAGTACATATAGAATACTGGACATAGAATACAGATAGAAATGTAATATAGAGAAAAAATATAGAAAAAAAAGAATAAAATTAAATAGCTGGGTCATTTTCAAGAACGTCTCACAAGTATATGTTGAAACTGTCTGACTACAGACTTAATGAGAGCTGTAAAGGGAAAAGGGAAAGGAAGGAATAACAGTAAAAATGTCTAGGACTAAAGATTTCAGGAAATTGTGGTAATTTATTGGGCAAAAACAACTGGAAGGCAATAGAAATATATGTATGGCCACACATATAAGGGCATAGTAATGGCATTATTGTAAGACACAAGATATGTTGTTTTTTTCCAAACAAGTAAGTATTAATATACATATACTACTGGGACCCAACTGGATTAGAAACAAAGGTTGGAAAACTTTGGTGAAGAGACAACTCAAAAACATGCTAGAAAAGTATGTACTAAAGAATTTAGCTTTACCCAAAGCAGTCTGGTCTTTATCCTTGGCTTTTGAGAGTTAACCTCTAAACCCTTGAAATTCCATAAGGTAAGTGATAGGAGTGTCTTTGTTATTTAAGGTGAGTCCCTCTGATCACACCTAGTAGTTTATGGGAAAAAGATGATTCAGGTTGAGGCTGACCTCACCTAATAGCCTTAGGGTAGGGGCTGGCCACAACAGAAACGCTGGTCTTAAGAGTTAGGGTGGGGTTTTCGACAATGTGATATCAGCTCATCCCTCCTGGAAGGTGTAGGGGGTACTGGAGATTGAGTTTAACCACATGGGCAATTAAGCAATCAATCATACCTATGTAATGATGGAGTATAAAACTCTGGACACTGAAGTCTGAGTAAGTTTCCCAGGTTGACACTGTGTATATATATATATATATATATATATATATATATATATATATATGATCACACATTGATGGCAGCAGGGGAATACATCCTGAGAACAATGGAAGCTTTGTATTTGGAACCCTCCCAGACTCCGCCTTATAGGACTGTTCTTTTGGCTTGCTCTAATTTGTATCCTTTCCCTATAATAAATATTTAAATCAGGAGTATAATAGGTTTCAGAGAGTGCTGTGAATCTAGTGAGTTACTATACCTGAGGATGGTCTTAGGAAAACCCTGGAAATGCAGCTGGTATCAGACGGGAGAAGAGGCATATGTGGACCATTCCTTCTAACTTTGTAGCTGAACCCAAACTGCTTGCAGTTGGAATCACAAGTCTTAAGTAGACTTGGCAGTCTGAGGGACTGTGCCTTTAATCTCACAGTTTGGCTAACTCCAGATAACAGAGAAATAGAAGAGTCCTCAATTTCAACATGAGACACACCATTATGCAACATCTAGTTTGAAGCAGTTTTGGACAATAAATATATGGGCAGAAAAGAGTTCACTTCAAGAGCTTAAATTTTTTTTTATGGGAAAAGGATATTCTATTCTTATAAATAGTATCAAGCATACTTATACATAATAAATATGTACACAATGAGAATATGATAAAATATAGAGTCAATAACCCACTGAAAACTACGTTTTTGGGAATAAATCTGAGAGTACAAATAGGAGTTAATGTCTTTTCCCTTTCCTGTGGTTAATCCTTTTTTTCATCTATACATTTTATTTCATTCACTCAGTTGTTGTCTAGGTGCCTAGAACAGTATTATCTCCTCCTCTTTCATCCAGAACCTTGTTCAAGGAATAATTTCATCTCCCTCATGCACGTTTCACTCAATATCTCCTTCTAAATGGATACTATCCCCTGTGCCTACTGGTGCACTTGTGTAAAACTGACTTGTGACCTAAACACTTTTGTTCCTTCAAGCTGCCATGGGATCTCTTTCTTTCTTTCTTTTTTTTTTTTTTTTTTTTTTTTTTTTTTGCGGTACGTGGGCCTCTCACTGTTGTGGCCTCTCCCTTTGTGGAGCACAGGCTCCGGATGCGCAGGCTCAGAGGCCATGGCTCAAGGGCCCAGCCGCTCAGCGGCACGTGGGATCTTTCTGGACTGGGGCACTAACCCGCGCCCCCTGCATCGGCAGGCGGACTCTCAACCACTGTGCCACCAGGGAAGCCCCGGGATCTCTTTCTTTCAACATAAAAAACAATTTTTTAATTTATAAAATTTCAGGTTTTTAAAAATCCTTTCTTGTTCTTGGTAATCCACCATGCATACAATTTCTATACTTGTTCTTTATAAATCTTGCCAATATTTCATTATATTGTTAATTGGGTCAGATAACATTGATTTTCTTTGATATCTCTGCAGCACTGGACTATGTTGACCACTGCCTTATTTTTGAACCACCTCTCTTGGCTTCCATGATGCTGTACCGCACAAGTAGTTTTCTTCTTAATTACGTTTTTGTTGCCCTTCAAAACAATTTTTTTCCTTTGTCATTTCCTATCTACAAGTGGTCTCCAGGTCTTTTCTTTGTTCCTTTTCTCCTTTCTCTATAACTGACCATTTGCCACCTCATTCATTTGCATGGCTATCTCCTGTGCACATGCTTCCTAGATCTACAAATTCACCCTCAACTTATTTTATAAATTCTTGTTATTTTGAGGAGTTTATATACACATCCTCTCTTGGATGTCTTGTCACCACAGATTTAAGACATCCCAAAGTGGCCATTAACTTTCTCACAAGTAAAATATTCTCCTATTTTTGGATCAACTGAAAAATTTCCACAGTTTCATTTCAATCAGAGAAAAAGTATGATCTGGGTAAAAATTTAAAAAAAAAAAAACAAAACAAAAACTCTTGGTTTCAATACAACTTTTGTCATTTCACATTAGTTTCCTTATGCCCTATTCATCTCTGTCATGTATACCTGTGCTTGACAGCTAGATACTCAGGAGATAATTACAACTTGTATTACTTACTCTGCATTTAAACTTTATTGTTGTGGTCAGGTGTTTCTAGTTTTTGACTCACAGTGTCACAAATAAATCTCACTTTTCTGCCTAGCTCTTTATAATTGGCACCTCTGTTAGATTCTGCAGCTCTTGTTTTACCCCTGGATTAGATCACCCACAACCCCCAAGGTCCAGGGTTTTCCTCATATCTTCTGTAAATATTAACCTCCTTTAAATGTAGACCATTATTGAATAATTCAACACTGCCCTGACATTTTTTACACATTACTTATTATACTATTTATGGTATCATATTACTGGAACAATTATATTCAACAATATGCTCTTCTACTCTGTTCTGATTATGACTATTTTACTTAGCAAAATTATGGGCAAAGAGTGGACATTCTAGAAGAATTTTTGAATGATTAATCAATCTAATTACTATATGGTACCCTAGAAATGTATCTGGGTGGTGTGCAATGCCTAAAAGAGGGCATTCCAAAGCTTAGCTTTAAATGAGAGAATCAATGTGCAGAATTAGTTTTAAATAATACCTGAGAAAATACCCCAGTGTCATTGGAAATATATCAAATCTCTCAGGTCACAGGGGAAAGGATGTTAGAACTTCCGTTTGTTCAGTTCCTCTAGTGGGTCTATGTTAAGTACTTTCATTAAAACATATATTGTCTTTAGAAGGCAACTTACTGTAAAATATTTTCTAATACTTAATAATTATTATGGTGTGCACAGGGAAAAAAATCAAAGCTCTTGATGCCTTTTGAAAAGGGACCACATGGACAAATATGATTTTTCTAACATGCTTTTTTAATGGTGGAGGTGGGGTGGTTGTCAATTTTGATTTGATTGATGGTTCTCCCATCCCTCCTTAATTGGCCAGAATTTCCTGGCTATGGTAAGGCTGGACTAGCTAAAACATCAATCACTCTGGTAAGTGCTGTTCCTTATAATCAGAAATAACATATAATAGGGTTGTATATTCCATACATTGCACAGCTTTCCTTGGTTTTCTGAAAAAAGAAATTAAAGTGAGGAGTGCTGTCATCTCAAAAAGACTTCACATATACTATATACATACATACATGCATATATATATATATATATATATATACATACACGCATACATATGTAGTTCTTTGCTAAAATTTTATTTATTTTAACCTTTAAAGCCATATTTTTGAAAGCTTCAAAAGTTGTGCAAAGAAACCAATAACTGTCTTTGAGTCTTTAAGGAAATAACCTATTCTCAGAGCAACTCCTCTCTTAGAAAATTACTTCTCTCCTGATTTTTTTTACCTGCAGGGTGATCTGATTCAAAACCATTAGTAGTTCTTCAGCAACCAAAATTGAGAATCAGAGGATCTTATAAAGCAAAAGCAAAGTGGCTATGTATCTCCAGTATCTCCGATGTTATATCTGAGCTTCCCTCTTTAAATTTCTGTGTCCTTAAGTCACACACACTAAGTAAAATAAATAATTCTGAAATGTATGATAACAGAATTTTTAATTATTTGGAAAAATACCTATAATGGTATGTGTTTCATAATAATAGTTACCTATATAATTATTAAAATACAAAATTTGATTTAAAAATATTTTATATATGAAATTGCATGAAAAATATAGAACCAATTAATATAAATTTTCATTTTGAGACTTCTGCCTCCAAAAGGTTATACATAATTTTAGCATTTTAACTATTCAGTTATTTATTTGTCAGGATTAGAAAAATAATTGCACCAATACATATTTGCCACTTGAAAATAAATACCAACTTCAGCTCAATAAAGGGCATATAACTCTGTTTAATTGTAATAGGATTATATTTCTAGGTAATAAAATGATAAGAGAAGTAGACAATTTAAATTGAATTAAAGAGAATTTATAACATTTTCTTTTATTTATACTAAATAGTATTTATTTTTCTACATTCTCTCCTTTAAAAAAAATCTGCAGTAAACATGCCATGTAAAATAGAATAGTGAATAATAATATATATGATATCAGAATCACATGAATGACTTAGGGAGGGGAATAAATCACTTTTCCAGACATCTACACTAAATACAGTGCAGTAGGCATGGTTTGTTAGCTGGCCTGTTTTCACTCCCTCCTTGCTGCTTTCTGCAGAACCTTAATTTGTGTACCTTTGCCCCAAGTACTTGTAGTCCATCCTAGCTCCCAGAGCTTGCCCTGGTTAAACTAAAACTATCTCATTTATACCATTTAAGGAGACTGTTTTAGGAGCCCTGACCTTAGCTTACAGGTAGGGCCTGCCTGTGGAAATGTTCTAGTTTGTGGGGTGAAGGTAGAATTCAGAGACAAAGGGATAAGAAAGACAGAAACCTACTGAAGGGAATTATTTTTTGGAATACAATGGAGAAAGAGGCCCCCTCTGATGCATACTGGATATGAACAAGGAAGCACTTTGTCCCAGGTTTTGTTTGCTGTGTTTTCTGGCAAACGTGGAGAGTTTCTGAATTAAAAGTTAATGCTCAGTAAATTTGTCAATCCTTCCATTCCCCAAGACCAAGCCTCTAACTATTTGTTTTTTAACATCTTTAGTGGAGTATAATTGCTTTACAATGGTGTGTTAGTTTCTGCTTTATAACAAAGTGAATCAGCTATACATATACATATATATCCATATCTCCTCCCTCTTGCATCTCCCTCCCACCCTCCCTATCCCACCCCTCTAGGTGGTCACAAAGCACCAGCCGATCTCCCTGTGCTATGTGGCTGCTTCCCACTAGCTATCTATTTTACATTTGGTAGTGTATATATGTAATGCTACTCTCTCTCTTCATCCCCGTTTACCATTCACCCTCCCCATGTCCTCAAGTCCATTCTCTACGTCTAGATCTTTATTCCTGTCCTGCCTCTAGGTTCTTCAGAACCACTTTTTTTCCCTTAGATTCCATATATATGTGTTAGCATACGGTATTTGTTTTTCTCTTTCTGACTTACTTCACTCTGTATGACAGTCTCTAACTTTTTAATAGTGATCTTTATCATGCAAAAGAGAGTATCCAGGTGCTCAGACTTCATTATCTGCAGTTCTAGTCGTCAGATTAAAACAAAAAACAAAAAACTCAAACTAAAGCACTAAAACTTTAATATTCTCTGCCCATTAACACAGTTCTGATGAGAAGCAGCACCAAGGTTTGAAAGCATGTTCTCTTATTCTAGCTGATTCCACCTGAACAAGGATGAACTGAAAATCTGGGTCCTCAGACACACAGTCAGTTAAGGAACTGACAATTAGAGCCCCCCAACCCACTTCCTTGATTTCATAATTCATAGCTTGCTCAGATGCCCTGTCTAGTGGCTGTTCTACCCCATCCCTATCACTCAGTTTCTAGATGGTAACCTCTTCTTCGTGTCCTAAGCTTTCTTTTGCCCTCTTTTCTAGGAGATCACATACCCCACAATCGCTGCTAGTTTATGAAAGATTTATTGAATAAGGGCATATTCCTCAAAATAACAACCCTTCATAATGACTTTCAAATTAATTAGCTACCTCGAATTTATCTATGCTGCATCTCAAGGTGTGGAATGGCTCCTGAAATACCTGTCTACTCTGATTCTTGCAGCCTCATGAGCACTGGGACAAAGATGCAAATAAAGTGTTAAATAGTTAAAAGAGAAAAGAGACTCCTTCAACCAAGAACTCCTCATAAAGATGATCTAACTCCATACAATGCAATTTTTCATACGGACCTTGGTCCTATATTTATATTACATGTTTTAAACATTGATACAAATCAGAGCATCTTCATTTATCCTTAAAATGTGACTATAAATGTGACATACAAAATCAGTGTATTACGCCCAGCAGAAACTTTTTCAGAGTAGCATATCCAATTTCAAGTCAAAGGGAAAATGTTGTTCAATTTATACAATCTTAAGGCATCCAGTTTGTCAAAGATGTTCTCCATCTAAAACATGAAAACATCTGTACAATTGTAAAGTGTTTCTTAAAGGATATTTTCAATTACAAAAAAGTCAATGCTCCACGTAATTTAAAAAATCACATTCTCTCTCTGCTGGAAAAAAAAATGGGGATCTCTCACATAAGGGGCTCTTAACAATGTTGAACCTGTCAAAAAATCAATTCTTTCCTGTGCTATTATTCATTTGATAGATTTTACTACATCATAGCTCAACCTCATAAAACAAGGATGAACAAGTTATTTACCAAAACATATCCATGATTAAGTTTTATTTATTTGTGTAAAGCCATAGGACATGCACTTCTAAAAATTAACAAATGGGCCATGTCTGTGATTCTCTCTCCTGCTGTCAGTTAATCTATTCATTCTCCCTCCCTGCTCCATCTACCCAGAAACATAACAGATATTGCTTTTGTTTTGGAAAATTCAGCATATTGTTTTTGGATTTTTTTTTTTCTTTTCTGCACTGGTCAACCTGGTTACAAATAAATAAGCTTTTATCAGGGAATATAGGAAACTATTTCTGTGCATCTGAAGAAAAAGATTAATAAATTCCACTACATTGAAATTTAAAATGTGTATTTATCAAAGGTTATAATACAAAAAGAAAAACCACATCCTATGGAAGACAGTTGCTATATATAAACTAGTATTATTTTCTTAAATGATTTGACTTTGTCCTATAAATTTGAATATTTGCCTATTTTTTAATCTAGAAATATCATTCTTGGAAATTATTGTACAGGTGTATCATTTATAAGACTTTTCACAGAAACACAGTTTTTAAGAGAAAAAAAACTGGAAACAACTCAAATATTCATCAAAGAAGGAATGGATAAATAAATTGTGGTAAGTTATATTCATTAAACAAAATACTATATAGCAGTGAAAATCAATTAGTGAATAAATGAATAGAAACATTGTCAAAATGAAATATTGAGAGAGAAAACAGGATGTTGAAGAATACATATAATTTGAACTCATTTATATAAAATTAGAAATCATAAAAAGCTTAAATATAATATATATATAATAAAAAGGAAGAAATGATAGAAAAAAAATAAAAGAGTGGTTAGCCTTAGGAAGAATGAACATCAGTGGAGAGAAGCATGTACCCTGTGCTGTTTTTTTTTTTTTTTTCACCCTGTGCTGTTTTAATGTTATTTCCTCCTATCTCTGTTTAAGGGAGTCTATCCACTGCTTATTGTCTTATGTGACTCCTGGCCTATCTTTATGCTTATTGTTTGATAGTCCTCTTTGTTAGCACAGACAGCCCTAGAAACCATCTAAAAACTTATCTGCTAATGTCACCTGTAGCCAAGAATGATCTTAACTCATTTTGAATACAATTTACTTTTTTTGTGTGTTATTGTTATTGTTTTAGCTTGTTTTATTTTTGTTTCAGAAATAAGGAATTATTATACAGTAAGTCTCCAAGAAATTATTATACAATTATTTTTAGACAGCCACACTGTAGTGTTTCAGGATTGACTTTTTATTCATAACTGATCATACTTGATTTTTAGCAGATTGTTATGACATGAAACAATGGGCTTGGTAATATTAAATAAGTGCATGGCAGTGGTTTCCTGCTGATTCCAGAGAGAGTAAAGTGTCTGCAGCAAAACTGATACCTATGAAAGTCCTTCCTGCCTTAGTCACCTTACAGGGGCCCAAACTGCCATTTCCACAGCTGAAAAAAGGCCAAGTAAAGAAGGACTTATCTTCCCCGACTCTCCAGCACTCTTTCTTTGGCCTGCCTTTCTGATATCCAGGCAATGGTTTTCTGAGTTTTTCTAAGATATCAGCATTTTGAAAGAGCAATGAAGATCAAAAGGCCAAGGTTAGAGCATTCCCTGCAGAATCAGCCCTTGGATGCCAAGGATTTACCCTGCATCCTGCAGAACTGCTCAGGCCACTGAAATGTCCCATGGCAAACCAAAACTGAGAAAATCAAATTTTTATTTGGTTGGATAAAGTATAAACTCTCAAAAATACTTCATTATTAAAAGTATATCTCATTGCAAGCAGACTTCTGAGAAAATGCTATGTGTGTTTTAATGAAAAAGAATGAATACATAAAATTCTCATTTCTAAAATATGTATTGTAGGATCTAAAATAAGTTGCCAAACACTTTATACTTAAAATATTGTACAGATAATTCAGACTTATAGGTTTGACCCTTCTATCATCCATTACAGCTCCCAAGGAATCAGAAGCCAAAATCTCACAGATCCAATACAAAATGAAGTATGGTTTTCATCAGTGATATGTAATGCTTAATCAGCAGAAAACTTAAGAACAAAGTTGGTAATTGCTCACAGTACTGTTATCTGTACTCCCAAACCTGTAGAATGCATCATTCAGAAATAAGTTCCAATCAACCATATTTGTCTTTGCATGCTTTATATTACTCCTTTATATGTTTAATACACGCACACACACACACAAGTTCTATGTTCATAGAAAGAACAAAATATATGGGTATGGGTATTTAACAAATATGAATATTTACTAGTAAATACTAGCCTTCACTTATTTAATGATTTCATAGCTATACTTTTTCATTTTGTCTTTATTTTCTAAAATAATGTTTGATGTTGGAAGCTCTGATCCTTGCCTTCTCCTTTTAAGATTACATTATTACATTAAAGTGTTAGTTGGGTAGCTATTGTATGACACTTATCTGAACTATTTTAGCTTCCTTTAATTATAGAATGAAATCTATTCTACACTTTTTTTTCTGTAGCTTTTTATGATTTTACTCTGGTCTTAGTATCTGTCTTCAAAGAAAAGTAATTGATGATCTGAATCAGGAGAAAGTGTGAATTGTAGGAGATCTAGAATTAAGAAAATCAATGATTTACAAATAGGTACACTTAAATGTGATATTAAAATATGAATGTGTTAAAGTTTAACTGGATTTTTGTCATGCAGTTATTTGGATGAGTATGTTTGTGCTCTAATTCATAAACAGAAGAGGGAGGAAAAATAATAGACTTAAAAAGTAATACATACATTGATATTGTCCTGAGTATATTCTTGAGTTTAACAAAAGTAGACACACTTAATTGAAATTAACATTTTAAATAATTTAAGATTAGATCCCAAATTAAATATACCTATTAAAATAGTTTTATATAATGAACATGCAAATTAAATTGTTTACTGTAAATCTGTTAAAATGTTTGATATTATTTTTCTGATTTACATAATAAGTATTGTAGACTGAAATTTACATTGATTATAAAGCAAAGATATATTGATGTTTTATATATATTTTTAAAATCTATGATTATCTTTGATAAGACATTTTAACATTACCTTTAAAAGATGTGCTGATTCTAAATCATTGGTATAGGATCACCTGGCACATTTCTCCTACTTCTTACTTTTCATGGTGGTCAGGAAAAACTACATTCTTGAATACTTAAATACCACTGATAGTTTCAATCAACATTTATATTTTATTAATTGCATACTATAATAATATGCCTAAATATTATTAATCTGTTTATAGTATAATCTATATCATATTATATCTACATTAATGCATAATATAGATGTAATGTTATAATCTTATTCATGTGCTTATAATAAGCAAGGTGATTTATTTAATATGGGGAAGATATTTCAACTCTACTCTTTGAAAGGGGACTCAACACTCTGCTTATCATTAAACATCATATCTTCCAGAAATACTTATCCATTCAGCTGCTGCTGACTTCTACAAACAGATTGGAAAACAAGAACATTTGCCAAAGCTTTCTTGCATAGAATGTGCATTTTTCAAAAGATGTCAGAGAATAAGATGGGTCATAGGAAAGAATGAAAGCTGAATGTGGCACTGACTCCAGTTATAGAATAAAAGACACTGTTTTAGTCTCTATAGGGTAACAGTTGCCAGTAGTATAAGATGAATTTATGCCAGTAGTATAAACTAAAAACATAGCAAGTTGAATAAAATGTATTTTTGTTGGTGAAAAAAGAAAACAATCTTGCAGGTCACAGTTTCTTGATCCTGTGAATTCAGATGCCTTTGAAGGGTATAATATTGATTTATGGAGTGTCTTGTTATTAGTAAAAGCTATTCCCTTTACTCTGATGCTTTTCTCTTGCAAAAAAGAAGTGAGATTATACAGCTGATATCATTACAGCAAGAGCAAAATTGCATTAAAATGAAATGTTTTCAGAATTCAACCTGAAAGTTGAAGAGTTTGCCTCCCCATCTAAATTTCTCAAGCCTAGAAACATATCTCAGAGTAAACTCAGATCAATTCCCAAAGGGAAATAAAACACCTGACTTTATTTTCAGTTACTTAGGAAAATATAAACATTTATTTTTACTTCAAAACCTACAGTTTAAAATAAATAGCATTACATTTAAAGGATTATATTACTTTAAAAATAAGTTCTAGAAGAATCCAAATCTATCTGGTGTGACAAGTTTTACCATATTATTTAGATAATGGTGTTTTCTGGTTAGAAACACTCAAGCAATCTTCATGAAACTGTGGTAAATAAATTTACAACATTAACATTTTGGGTCAGTTTTGAATTTTGAAACCACTTTTTATTTTATTATTATTATTATCATTATAATAATTATTACTATTATTATAAATGTAACCAATCCATGCTGCTTGCTTCTAACTATCTGTACTTTTAATCATTCTTCTTCACTACATTTTATTATCTTCATTAGTAAGAGCTCAAAATACTACCTTATCATCTTTAATATTATATTACATTGGTGGTTGCTTCTAATAAATATTAGTCAATGCCATTTATTTCCTAAAAGTAACTTATTCAGTTTACTTTGTTTCTATTTTGAGTATTTACTTTTAAGGACAGAATGAAAGGAAAAAGAGATGTTTTTCCTCTTACCCAGTTTTCCTCAGTTTGTATGAGAGAATCATGAGTATTCATTCAAGGATAGGTTCAGAATACCTACATTGTGGCAGGTGCCATCAGGTACTGGGGATTTGATGGTGAACAAGATAAACATAGCTTGTCTTCACACAGCTTACTGTCATATACAAACGTATTTTAGAAAGTGGGAAGTACTGCACAGGGTGCTGAGATAGATATCAGCAGGTGCAGTAGACTTTAGAAAAGAGAAAGGGGAGGAATATCTCTCTAAAGAGAGAAAATTGACACTGAGGTAAAAAGAGAGCCTCCTACCGGGGGGAAAGAAATTAGAAAGGTGTTGAGGTGCCAAAAACTTGGCATGTTCACAGGAAGAAAACACCAGCATGGTCGAAGCAAAAAACAGACTGATGTGCTATGAGGTCAAGCACTAAGGCAGAGATGGGCCATAAACCTTCCTATTTTTCTCAGTAAGGAGTTTAGCTTTTATTTTGAGGGCAAGAGGAAACCATCAAATTAGAAGGGGTGGTGGGAATAGAGATTTATTCCATTTACATTTTCAAAACCCCAAATTGTGTGTGCAACAATGATAGAAGAACATTTCTATTATTGTTCCCTGGGAAACTAGCCACACAAAATGATTCCTGAAAAATTTAGAAAATACTAGATGCCAAATTACCCTTTTGGACAATCACAATATCTTTACTCTCTCAAATACAGGACATTCCCAGAATGCTAAAAGTAGCTTAAACTTTCACTCAAATTCCCAAATAAATCAGACCTAAAAATCTGGTTTTCTGATGGTATCTGGCATCTCTTTCTGGGACCACACTTTGTAAAATATTTATATAGAAAAAATGATCAGTATTACTCAACTGAACCATATCATTGGAATTGTCTTGCTTTGTTTCAAAATTCCTCTAACTACTAAAAATTTAAATTTCAAAAACTTACATTCATTTCAAGAATGTGTCTTACATTCATTAGTTTATACACACCTGAAAAAGTCACTCGTAATACAATTAACCCTGTTTAAGACATGAATGGGATAATTTCTCCATGAGCTGTATTATATTTCATGTTCCCATTAGGCAACTTTAGCATTAAATATGGATAAAGTAATAGTTTTCATAAGGATGCCCAGTCTTAGAGTGTTAGCATGATTTTAATTAGTCTCCATCAGCAGGATAGGTTTACCTGTGTGCTTGTCTGTGTGAAGTGCGTGTAATCCTGGAACATCACCTATGAATTTAAATCAGAAAGCGCATCAACTTCTGTTGGCAAGGTGAAAGATAAAAGCCACAGAAGGTCCTTTCCAGCCTCTGTCACTAATGATAAACAGCATTAACTGCTTCTGTAGACACTAATGCTGCTATCTTGGGAACACAGGCAGCTACCATGAGAACTTTACAGCTTCACTAATCGTAATTTTGTTTGTCACAAAACAGAAAATAAAACCTCAACAAAGAAGCAATAAATATTAGCATTTATGAACAAAAGAAGGTCACATAAATATGTAGATCTCTAAATACGCAATGCATTCTTCATTAAGTAAATATCATGTTCATTATTATACGCTCTTATTACAGGAGAAGGAAACAACAGAAAATAAGAGCAAATTAAATGAAAGCTGGGGTAGAGTCTGTTATGCAGCAAGCGCTTTCCATGAAAAGATCGGGTGACTACAATAAAAATCAATGTTTTAATTCTGTGAAGTTGTTTATTTGCTTAAAGGGATTTTCAGTAGAAATGAGTATTCCAAATTCTGTGATATCAAAATACCAAACTTTTCTTCTAGTTCATTGAAAAACTTTTCTTGTGGCATTATATTGATATTTTAAATTCAAATATTATATTAAAATTCTAGTTTTTACATATTAAAAGCAAATTATTCATACTGAATTCACTTAATAATGTTGCTTACAAAGTTCAAACAACATGTGCGGTAATTTTGATATTTAATATAGAGATAGCCAAACAACATTCTCCCTTAAAAACATACCAGGATGGCACATCATTAAACTAAGAAAACACTAGCAAGTTCAAAAAAGAGAGTAAACCATCATACATATCTTTTTTCAAAATACATATGCTTATATAGTTTATGTGATATTCAGCTTATTTTTCATCTTCTTAAGCAAGAATATTAAATCCCTAGTCCTTTGAATGATTTCTATTATGTTCAATGGTTTTGTTTTATGGTTTTTCTTTATTATACTGTATTTCTAACATGCGTTACTCTAAATTTTTTCTCCTCTGCTACATTTCCAATGTGATGAATAAGGTGATGGTTCAAGTAGTTTAGATTAATCAACTGATTAGTTAACTATGCTACTAATTATACAAAAATCTTATCTTATGGTGCCTGCTGTATGTATTAAAAATATCACACTGTTACTTCAGTTACTAAAGGCTGTTGGGATACTGATGTTATGTTAAAACTCAAATGCAGTTAGGTAACATGCATGTAATTTAAGAGGTATGTATGACAAAACAGAGCATGTCTTTTAAAAGTACACCTAACAGACATGTGGACACAGTGGGGGAAGGGGAGGGTGGGGCGAATTGGGAGATTAGGTTTGCCATAAATACGCTATCATGTGTAAAATAGCTAGCTAGTGGGAACCTGCTGTATAGCACAGGGAGTTTAGCTTGGTGCTCTGTGACAACCTAGATGGGTGGGATGGGGGTGGGAGTTGGAGGGAGGTCCAAGAGGGAGGGGATATAGGTATACATATAGCTGACTCACTTCACTGTACAGCAGAAACTAACACAACATTGTAAAGCAATTTTACTCCAATTAAAAAATAAAGTACACCTAAACCACAAAACAATCTAGTGTAGATAATCCAGAGTCCAAAGGCTTGGGTGTTCTTTCATAACCATTAGTTTTATTACCTGTAAAACAGGTTAATAATAGTACCTATTTCACATAGTCCCTATGAGAATTATTACGTATGCATATGAAATCTTTGGATAAAAATTGATCACCCAGGGACTATTAGTTATTATGATCTACTTGGATAACTTCAAATGTGGTTATTGAAAAAAAAAAAAACAAATGTGGTTATTGAAATATACAAAATAATAAAAGAATAATAACAAATGCATTTATTCACTGGTGCAAATATACTGTAATATGTTGTACAAATATCATATAATTGTCTAGGGGATATGGTATTGAAGTGTTTATAGTGGGAGGGGTTAATAGGTTAAGTTATCTGGAGAAAGGAATTAGGAATGAAGTCTTTTATAGTTTTCATAAATAGAAAGATTATTTATATAATTGAGAAAAGAGCATATTGTACATTCATTAATTATTAGACAAGAAATCAGTTGAACTGATCTCCAATTCAAAATCTGTTTGTTTGTTTGCTTGTTTTTTAGTTTTTATTTTCAGCTTACATAATAAAAATAAACTGTTCTTTCATTTCCTTATTGGGAGCTGAGAAGACAGTGAACTCTCTTTATCGAGAAAGAAGAGAATACAGATTTGGAAGAAAAAGTAAGTCGCATAGTGGAAAGAACTTGAACAGCCATCAATTAGATATGGCTTCATATACCACCCTTGTGACTAACTGGTGGTATCTCTTTGGTCCAGCACGTAGTTTCTCTGAACTTGAATTTCTTTACCTTGAAAATCTAAGTATATACCTAAATTATAGCCTTGCTTAGAGCATTAGGAAGTATGTATTAAAGCGCATTGTTAACAATCTTTTTTGGGCACATTGTAATGTCTCAAGATAACGCTTGTTGAATATATGAATGACTAAATGGTGTTTTTTACCTGAGGAAGCATCAAGAATCCATTAAGTAACAATGCGGAACTAATGAACTGGAATGGGTATGTAACACTGCAAAAGAATTTCTAAATCAGACCCCAAAATACCTGTTCATCCCAAATATAGGCTGAAATACCTGGATGGTAAAATTCTACTCAATTTATTTGCCCTTTAGCCAGTTAAAATAGTCTCTAAGCAACTTTAAGAAATTAGTGTGGGTAGCTATAAAGAAGTTATAGCTTTAAAAATCCATAAATTTTGATCAATGTAGGTATAACTAGGCATTTATAACACTGACATTATAAACTTAGATATAGTTTTCTCCCAGACATATTTACTTTTCAAATTCTTTTTAAACAAGAATGTAACTTCTCTTATAATCCTTCTTTTGATTTTGCTATTTCTTTAACAAAAACATTCCTTTCAATGCATGAGGTATATATTGTCAAACTATATTTTGCATCATCTAGAATCATTTTTTTTTCCTTAAACATTTTGGGGAGTTCTAGTGCTGATTTCCTTTAGAACTACTGTACAGAATTAATTTTTCTTTAACACAGGAATGCTTGAGGGATTCATCAAAGACTGATGGGATACAGTCAATGGATTATCCAGGTATGTTTCTCCACTTCCTTAAAATATATTTTTACAACAACTCTCCATCATTAATCTTTGGTCCAATTCTCCATCATTAACTCTTTGAGAATCTTACTCTATTTACATCCAGGATTTCAGTACAATAAGTTGGTCATTTAATTAGGATCAAAATCTTTTAAAAATTCTGTCTTATTTCAGTAACATTGTCAACCTTAAAAAAAGTTCACTACAAAAAATTATTTAGAAGGAAGAAGGGTGTATGAAGATAGAAATAAATCACAACTGCTTAAAATGTTTTTTTTTCTTTATATTAGATTTTATTTTCCCCAAGATTAGGTAAGACAATCTACAGTTTTTGGCCTAGTCCTTTTTTCTTGATGGGGTTGGAAACTGGTTGGGGACAGATTGCATTATAACCTCAACCAGTGGATAGGTTGGGCAACTGAGACACAAACAAGGTACATTGAATGGTCTTTAAATAGGGAGAGATTAATGAATGATGATATTCCCTTCCTTGTTCATCTGTATATGTTGAAACTCTATGAAAATAATTAGAAATGTATTATCTTTCCTGCTAGGATAAAGTGTGTTCTACTTAAGAAAAGGATCCACATAGGTATTTATATTTAATATATATTTATAGAATATATGTGTATGTATATGTAAAATATGTAGAGAATGCAAAATAAGTTTAGGTTTTACATTACTAGCTAAAATACTTCTTTCAGGTAGTGTATATGACTTTCATCTATATATCTACTCTATCTAGAATAAGTACTCTAACTACTTATTCTATTACCATGGAAAATCAAGGATTGACTGTAGAGAAATGTCTGGAAATAATATTCATCCATACAATGTGCAGCCCACTCCCCTCTAACCATTTACTTGTACAAGAGCTAAAACACCACTTTCAATACTGTATTTTTTGCTCTTCCTTGTAACTATTGTTGAAGATGAAATTAGGTCATCAGAAGCTAGTGGTCTGTGAAGGGCACAATGTGTCTCTGTCATCGCTGAACAATAGTTAGTGATGTATAACTGAGAGCCTAGAAACTGAAAAGTTATAAGTATTCAAGAGCTCTAGTCATACACAAAATTCAGTTGATAATAGCTTTAGTAATTACTAAAATTATTGAAAAGACATCTTTGCTAAGGGGCCATAAAAATGTATCCAAATTAATTTTTGTAGATAATCCATTAGTGCATGTTTAGTTTAATTACTTCTTCAATGTTGTAGCCTAAACATACCACAAGATACAAATTTGGAGAATGTACTATCCCAGCTCTCATCACACTTTTGAGAAGGTCATATTAATTGATTTTAGGTACTTTCTAACTGCAGATTCCTGACTCCCAGTTGTATCCTTTATATGTATGTGGTATATATGGGTGTAGTAGGAACCTTAGGGACATGATGGTAGTGAACAAAGATTGGTATTATACCATTACATTTATTTGAGTCTCACTCTTTTTGATCCAAGCCATAGGGCTGAAAATAGGCAGAGCAGTATAGCATGTATATAATGCTGACCTTATAAATATATATAGTATGGAAGTACTCCATACTACATTAAATTTTCCTTAATTCTTATAGCAATTAAATATTTAGTTAACCCACTCAGTAAAAGAAATATTATTTGATTCCTTATTATTGCCAGGCACTATCCTGGGAGCTAATGATATAATGTTGAACAAATATGGTCACTGCCCAAGGAGATTATGCTCTTGATTTAAGTCTCCAAGCAGGTAACAGACAATTGCAAAATAGTCTTAACACTATGGAAACATATGGAAAGTGTGACTTACTTAGACTTGGTATTATTGTATTTCTTAGTAAAATTCTATAGCCCAGGAGAGTGTATTCTATTTTTTTTGCATCCCTTCTGCATGTTACTTTAGTGGCAGATAGGTATAAAATAAATATTTATGAAACTGAAATAATAACATAAGACATTTTGCTTATGTGTTGGTTGGTAACAAACAAATGCTGACTGAAAGTAAATTTAAAATACTTTACTTTTATGTAATTGGTTATCCAATAGGAAGGAAAGTCTTCCTCAAAATTAAAGTGATATTAAAATGAAATAATCAGAGGACACATGATGTGAAATATATGGATGTTACTTAATTTGGATATTACATATCAGAATCATCCATCATGAACTGTATGTAGCAATTTATGACATATTATGATATATTTATTCTCTTTTTCACAAGATATGTTTCCTTTGAGAAATCAGTTGAAAATACATGCCAGAATACTGTGTAAAGACAAGCCAATGACATACTTGAGCTATCTGTAATAATTTTAAATCTAGTTAATTCAATGTTTATTTTAAATAAGAACATTGGTAGAAGATTAAAATTATTCATTCCATGACCCAATTATTATACCTGATATTTGGTAGACATCTAAGTTTCAGTTATAAATAAGAAAGATAAAAGATATATATGAAATAATATAGTGAAAATATTAATTCTTCTATTAATTATGTCATCCATAGAGTGACAGATAAAAATTTTAGTAATGTTTGACACGTTTTTTTTAAAAAAGAGACAAATTTAAGGCATTTAGATCAAATACTATTATTAAATTAGTTTATTTACTTTGGTCTGAATTAATTATAAAAGCAGTCTTATTTATATAATATGGTGACATCTCCCCTGTGGTTAAATTTTTTCTGATAAAAGCCTTAGAACTTTCTCCTTTCAAAGATTATAAATGAAACATTACAACAAATAACAAGCCTAACAGAACAACTTTCTGACTATATTGTCATATTTATTATAAAACACTTGGTTCACTGCATTTTGGCATTTTATACAACTGGTTCTGACAGTGATTAACATGGTTTGGGCTTCTGCAGTTTCACCCAAGAGAAATAAAACACCAAAATCTCTGCAGGTGTGTAATGGGCCAGAGATTTACAATCTGTTCTGCAAAGTCAGACTTCAAAGACTTGAAAAAAATCTTAAAGTTGGCAATGCCTCTATCATCACTATTATTTAAGGTATTTTCTATATTTCAAAAGGAACAGTGTGGCTAATTGCAAATATTTCATCTCTAATTTGACTTCCGTGCAAGTCTCCTCAGAAGACCATTTTCATTATACATCTGCACATTCCAGGTGAAGCAGACAGCTCCTTTATGAAGTAACAAACTAAATAATTAAATATTTACTTATACTTCCAAGGAGACTTCACTTGAAGTATGTTGCATCCTTTAACTGATGTTAAGGAATAGTTGGGAAGTACCAAGGTAATTACCAAATGACAATCAGGCAGCAGCACCTGAGCTATGGCAGCCCCAGGACAAGCGCCCATAATTGCTTCCATGATTGCTTGGTGTGAACCTAATATAAAACTTACCCAATTAGGATCAGAATACACATGATGATTTCAATTATGTGAATATTCATCTGCCTGAGAGCTGAAAAAGTTCAAATAGTGTTATTTAAAGTTTTAAATGTGAGAGTTTACCCATTTTAGTGGATATCAGGTCTACATGTGTGCTTGACAGAGTGCAAATTGTTCTATCTTTTAGAATTTTCCACTTTGTATTTTCAAATGTCATCTCCACAGTTTACCATTCCATGAGTAAACAAAGAATGAATAAACAACACAAGGGGATATCATTTTAATGATAAGTCCCTCAGAAAATCAGTAGTAGTTTACTTTCTTTAAACTTGAATTCTGTTATGCATTTCAGTGAAAGCACCCAGTAATCTCTCTGTCAACCAAGGGTATTACTAACAGAAGTGAAATCAATTGAATAATGGACCACTATTTTTAGTCAATTTAACCACCAAAGGTTTTGATTGCTATGATATTTTGCCTGAAGTACAGTTCTCTTCAAGTATGTTTGCTGAAAATTGTCAAGGTCATAGATGCATGCATTAACCATATCAGTTAGGGTGGCAAAGAGCAAAGCTTTCTTCCGTTACAGCAGATTGCAGCCTTCATTCAAATATTTTCCATCATCTCATCAACCTTGTTTAAAAGAGGGAATAATGTAAAAAAAAAAAAAAAAAAAAAGGAAAAAGGCCTCCAAATTCTTGATCCATAAAGGACTCCTTATATAATATATATAGTATGTATACTATATATGCTATCTCAAAATAGAGTATATATATAAATTATATATATATATTTACAGTATAGATATAAATTTGAAAACCATCACATTACCAATTTTTAAGTTTTAGTTTTTTAGGATATAAATAAGAATTAAATATTCATTTATCAAAACTATTAAAAATGGAAACAAAGGATCTAATCACAAATGTGCTACCAAAGTTTGTATTAGTATGTGAACAATAATATTCTGTCAATTAAAAGCGTTATACAATTCTACATTTAATTACCTTTTGTTCCTTCTAGGTTTTTGCAGTAGGAACAAGCATACTATCCAGAACAAGCATCAGAACCACAATGTTATGTTCCTCTGCTTAGTTTCCTGACTGAAGTTATTGCATTGTATCTACCAGGATGCTTTAGCAAGTTTCAATCAATAATGTTAACCTGAAGCCAGCATTGACCTCACTGAACTTGAACTCACTGTAATGTTTTATTACAAAGATTGGAGGCTGTAATAGTTCATTGTTTTAAAGTAAACAGTAGATCCTTTTAGATTTATATAAAAACCATAATTTATGTTGTGATGTTAATTTCAGGGGTATGATGTGCTTTAATCTCTCATTCTGCTTGCCATTTTGTCACAGAAATGCTGAAGCCATCTGAAGGTTACAAACAATGTTCACTAATAATGAGCTCTTATGTCCTTGTAGGTTTCACTTTGATGGATATCCATAGTGTTTCCCCATGACATAATTCTACTGAGGAAAAACACATCTTGAAAACACAGCTTGTGCTTTCACCTTCAAATATAACAAGCGTGCTATTAAAAATAAACTAAAAATGAGAAGTAAATGCACATTTTTGTTATAGTCCTGTAATCATTTTTATTACAGGTACTGCCAAATTTAATTGGCAAAAATAGACATGCTATAGAAAGAAGAGTTTACAGAGTGGAGTGCTTCCTTGATTGTTATTTTAAAAATCTATCCTTTTAGTCATAATACAGTAATGCTACTCTAACGAGACAAATACAGCACGTTTCTCTGAAAAAGCTATCTGTTTTTTTAAAATAAAGTCTTACATAAACAAGTCCCCACATTTCAATGTCCATTTTGGTGGAGTGTTTATAGTTAACCTCAAGAACTTTTTCCACATCTATTACCTATCTGTTCATATTATAACCATAAAGCAATGAAAAATGAAAACAACCAAAGGCACACAAATAAGGATTCTCTCAAATGTTTCTATTGTCCATATAAAAATATAGAATCAAGGCATTACAGTCCTTTACCTAATCAATAATAGAAAACTACAAATGTTAATATGTACATGCTTTGTGTAAAGATTAAACTGGGATTTCAAATGAGACTTCTGAATTGTTAGTATTGGAAAATCTTGGTGTTTGAGAACTTTAATTCTAATGTAGTTCAACATGAAATGTTATCAATTGAACCGCCGGGTGTTTTAAACAGAAGTTAGTATTCAATTTGCATCATATTTGGTTCCCACGCATTTTCCCACAGATTTCAGTATAAAAATGATCCCACTGATTTACCTCTAACAGATGTCTATTTCAGTAAATTATGTATGTTAGCTTTCTCAATATACGCAGTCTATGAAATGACCTTATAAAAAGCTATATACAAGAAGGATTAGGATTCCCTGGTGGCGCAGTGGTTGAGAGTCTGCCTGCCGATACAGGGGACACGGGTTCGTGCCCCGGTCCGGGAAGATCCCACATGCCGCGGAGCGGCTGGGCCCGTGAGCCATGGCCAGTGAGCCTGCGCGTCCGGAGCCTGTGCTCCGCGGCGGGAGAGGCCACAGCAGTGAGAGGCCCGCGTACCGCAAAAAAAAAAAAAAAAAAAAAAAAAAAGAGAGAGAGAGAGAGAGAGAAGGATTAAATTTGGAAATCCTGTTTGAGATGATCACAGAAATCCATTATTTGCCTAAAAAGTTTATGTCTCCACCACATGTACAGTGCTGTGTAGCCTAGGGATTCCATAAATACAGGATGAAACGCAGGTGTTGATGAGACTTTGAGTACTCAGGCAGAAAATAGCTGTTGTAACTCAAACACAAATTTAGACTATCCATGACACCATGTCAGCATAAATGATTTACTGAAAGTATGTAATGAACTAAAAGAAGATACCCTGAGAATCTTCACATGAAAAACCTATGCTCCTTGTAGATATGTGTATGAATTTTGGTATGTCCTTAACTATGTATTTCTTTCTATATTATAATACAGTTATCTCAATGTTAGTGCAAATGTGATACTAGAAACTTCATAACTGTATAAGACTCAAAATGTGAAGGAAACACCTTTACCCATATACAGTGATAACAAATGTATAAATGATATAAACAAACAGGATAAAGTTTCAGTCCACATTTTTCTAATAATGGCAGAACATATTGAAACTACCTTTTTTTCCTTGCCAAGAATGTGAATTTCATTATGTAAAAGATGTTAATGTTGATTTATAGGTGAACATAAAGAGAAGTTATCAAGGACAGTCTTTCATTAGGTTTTTGAAAAGTAGTTTCTAAATATATGCATGTCACTTTAATGAAAAGAGTGATGATAGTAATTTCTAAATGACCTACAGATGTGTTTATATAGCACCTGCCTATCTCTATTGGGCAATTTTTTTCATTTAATTTCACATATATCAAATGTGGGAGTGTGAGCAATCGCAGATATAGTTCTTTGATGTTAACATGAAGAAATCTAGCAATTTCTTCAAAAATGATATTTTTGATAAGTGAAATTTGGGCACTATCTTGGAAGGTAGAAAAGGGACTTTCTTTTTTATTCCAAATTGTAGTGTGTGAAAAGTGGAACTGTTTAAGGACACTCCACCTGCTTCAGCAAATGTGCAGCTCTCCCTGTACTGGGGAACATCTGGTTTTATGACAGTAAAATGTAATTACTGCAGGGAGATCTGAGCTATTACATATGCCTAATCTCATTGGGCAGGTCCTATAATTTGCTGGAGATCCAAACAAAAGTTGTATGGGCTTAATTAATTTTGAAAAGCATTCCCAAGGCTGATGCTACCTCAAAGCCCATCCAGAGTTGTTGGTAACAAAAAGTTATACCTACGGGCCTATTCCAGATAACTGAAATCCAGAAAATGTTAGTTTCAGAAAATGTTAGTTTTTGCTGAAATAGGATAATATGTCCTTGCTTTCCTAAGTCGTGTGGTAGAGATGGCTTGCTATCTCCCAAATATTAATAGTGAAGACTTTTGGTGGATGTAGCTTCCCAGACAATGACTATTTTTCCTTGCTCCACTTCAGTCATGACCTTGTGACTAGGTTTTTAAGAAGTGCTGGTTCTTTTCCATTTTCTTTTCCATTTTCTTAAATTCCTTCCGCTGATCAGAAAAAAAAAAAAAAATTCCAAGACCCTGTGCAATGGTGAAGCTGCAAGAATGGAAGGAAGTTGTATCTTGAAAAGCCACACTCTGACATACAATGCTCAAGTTGGACTGTTAGGTGGCAAAGAAAAGAGGTTCTATTCTGTTGAACCACTGTAATTTGGGATTATTTGCTCTAGTTTGCAAGTATTATTCTCAGAATGTCAGCACCATCATTATGCTTGCCAATTATGACTCAGAAAATCCATTCCATAACCATTCAGCACTCGCTATAGACCAAGAACTGTGCTAGTTCTTTGGAATAAAAGATGGCTATGACACAGGTTTTTTTTTTTTTTCCTTATGATCTAAACAAAAAAGAGATGAATAAATGCAGAATTGTAAATGATATAGTGTGTGCTGAGGGAGTAAGGGGATAAACCTGCAGGTGGTAACATGACCAAAGGCAATAAATCAGAAATAGCTCATAATAATATGAGCTCAGGATGCTAGATGATTCTCTGTAGTTACAGGATGATTCTGAGGGAAGGGAGTGGCTTGATGAGCTCTACAACAGGTAAATGAATGTATTGAAGGGAACAAATTTAGAGTTGAGAATATCAGTTAGTAATCAATGCTCTTGTACTGCTCCAATAAAATGTAATGAGGGTCTACACCAAGGCAGGTGATAGGAGTGATTAATTTGATTAATTGGATTTGGGAGAGAAGATGATACAGATTTAGCTTACTCTAAATGGTTGTACTAAAAATTAAATATTCAAGGAGAGGCCAATTTAGCAGAAAATATGATTCAGTTGTTATTATCTGTTTCAACTGTCCGTATTGTACAGAAGTTGTGAAGACCAATCAGTAGTTAGATGCATAAATCCAAAGGTCAAAAAGAAGTCTGGCTTGAAGAGCAAATTTGATTTGTGGGAGTCAGAATTGTGTTTTTACTTACTTCTAAGTTTATACCTATGTTTTGAATATTGATGTTGTCAATATACTACCTTTTAATATAATAATAGATAGATCATATATTTTTTACACTTGCTGATTTATTAGGCAACAATATTAAATGTGTCACTAGTATTGTAATTCCTAAACTTCATCAGAAATACATATGTTTTCTATGTTCTGCTTACTAATGGTTCTCAATGTTATCTTTAGTGATAACCTATAATATTTAATCTGCTTAATTTATTGAAGTCACTTGTAGTCTACAAACTGAGAAGTTCTATTTGATATTTTCAAAAATGAACAAATTATTTTGTATTTATCTTTTTTATGTATATATGTTTACTTTTTTACTTTAATTTCATACACAATATAACATAATTATCATATTATCAGAAGCCCTGGGTACAATGGCATTATAGGAAAACTGAATTTAAATGCTTTACTGAAGAGTTGCAGATATGATTCCCTAAACAGACTTTCATAATCTGCCTAATAGAATATTATTTATGCTTAAATATAGTAATTTGGTTTAATTTTTAAAGGGAATTTTTGTTTTCACAGATCTAGGGTCACATTTTTTGTAGCACTTACAATATGCTAGACATAGTGGATAATGCTGCAGATCCTAATAAAATAGTGCTCTCTCAATTCACTTATTGTCCATTAGTGGAGTTACAAGAATCAGAGTCTCCCTCTTTCCCCTTCTCAAATCTATGTCCACACTGGCCTGGAGAAAAGCGAATCACAGAAAGAATCATTATTTCTGATCTAAAAAAGAGGGGTTTGTTATTAGTACTACATCAGGACCCTGCTCTATCCCAATAGGAAGAATTCCATTCACTTACTCATAACTTGGCCAAAGATTACTCTCTAGAACACATCTTAGAATATCTGATTTCCAAGAGGTTTAGGCCTTAATTCATTTCCATTCCATGCATATTGCCCCTGCCCCTTGTTATTCCTATCCTTGTCCATTTTCAGCATACCTGTTGATAAAATTGTTCTGTCTCGCTTTAAAGTTGCAGTGCAATGCTATACTGAGAATGCTTTTTCATGGATTAGATTACTCTGAAAATCTCAACAAAAGGATAATAAGACTAGACAGAGATTAATCCAGTTCTTTTAGAAACGCTGCCTTTTAGTCCCAGGGAAATATGCTCACTTGCATGGTTGAAATATAGCATACTGAGTTCCTTAGCCCCTTCCACCCTTCTCAGTCAAGCCTAACACCCATGAATCACTGGCAAGTGTAATGAGGCTGTAAAAGAAGACGTCCTGGCGGAGAGATTGTGCCAGGTCCCTTAAGACTCTTGAGACAATGATTTATATTTGTTTGAGTTTACATAACACCACTGTTGCACTATAAAGTGGTTCAGAAATGACCAACCGCTCACCTGCAGGTGATTTTGCACAATTTCACATTAAGTGCAACCCACTGTCTACAAGCTTCTTTCCTATTTGCAGCTTCAATTTTTCATCAAAATCAATGTTTGGTTAACCAGACACTAAAATAGCTTCTAAGTCTAGAGTTATCCATTTCTGTACCACACATATATTATACTCTTAGATTACAGTTTACTTAACAGCATGCAGTGGATATGTCTTCATAATTAATATTTCTGGCGGATGTTACACACAAACAGCTTTTCTAAGATTCGTGCTCACTTTATCCCAAATTTGTTATCAATTTTATTGGCTATGCAATTTCTTTCCTTTGGTCAATCACTCTTTAAATTGGCTAGTTTAATGCATCACAGCAAATGATTTTCAGAAATCATTAGGCACATGAAAATGCATATTCAGCTCACACAGTTTTAATTGACCCTACTCACACCTACCAATGGCACTCCTACACAATCTGCCTACTTTGCTGCTCTTCATTTCATTAAACTCTGAGTGCACAAGCTACTTGTAAAAATCTTTTCCCTGGATCTGAGTTATATTATCTCTTTGGAAAGGATTGATATGGCACTCTGCTGTTAATAAGGCTGGGCTTGGTTTAGCCAAGTTCTTAGATAAGTGAGTCTAGAAAGCAAAGCTCAAAATAGTTTACAACAGTGATTTTTAATGGGGTGAGTTTGCTCCTCCAGGGACATATTTTCAGATGTTTTTGATTGTCACAACTGGGGGAGGGGTTGCTACTGACATCTAGTGGGTAGAGGCCAGGGATTCTGCTAAATGTTCTACAATGTACAGGTCAGTCTCCCACAGCAAAGAATAATCCAGTCTAAAATGCCAATAGTATTAGATTGAGATACCTTTGTCTACAGTATCCTATAAAAATGTATTTGATTTACATAAGGATAAGGGCTGGTCATGGAATCTACTGTGAAGTCAGAGAAATCTTAGAGCCATTTTTCACCTTATGCATAGTAGTTAATAACTTTAAATAATTCAATCTATACTGGAATTTTTTGCCATTGATACATTTACCTAGTATCACTTGGAAGAGTAGACATAGCGGTGTCCTGCACCATCCTACCTTCCAGGCTCTGAAATGTGAGTGCATTTTAACACGATTCTTGGGAAGCGAATATGATACAGGTGAGTAGATTTGGGAGTATGACAGACAGGGTTAAATTTCTAGTTTTGTCATTTATCAGCTATGTGATGTTGCAGAATTTGAGTTTTCATCTATAAAATATGTAAAGTGATTCCTTCTCAATAAGACTGGTGTAATAATTAAATAGAGTAGTATGTGTTTAAAATAATAGGCTATAATATGTACTCAATAATCAATGTTTATTTTCTTACCTTTGAGAGATGGTCTGAATTCAAAGAATGATTCCAGCAGTAAGAATTTGGCCAAAGTTAGGTGGAAGAAATATAAATAATTATGTGAAAGTCAGGTAGAAGGAATATATATTCAAAGATGAGTCATAGAGACACCTATATAAAAGTCTTTTTTTTTTTTTTTCGTCTGTGACAGTTGATTTCTGCAGTTTCAGCAAATCATTTGTTCCCTGAGTTTGGTTGTGATTTCTATAATTTGGCACTGAGAGTGATGGAGAGTGCTGACAAACCATTTTAAAAAATTAAGCTAGTAATGACGACATCTCTCTTACTTTTAGGGTTTTTCCCCAAATATGTTGAAGTATACGTGAAATGAAATAGAATATTTAGTTGAAAAAACTAGAATAACAAAATTTAAACTTACAATGATCTCAATGCAAATATAAAATTAAAAACAAAAACTTTTCCAATAGACTTATTAATCATAGAAAAACTTGTGCTAACTAATCCCTGTAACTCTATGTAGCAGAGTGTGGAAAGACAATGATATAATGATTCCTCTGATTCAGTTTGTTTTTAAATCAATTTTGCAGAATTTTATCTTGGAGAACCCATTTAAAACTTGCCAACACTTTTGCTTAATTTTGTATTTATAAATAATTGTTTTCTGTCACTGTGTCAATTGCCCCTTTCAGAGGTTTCATAAAGTAGTAGGAATTGAGTATAATAGTGGTAAAATAAAAGCCAAATGCAAATGGAAAACTGAACAGACTATTAAAGGCATAGCATTTGAACATTTCTAGTTGAACTGCTTCTATCTGTGCTCTGGAATTTGTTAATGTACCTTGCAGAGGAATATATTGTATGTAATTCTCTTTTTCATACTTTGTGAGCCACTGAAAGTCGAGAACTTACAACTTACATGTCTTTTCAAACTGTAGATCACATCATACTATTCTTCTACTGAAATTCTTTCACTACATTCCAATTGCCAAATCATCAGAGTCCTTCTCAGGTCTGCAGATTCTGCATGTGGACTGACCCTGGACTAGTTCTCCAAACTCTTTTCACCCTCTCCTGGAGCTCTGTGTAGCAGTCACCCTGGGCTCCATCCCACCACAGGTCTTTCTATCATTCCTTAGTATTTTTTTTCCTTATGCTCTCCTCCATGCTATTTCTCAATCGTTCCTCAAGATTGCTTGTAGAATTCAACTGGTTGTATGGGAAGACATTCCTGAACATTGTGGCAATGGGACATTTTTATCTAGCTCACTCTATCATTATGCAATATCTTCTGTTGAAATCATTTGATAGTGTATCTACATATCCACTAGATAGGCAGATGTTGAGGACTGGCAGATGGTCTATTCAAATTCTGACTTAAGAATCATTAATTTTGTATATAAGACATGTTCCACAGTATTAGAATGAATTACATAGTTCAAAACATGGTTTAAAATGACCTATTCAGTAGATCACAGCATTCGTACCTCTACTTAGGTTTAGAGTTGACCCTCTATTTTTAAACCAGACGTCTTATTTCCAGCTCACGTTACAACAAAAATGGAACTTGGGCAGCAGTCGTCCAGATTTGTCCAGAGCAAGCTGAGTAAACAAATAACTGTCTCACTCTTTTTCTTCTTCTTAAACCAGACCAGCCCTTTCACTGTAAAGACAATAGAGCCACTCTTTCCTTGTGTCTTACCACTTGTTAAAATATTCTTTCTTCAGATACCTTCAAAACCCACCCTATATAACATCACAATTCCATCTTTTCCCTGTTTAATTTTCTCTTCAGCTCTTACCAGAATACTATACTACATATGTGACTCACCATGTTTTATCATCTACATACCCACTACAATGTAAATTTCTTTAATGAAGTGGGCTTTAATTCCTTTGTCCCTGAACCTAGGATAGTACCTGGCATATAGTGAGCACTCAATAAACTTTGTTAAATAAAGTGAATGGAAAAAAGGCCTAGATAAAATTTCTTGTTCAATTATCCTGAAAGAAACTAGCCCTATCTGTTTGAAAGTCAGGAATATACATACAAAGTCAGTTTAACTTTTGTGATCTTAGCAAAAGAATAGGCTTGTCTCTCTCTGTTATTTTTTATACAGTTACATATGTATTTAAAATGCACACATGCACACAAAAATATGCACACACATTTACTTGCCTCTGAAATAGACTGTACTTTGATATATTTTGAATATGAATAACTAGTTTTCTAAAATTTCATATATGAATCAACAGTTTTATAAATATTGGTTACTTTAACCACTGTTAAACAATTATTTTGTTATGTCAGTTTACCTAAAGATAAAAACCTCTTTTCATTATATCACATAGTTGGATATTTAAGAAGGTATATTTTAAACATTGATATGCCAAAATCTATAAATCTGTTTCATTCCTGATTTATAATATCTTCCTTAAAATTATAGTAAAGGATAATATTTGTATTTAGACTTAAATTAAGAGAAAAGTACATATATATTTATGTATAATTGTATCCCTTCTTTGCCCATAATAATCTAAAACTTATTAAAATTAAAAGTATTCTCACTTGTCTTTGAAACAAAATTAACATTTTTATTTGTATCATTTAAATGGTCTGATTATCATTATAAAACAAGGATAAGTGATTTATTGCTTAATCCTTCACTAACTTCAAGTACATTGATTTTGGAAATAGGATTTAAAAAAAACATTGAGTGGAAAGAAAAAGTTAAGCAAGAAAGATATCTAATGAATGTGCTTTACTATTGACATAGCAATCAAATTCCATCGAAATACTATAACAAAAGATATTTTGAAATGAGTGCAACTTAGGGGGGAAAAAAAGATCCAAGGAAAAAGAAGTCAAGAAAGTTCTGAATAGTAACTCACTATGGTAAAATAACTTATTGAAAAAAAATTTTGATGCCAAAATATCATATAGAATTCATTAAACTGAAAAATTAAAGGACAAAAAATTATGTCCTTGAAGCTCTAAATATATGTGTATTTGTATGTGAAAAAAGGAGTGAGGGATGACATTGAAGGGGCAAGAACAGATGAAGGGAAATGTAAAAATTATAGAAGCAATTGTTATTTTCATAAAGTTTCCCACACTGCAATTCAGATTGGGGCAGTTGCCTAACTGGGATTCTTTGCTGAAGTGTTCTAATAGGATGGAATCTTGCTGCATGTTTCTTCTCAGTTATAAAAGTTGCCAACTTCAAGTTTGCTAAGGATAGGCTGAACTTTGGAATTCCTCTAGTCCATGGGATATGACTTTTCTCCTCAATTCTTTAAAGTATAAAAAATATACAAAAATATTAAAATATTATTATCTAGAAAAAATGATAGGTGTAACAAATCATGCTATTAGAAGATCCCTAAGAATAGAGTAGCACTCATTCTAGAGAGGGTCAAGTGGAATATGTTCATAGTGTAGAGATAAAACTTTCAAGACCCCATTTGTGTAAAAAAAAATATCAGTGTAGATTGGTTTAAAAAACTTCTACTTAAGGACTCACTAGTATTAAATTAAAATTTCTGTAAAGCTTCACATGAGTCTATAAGCAGCAGCATAGCACATTATCTGATTCTTTGAGGAAGAACAATTCAAGTGCATTAATGACCAGAGCCACATGGATGTAGTAGGTCAAGAGAATATAATATTATGTGAAAAAATAAGCTGGATTTGGCATGGTCATTCAGTCACTTTAGACAGAAGATGATTTTCTCTTTAAATTTTAAAATTACAAATACTAAAATGACATGTAAGTGGTCTGGATACTGTGGAAGTAACATTAGTATTTTACCTTCTTGCCACTGTGAGTCTGTGCGCCACCTTCCAAATCAGAAAATAAGAATACAAAACAATAATAACAATAGCAACACTTACTAAACTCTAACAAAATCTAAAAAATAGATCAAGTCAGTTCTGGTTCCCCAAATAAATAAAACTGAGGGGTTACCATTTAAGCCTGAATTTCCAATGAAAACCACACTTATCCCTGACTTTAAAATGTGATAATTATACAAGAAATTTGCTGTTTCCCACCATTAAATTATTAATGTAAACTTATTAACTTAGATAACCTTGCAGTTATTTTTCTGTATTTTACTTGGCAAGACAGTTCTACTAATCAGACTCACAACTTAAAAAAAAAAAGTAGACTGCTATTGTTTTCTAAATGTGTTTGTCTTCAAATGTTATTTCCACAATACAGAAAATGACAACACAATTAATATGTATAGATCCTATAAAGTTACTTTGGATATATCAGAATAACATATCATTATAAGATGAACTATATTAGTACTTTAACAATTAACCGTTCAAGAACGATTCAAATTACACAAATATGTGATTTACATGCACTTTTAAATCAAGGGATAAAATGTCATAATCTTTTTTTTTAATTTATTTATTTTTGGCTGCGTTGGGTCTTCATTGCTGCCTGCGGGCTTTCTCTAGTTGCAGTGAGTGGGGGCTAATCTTCGTTGCAGTGTGCAGGCTTCCCATGGCGGTGGCTTCTCTTGTGGAACACGGGCTCTAGGCACGCAGGCTCAGTAGTTGTGGCTTGCGGGCTCTAGAGTGCAGGCTCAGTAGTTGTGGCACACGGGCTTAGTTGCTCTGTGACATGTGGGATCTTCCCGGACCAGGGCTCGAACCCGTGTCCCCTGCATTGGCAGACGGATTCTTAACCACTGTACCACCAGGGAAGCCCAAAATGTCATAATCTTACATCACTGATGTGTTTAAGGAAATAAAGTCAACTTCAAGGTATAGATTAGACAGTATTTCTAATAACTGCCATTATACATATATTTAGGATATGCATATTAATAGATATATACACACACACATGCACATAATCTTTTCACTTTTTTTCTAACAGGGAGCTAGCACTGTATAAATACTCAAGAGAGTAAATATGCAAGGAAATCAGTGACTCACTAATTAGGCAAAACTCTCTCTACAATTTTCATATAGTCTCCTTTGAAAAGACAATCCCACCCGAGAGAACAATATTCTAAATCTCATTTTAAATATCACTACTCCAATACAGCCAGAGTCAGTCCTTAAAAACCGTTAGCTCACTGAGAATCACTTTCCCACGTTTTTAGGAGTAGACATACTTGCCAGCAGCTGAGCAATTCCCGCATTCCCGCAGCCTGTGTGGTAAACTTCACATATGCTGGAAGCATACTCTTGTCAAGCCTTACCCTGGCAGGTTTTCAGAGTCTGTGCATTCCCTGATCAAACTGAGCAGGTGGTTAAATATTCAAGGTGACTTGAGGGACAAAGTTTAATGTAGTTCATGGAGAAACATGGAGAACATGAAGAAAAAGGCAACAATTCTTTGTTCCTTTCACCAGCTTATGTCCCTTCAACAACCTAAAGAAGAATCAGCTATTGCTTTAATTATAAATTATGCCTATTCTGATGTCATATCATTTTGATATCCCTGTTTGACTGGACAGAGTAAAATATGAGATATTTCCTCCAATATGATAAGCAATACCAGCTTGTAGGAACCATCTTTTAAGTTCAATCAAAAACACTTTAACTGGGTTTCCCTGGTGGTGCAGAGGTTAAGAATCCACCTACCAATGCAGGGGATATGGGTTCGGGTTCTGGTCCGGGAAGATGACACATGCCATGAAACAAGTTAAGTCTCTGCGTCACAACTACTGAGCCTGTGCTCTAGAGCCCATGAGCCACAACTACGGAAGCCTGTGTGCCTAGAGCCCGTGCTCCGCAACAAGAGAAACCACCACAATGAGAAGCCCGCGCACAGCAACAAGGAGTAGCCCCCAGTCACAGCAACTAGAGAAAGCCTGCGTGCAGCAACGAAGACCCAACGTAGCCAAAAATAAATAAATAAAAATAAATTTATTAAAAAAGACATAAAAACACTTTAACTTGGCAAAGATGAGCCTTTTGTTTAGTTCAATCATGCCAAATTTAGGAATATTTTGAGTACACATTTGGAATACAGTGCCTCAAATAATCAGTAGATTTAATGCATATGTGTCAAATGTTCACACACTCTTCTGAGGAAGGTACTAAGTGATAAACATGAAAAGGTAGAAACAGCCTATTAAATCAAATATTTGCTTCAGCATATCTGAGATTTACCTTTAAAAATGACTTTTTGAGAACATTTCTTTCCTGTTCTTTGAAAATATTTCCTGTCTCATAATAGTATTTTTATTTATTATTTATTTTTGGCTGTGTTGGGTCTTCGTTTCTGCGCGAGGGCTTTCTCTAGTTGTGGCAAGCAAGGGCCACTCTTCATCGCGATGTGCAGGCCCCTCACTATCATGGCCTCTCTTGTTGCGGAGCAAAGGCTCTAGACGCGCAGTCTCAGTAGTTGTGGCTCACGGGCCTAGTTGCTCCGCAGCATGTGGGATCCTCCCAGACCAGGGCTCGAAACCATGTCTTCTGCGTTGGCAGGCATATTCTCAACCACTGCATCACCAGGGAAGCCCTCCATAGTATTTATATTCAAAATACTGCCAACATTCTTTCCATACTAACACATGCTTCAAGTAAATACCCCTTGTTTTAAGTTACCCCTGTTCCACAGGGAAATATCAACACATCTCTCAAGACAGCCAAAAGTCACCTCTTCTAAGAAATGTGAAAATTATCTACTCCTCCTTCCCCATTTTTTCTTGCTAATAACCCAGATTTTCTTTTCCCACAGAATGGGTACAGTCTCCTTACTGAACTGAATATTCTGTGAGGGCATAGATACGGCTGACTCTCCTCTCCATGCCCAGACCCTAGTTTATATTAAATACATAGTGTTTTTGACCTTCTGAATGATATAACTGAATAAATGAGAGACAGATACTACATAGGTAAGTGCTTTTACAGTAGTGTTAGGAATGGGAAAAGAAGAGAATAAGAAGTTTTGGGGGAAGATAATTGAGTAAAAGTGTACTATGGAAAGATGCAAAAGCACTGACTGTGGAGGGGTTCTAGATAAACTAGGAATAACTCAAAGTTCATAGGAAAATGGCAATCTTATCAAAAATAATGATAGGATATGTATTTGATTTGTCAATATTAATTTCAAAAGTAGCCTCATTATTGGACATATATTTTGTTATGGAAGGAAGTTACATAAAATTTAAAATAATTTGTGTTCACTTTGGATATGAAACAAATTCACATAAGAGAGGTATGAAAGCATTTATTGGATATTATCTGAGAACCAAATCTTTTAGTCCCATACTCAGCCTAGACACTGAGAACTGAAACCACATCTTACTGTCAATGTTAACAGGACTTGGTACTATTCCTCTTTGTTATCTTGACTTTATTCTTCTATAGTCTCCTGCCCAGGCAAAGGGTTTGATTGTCCAATTTTTGTTTGAAACAAACAAACATTTGTTTGAAACTTCCAATTTTCAGTAAATTCTATATTCAGTAAATTCATATTCTCCACTCCAAGACACTATACACTATCTAGGTTTTGTTAAGTTTTGTGCTCTCCCTCACCAAGGTAAGTAATAAGATCACCTTTGTCTTATCTTCTTATCAATAAGTTGCATTGGTGATATTTGGGTAGTAAGTTTTTGACATACTCAACATATATTCAAACAGACTTTTGTATATTCAAAAAAATTTAAAAAAATACAAAGAAAAGTAAAGTAAAGATGGTCATTCTCAGGACCTTATAGGAACATTTCTTTCTCCCACTTCAGTGCTGAAAGTAAATATAGATTGTTGAGGAAGACAGAAAGGGGAAGAGGTGGGAATGAGAAGTAGAAAGGCTTAGCTTTAGAAATAAACACCTAGGATAAACATCAGTGAACAATGAAACCCTGAAGACTACAGTATCTCTATTTAATGTCCTAGTTCCAGTTTCACTTAGGTTCACAAACAAACACATGAAGAAACAAAAGAGATTGGAGTAGGCAAGAAATGCCACTTAGACCAAGAAGGCAACTTCATTTCAATTACCTGTTTCATTTACGGTTAAACCTCTGGACTCTGAACCTTAATAAATGCTGAGAGGCTGTGTGAAGAGAAAACAATCTCTGAATTTTTAAGAGAGCAATTGAAATATCTGAATAGGAGATAACAGATGCCATTTAGAACAGTGTAGGTAATGATTGCATTACAAATTCCTTGACAGAGATTTCTAGAACAGAGTCCATACTAGGTAACACTGAAAATGCAAGATTACACAGAAAATTATGATTAAGAAAAAGAATATTGAAAGACTTTTGTTATCACAGCAAATACTAGCACGGGTGTAATAGGGCAAGTTTTTTCTTTGTATTCTCTATTCTTGAATCAAAACAACTGAAGAAATATACTGAAATATATTGAAAAATAAATTATTTTTGTAAGTATCAAATGATATCACTTACAAAGAAATAGAATATTTTAAAATCTCTTTAGTAGGATTAAAGCTTCTCATGAATTTTTTTATTAACAAAACCTATCAGTTTTCAAGTTTATAAGTAAAACTCACATCCTTTAACCTCTGATTGCCTAATTCTAACTGAGCTTGTTGGTATTTAAATATTTCACAGGTCTTATTGTCATACAGATCGGGTCATACACTTGACAAGCAATTCATAGAGTAAGATGGGCCTCTGAGTGTACGTTTTTGTTTGTCTGTTCATTTTGTCTCATTGCATTTAAGGACGCTTGTCGGAAAACAACTTCACTACTAAAAGCTGATATCTCAAGAGGCTTACATGAATTTCCTTTGCTAAGATATGATGGTTAACTTTATTTGTCACTTGATTGGGCCATGGAATGCCCAAATATTTGGTCAAATATTTTTCTGGGTATTTTTGTGAGGGTGATTTGGATGAGATTAACATTTAAATTGATATATATATATATATATATATATATATATATATATATATATATATTTAACATCTTTATTGGGGTATAATTGCTTTACATTGTTGTGTTAGTTGCTGCTGTATAACAAAGTGAATCAGCTATACGTATACATATATCCCCATATCCCCTCCCTCTTGCATCTCCCTCCCACCCTCCCTATCCGACCTAAATTGATATATTTGAGTAAAGCAAAATGCCTTCCATGATATGGGGTAAACTTCATCCTATTAGTTGAAAGCCTGAGTAAAAAAGAGAGAATAGTTTCTGTCTAAAGACATTTTGAGTGAGATGTTGGCTTTTTCCTGCCTTCTGACTTGAACTGAAGCATCAGTTTTCCTCAGTCTTGAACCTGCTGACTTTTGGACTGGATCCACTTCATCAGATCTCTTGGGTTTGCAACTTGCCAACTCACCTGAAGACCTTGGGACTCACCAGCCTCCACAATTACGTGAGCTAATTCCTTATAATAAAGAGCTCACATGCTCTTCTATTGGTTTTGTTCTTTAAAGAGCTGTGACTACTAATACATAAGGTCAATTAACAAAGAACTTTAAATTTAAACTAATTTACACTACTAGGTCAAAGACTAGCTGTTAGCAATTGACCTAGCATAAAGACCGAGGAAAGCAAATCTCAGAGAGAATGGGGACAAAAATCAGTTACTTCTGATAATGTCAGAGAAAAAAAAGGAATGGGGCATGTTTGCAGTTGATTGGGAACCGCAGAACAGGATACTGCACATCTGGTGATGACATGATACCTTCAGAGGAGATAGTGGGATGCAGGAAAAAGAGAGGGAAGATGTTAGGAGAGGCTGAAAAATGGCAAGGATTCATTAGAAGTAGGGGCTAGTGGAACCTGAAGACCACTTTCCTTAGTTAATATTCTTGCCTGACAACATCCTGGCCTAGAGGTAAGCTGCCTGGAAGGAAATTTTCTTGAAGGTACAGAGGTAAATGTTTTTGCATTTTTGTACTAAAAGATGCTCCTCTATTTCCAGGCTTAGTAACTTTTCTGCACATAGGTCTGTGGGTAGAGTCATTAGTGCCCTACAGTCTAGGACACTTTCAGTATATAAGTATGACAGTCATTGCAATATAGTATTTAGGATTTTTATGTCATTTTAAAGCACTAGGAAAAAAAGAGTTAAGGTTCGGAAATATCTTAGGAATATTTTGAAGTTTATAATCCATGCTTCAGTAGCCTTTGTTCAACATCTCTACTCAGTTTTGACAGTGTGCTTCCTCCATATGCACATGGGGACCCACGTCTGCTTGTTGAAGCACGGCTTAGTCAAACGGTGTGAACTGTAGAATAAAACAATTTTAAGTGTGAATCCTAGCATGGCTACCTTCTCTCTGTGTAACATTGGCCTATTTATCTTACCTTGTTTTTCAGTCTCTGCATTTTTTAAATGTGGGCAGTATTTTCAATCTTATTTTAAGCATTAAAGATAGGAGATGAAAATGTAGCCAACAATGCATGTTTATGGCATCTCAGTCAGCCTAAAGTTTCTCATGGAAGCCGTCTCCCTGTCAAGCTCAGCACCTTGCCTGAACTCTGCTCCCCAGCTCCCTTCCCTCAAACCTTTCCATTCTGTGTCATGCTGGCTGAAAGCCTTGCTCATCCGTTGATTATGATAACTGAAAAATACTTGCTGAAGTTCTTAAAGGCCTAGCATTTGTCTCCTAAATACAATATTTGCACTTCATTTTTAAGAATTTAAATAAACTAATCTGACACAAGCAATGCAGCAAAGGTGGTGTCTTCATAAAATAGGGGAAATAAGAGCCTGGATGTACCTTAAGTTACACCACATACTGCCATTGATTTTATCCAGAGGAGCTTCCTTTACTACCAATTACGTGTGTGTGTGCGCACGTGCATGTGTGAGACAGTGGTTGTAAGAATATTATTATGTTTTTGAGCATACCTTTACTAAAATAAAAATTGTGATGGAACCAAGGAAGGAGGAGGGATGGTCCTTCTAGTAAAAAGAGAGAATTAAGCCCAGTTTTCATGTTTTCAATTTTGACTCAAAGTTGTTCACTGAATGAAGCACAGAGGTCCAAGGAGCACAGTTAGAAATGTCTTCTTTGGCTTTTGTATTCACATAAAATATTCTGGTATATTTAATGTAAAATAAAAATTTTAAAATAAAAATTTAGTAACAAATGCTGGAGAGGGTGTGGAGAAAGGGAAACTCTCCTACTCTTTTGGTGGGAATGTAAGTTGGTGCAGCTACTGTGGAAAACAGGATGCAGGTTCCTCAAAAAATGAAAATTAGAGCTGCCACATGATCCAGCAATTCCAATCCTGGGCATATATCTGGACAAAACTATAATTCAAAAAGATACATGTACCCCTATGTTCATAGCAGCATTATTTACAGTAATAAAGATATTTAAGCAATCTAAGTGTTCGCTGACAGATGAAGGAAGATGTGGGGGGTGTGTGTATTTATACATACATACATATACATATATAGTGGAATATTAGTCAGCCATGAAAAAGAACAAAATAATGCCATTTGAAGAAACATGGATGCAACTAGAGCCTGTCATTCTAAGTGAAATATGTCAGAAAGAGAACGACAAATACCATATGATATCACTTATATGTGGTATCTAAAATATGACACAAATGAACCTATTTACAAAATAGAAACAGACTCACAGACACAGGGAAGAGACTTGTGGTTGCCAAGGTGGGGGGTGAGGAGAGGGGTGGATTAGGAGTTTGGGGTTAGCAGATACAAACTATTATATATAGATTGGATAAACAACAAGGTTCCACTGTATAGCACAGGGAACAATATTCAATATTCTATGATAAACCATAATGGAAAATAATATGAAAAAGAATGTATACATATGTATAACTGAACCACTTTGCTGTTCAGCAGAAACAAACACAACATTGTAATTCAGCTATCTTCAATTAAAAAAATAATAAAAAAATTAAGCCTTTAAAAAGTGGAATATCCTTTCAAACTAGAAGCATACATTCTTATAACATAAAATCAGTTTTCCTAGGTATCTGAAACTTACCTCAAATATGGTATTATCTACTTTTCTGAAGGTTTGAAAAGTTGACATGTGCAGTCAAACCTTGCTAATTCTCACTCCTCTAATGTAAAAATTGAATAATTCTCACAAAATCCTCCAATGTCTCAACACTCTTCCCTGAAACTATTTCAGGAAAGGATTTCATGATCAATTAAAAAACGTAAATTTTGTAGAAACTTTAATGAAAGTAATTTTACATATTCTATGATACAATATATTTAAAACAAATTATAAACAAAAACTGAAGTTTGAGAGTTTGAACAGATATGTTTGTTGCCTTCTTACACACAATGGCTGTACCCAATGAGTTAAGTAAATGTTAAAACATTACAGTACTGTCCTAAAAAATTAGCTTCTTGATCTTCTTTTTCTTTAAGATAGTTTGCTTTTCTTAATTTTTCAGTGGCATTTTTAAAAAATCATGTCCCAAGTTATTGCTATTGCTTAGTAAGGAAAAAGGACTAAAAATTACCTCTAGCTTATAGACTATTTGCATAATTTTTCCCCTATTTTTGTTATGTTTTAAAGTATACACAATATAAATAATCTGAGTCCTGGTTTAAGTTGTTTCTCTTTAACAGTAAACTGTTGATATTATCTAAATTCAAATTTAATTTGAGTAGTAGCTGTAATATCCGACAATATGGAATTGACAGGAGCTAGAAAAAGGAATACACACTTTGTGTTTTTAAATACATATTTTAAAATCTTTGAAGATTTTAAAAAGAATTTGTGTGTATTATTTTGTAATTTCCCAATATCTAACCTTTTCCTACAGTTATATGACAACCATCAGTGAATACGTGTATTTATTTTCCAAATTTAAATGCACAAAGAGAAATTAGGACCTACTACCTTTCCGCAATACTATTGTCCTTATTCAAAAAAAATGCTCTGTGGCAACAATTTCACTATAGACTATAGAATAAACTACCAGTGACTTTTACCTGACTGAGTGTCATTATCATGCATCCGACCACCTGGGCCATTCAAAGTTTTCACTGAAAAATATGTGTGTTTGCATATTGCCTGAAGTGGATATAAACAAAGAAAAAAGTGTTTCATCTTAGAAGCATAGTTCCCTTCTCCCATGAAAATTTCAAAGTAACACAGTAGCAGATCTTATTTGTCTACTTTATTCTCTATAGGAAGTTATTTAAAATAAATTCAAATGGTGGTGTGAAATTTTCATGGCAACTTATCAGGGAAATGAAGACAATTTTAATAAAGAGTTCAACACCTTAATTTAAGTGTAGATTTAAATTATAGCTGGGTTTCCTTTAAACACAATTTATTTTTTCCATAGTTGGCTGAAATATCTTCTCTGTGACTTGATTTTATGATGATTTTTTCTAACCTTTTTTATTATAAAATAATCTCAAATTTACAGCAAAGTTATAAGACCAATAGAAAGAACTCCAAATCCAGATTCCCCAGCTGTGGACATTTTATACTATTTGCTTTATAATTTTCTCTCTATATATAAATGTATACATATTATTATTTTCTCTGAACAAGTCGATATTACCCTGAATACTACAGTGCATATTTTCCACAGATAAGGACAATCCTACACAAAACTACAGCCCAACCATCAAAATCAGGAAATTAATGTTTATAAATGATCCAATTCACAGAACAATTCAAATTTTACTAATTGTCCAGGAATTCCCTTTACAACAAATTGATCCAAACCAGTCATACCTGGCATTTAGTTGTTAAGCTTCCTGGGTTTCCTTCAATCCCAAACAGTTCTCAATTTTTCTTTGACTTTTATGACTGGCATTTAAAAAAATAATTAAAGACTAATTATTTTATAGAAAGTCCTTCAATTTGAGCTTGTTCGATGTTTCCACATGATTAGATTCAGGTTAAACATTTGGACAGAAATGCAACAAGAGAAGTCATGCTATATTTTCACTGCATCCTATCAGGTGGTGCATGCTTTTGATTTTTCCTACTACTGGAGATGGTCACTTTTTAAAGGTGTTATGTTCCAGGGTTCCCCCAAAAAGATGTAAAGGGATACTCCTTATACCTTTGCAATTAATAAATATTTGGGGGGGGAGATCCACTGAAATTATATAATTCTCCCATTCTTCATCAAACTTTCACCCACTAATTTTGGCATCTGCTGATCTGTTTTGACTGAAGTGAAAGTGATATTTTTCTAATTCCATCTACATTCATTAGCCTGTATCTTCCTGTAAGAAAGGATTCATTCATTTATTTATTTACATCAGTATGGATTCAGGATTTCTTATTTTATTCAAGAGGTTTTAATCCATTACATCCATTATTTATTTTGATGCTCAAATTATCCTTTACTTGGCCAGTGGGTGCTTATCATTCTTTGAGTCCTTCCTTAGGTTCTGACACAACAAAATGTTCTAGGCTTATCTTATACTTTTCCTGTTCTAGCTTTAGAGTAAGTCACTTGTCCAAGAAGAAACCAAGATCTGGATGTTAGGTATTGCTCTTTGCTACTGAGATATCTCTGCTCCCAGGCCCTCTCAAGGGGGAAAACATATGCACACCCATATACACATACATATTTATATAAATAGTTATTTCTTTTTCAGTCTGTATGAAAAATCACAATAAATAGGGTAAAGTTCAAAAGCCTTGGGGGGGGTTTCCCTGGTGGTGCAGTGGTTAAGAATCCGCCTGCCAATGCAGGAGACATGGGTTCGAGCCCTGGTCCAGGAAGATCCCACATTCCGCAGAGCAACTAAGCCCGTGAGCCACAACTACCAAGCCCTCGTGCCACAACTACTGAAGCCCAAGCGCCTAGAGCCCACGCTCCGCAACAAGAGAAGCCGCCTCAATGAGAAGCCCGTGCACCACAAAACAAAGAGTAGTCCCTCTTGCCACTAGAGAAAGTGTGCACACAACAATGAAGACCCAACACAGCCAAAAGAGCTTAAAAGCTAAAAATAAATAAATAAAATAAATTTATATGTATATATATATATATATATATATATATATATATATATATATATATATATAAAGTCTTGGGGTTTATTCAAGCTTTTCATATTTGTAATTTCTTACTCCATTTGTGAGAATTTTGACACACATGAGCCTTAAATATATTATTTAACTTATTTGTAACCAGTCTCCTAACCATGCCAGGCTACCACTTGACTCAGCCTCCTTCCTTGATAAGTGCTGACCTGCACTAAGCGATCACATTGCTGGGTCACCTTCTTTGCTTGGTTCCTATACTTCATAGACAGCTTTGACCTCTTTTCTTCTTACTTTTCTTTTCTTTTTTAATCAGACCCTCATTAGAAATAAGAAAGGAAAGAAGGGAGGAGAGGAAAAGGAAGGAAGAAGGAAAGAGAAAATAAAGGAGGAAAAGGAAGGAAGGGATATTGGAGAAGGAAAATTGCTTGTTTAAAATAGCAAGTTTGTTTGCGTTATCCTTCCTTCCACATTCATTGTCTCCCTGAATACTCTCCAATTTCCTAGAGCAACTTTGTATCTCTTAAAGGTCCTGTATTTTCTTGTATGTCATAGTCATGTCCATTTTGTTCCTTCACTGAGGTTGCAAAATTATTAAAGCAAAAATACTTTTTTTCTGGAACATTATTATCCTCCACAGCATTTATTACAAGACTTAAATGGTAAATGTTCAGTGTTTCTAGGCTGTGTTTACTCTTTGAAATGATTTGAATGAGTAATTGGTTCTCAGAAAATTATAATTTTGAAAGGTTAACATTTGAAAATTACTAAAAATCACTTTTGGAATCAGGCCTTGCTCTAGTTTTTAAAAGCCAAGTAGTCTCTTTTTTCACCAATAACTGAGTATCACATTAAAGAAAACAAGGTGAAGTGGCTTCCGGAAATTGTACAAAAACTATCTAAGAGCCTGAGTTATTTTCAACAAAACTTCTGTCTTCACAGGAATCAGGTCCTAGAAAAATATGTAAAATAACTTGCTTGATTAAAAACCACCCTGCATATTCAGATAGATAGATAGATAGATAGGTATGTAGAGGGGTGGGAAGAGGTTTAAGGAGCATTAAGTGTTACAGGTCATCTTTATTGATCTGTTATTTGGAAGGAGAAATTGTTAGATATACTCAAATGAAATTCTAAAAAATAATCATAATACTTTATCTTCCTAGTAAAACCAAATTACTTAGTAAAATGACATTAAAAAAATTCACTTCTGAAGATAAATTACTCTGTGAGGGTTATCTCAAGATGTATAGGCTTGTCTTGTTCCATGTGTATACACAGAATTTCTTAAAGGAAAGGTTTGTATATACCTTTTGTTCAGAGCTGAAAACTTAATACTTTAAAAAACATGTCAAATTATTAGAAATTCTAAAGTTTTGAACCAAATAATCTACATATTTATCCATCACCAGCTAAACATGAATTAATAAAACCTGTTAATTTTTTTTTACATTTTCGAAGTTTTAGAAACTTAGGATTGGCTCATTATCATTATCAAACAAAATAAAATTATTTTAACATGTACTGAATCTTTACCATGCAGTAGACACTGTGCTACATACTATATTTTAATATTCACACTATTTTTTATAATTCTGTTGCTGATTTTTAAGAAGTAGAAACCAAAAGGGCTCATTGGGACTTAAACACTTTAGTCTAACTTCAGAGCCCTTGCTCTTAACTGCTAGAATAATCATCGTTCATTTAGACCTATCTAAAGAGATATTATCTGACAAATTATCTGAGTATGTTTGATAAATATTAATTACCATATTCTTACCAGACATTGTTAGGTTGCTAAAGCGGAGAGTGTTTCTAAGCAGGTGAATTTAGGAACTGGATCTATCCTTAGCTTCTCTGTGTCCTAGGTTATTGTTCATGGTAAAATTATGGTTTTCTTACCTAAAACAAATACCGCAATCAATAGTAAGAGTTCATTGTTTAATGAGCAGGTTAATCTACATATTGAATGTGCGAGTGTATCAAAAGCTAACGAATTTCCTATAAACTGGCCAATGCAAACATCAGGGTGTGAACATGTCTTTTACATTGTGAACATATATTTTGAAATATATATTTATAAGCCACTTTTTACAAAGAAAAGGAGAAAGTATTGCAGTGAGAAACTGTCATGCTCACTTTCACACCTTGTGACTTAATCCTGGCTGGTCTTATGGTCTGGAAAGCTTCCCATTCCCCATTCACTTACAGTAACTGATCTAAGTAAGTCTAATTTATGCCCTATCTCCACTGAAATACTTACCTGCCCTTTGTATTGTAAAAAACAAAAAGCCTTCCGTATTTTTGGACTGAGAGTTTTGCTTTGTTTTGTTTGACTATTCATACAATTATTTTAACATTCAATCATATACTACTTTAACGTTGTTCATATTTTTTCTTTTACTGTTATATAACTTTTAGTATAATCATGCCTTATCTCTTTAACTAGATTTTTTTATCATTTTACAGGCAAAAGCTCTGTAAAATACCTCCAGCAAAGTGTCTGGCAAAGAGTTAAATACACAATGCATTCTCAATAAATATGTAAAGAATGTAATCAAATCAAAAATTGAAAAAGGAAAGAGGTTATGAGTGTGAAATAGATACAAAAACAAAATAATTCAGAAATAAATCAAGAGCACCGTACAAGTCTTAAGTCCAAAATAAGTTCCTCTTTGAAGTTTTCCTCCATGATTCAAGCATTCTATGATTCTGCCTTATGAACTGCCTTAGTAGATGCTATTAAGCCAACACAATTGAGCATTGGTTTGTCTTACTTATATTTTTCATCTTCTACCCTTTTGTAGTCTACAACCTAATATGATTCTGAAACAGAATAGGGACTCAGAGAATGCTGATTGGTTAGATGGATGATTTATTTGCTGCACTGTATAGACGACTTACCAATTGATTGGAGAGGAGAGAGGGGATAAAGAAATCCTTACATTGTTCCCATTTATAAAAAGTGCTAAAACGGTTTGGTGCTCAGTGAATAACTTAAGGGAAATAATTCTAGAAGATATGTAGAGACTCTAGAATAGTGTTAAGCAAGAGGTTTCTAGATCCAGATTATATGAGTTCCTATTCTAGTTCTATGAATTTGGAAATTTTGCATAACCTCTCTTTGAATCAGTTTTATTAGCTATAAAATTTTGATATAATTAGTATGTACCCCAAAATGTTGTTGTGAGGATTAAAAGAATTATTATGTATCATCATGTAGAACAGGGTTTCTCAACCACAGCACAATTGACACAGATAATTCTTTGTTGTGAGAAGCTGTGTTGTATATTGTAAGATGTGTAGCAGCAGCCTGGACTTTACCCATTAGATGCCTATAGCACTCCCACTCCCAATATTCAACAATGTCTCCAAACATTGCCGAATGTCTCCTGGGGGCAAAATCACCCTCAATTAAGAACTACTGGTCTAAACTTTGCCATGCATTATGAAAAAAAGCAATGCTTATCTATTATATATTAGTACTAGTTTAAGATCAGGAGGTTGAAAAGTCTATAATGTGAAGTGCAATTTGTAGAACACGGTCCCAAAATAAAGTTAGGATACTTTTCTTATTAGTCAGATAGTGATGATACAGCTGGAGAATGCCAAAATTATATTCAATTTAATAAGTATTTAATCAGTGGTTCCAGGATTTTAGAAAATGTGATAGCTGAGTACATAAAGTGCCATTTATATATAAAATAATATATAAGTTGAAATATTGCCTCACTTGACCAAGAAAAGATACAGGGAGATAATAGATAAAAACAGTAATTTAGGTGTTTATTTGTTAATGCAGGTAGTATTAACCTAAGTCAGTGGTTATCAACAGGGTATTTTCAAGACATAAATGACAGCTATTGAGATCGGTTTAGGATATGATATGGTCACACTAAACAAACTACTGATGTTGAAGGAAGACTGTCCAATAGTAGGGTTAAGGAGTACAAATAAGAACAGACTAGAGCTTGACTGATCAAAGAAAGGGAGAGAAGCAATACATTATAGGAAACAATTCCTACTCCCAGCTACAGATGAGCCCTCAAATGACTTACATATGACTCTCTTCTTGTGGCGTCATAGCTTGGGGTGGAAATCTTCATACTTTCAGATATACTTGTGGCTGAAAAACTCATACCCACTCTTTCTACCTCACCTTCCATCTTGTAAGATTTGGTTTTAAAAATTCAGATAACTCCTCTTAAAATGAGAGAAAACTAGCTCAAAAGCAGAGCCCGCCCAAATACAACAAGGATCAAAGACCACACCCAAAACCACAACTCCCACTTTAATCTTACAAGGCCTGCCAAAGAATGGCCTTTGTGAAAAACTTGAAAATTATTCTCTACATGCATTTTGCTTATGTAACTCTTTCCTCAAATGAGATTTTTCGTTGTGTCGTGATTGTCTCTAATCCAATATCTGACTTTTAATAAACTATTGATTATTAATTAATAAAGGCAATAATCTATAGATTGATATTTTATTGAATAAATAGAATTATAATATTCTATAATTCCATTTAAAAAAAAGTAATTTCCCTATTAAACAGTAGATTTTGCCTTTTCCACTATGAACATTAAATTTTTTACTCAGTGCAAATGCATTTTTCTTTTTTTAAGGTGATCAAATTTCTTTTTCAGTACAAACTATGTGTTGGGGTCTTGTATTAATTTGTATATCCAGTGCCCAGCCCAGTAACTGACATATAACAGTTCTATAAATGCTTACTAAATAAATAAATAAATCATATTTAAACTCCCTTATTCTTCCTGTCTTTAGAAGTCATTACTTTCCAGTTCATTTTTAACCTTCATACATACAAGGGATATTATTCACTCTGATTTCTTATCTTTCATAGGATTTATATATGATGCATTTAGCAGTTCTTCTAACTTCTTTTTTCCAAGTCTTGTTTTTTTTTTCTAAACATAGAGAGAGACATAGTTGAGCCAAACACATATTGTCCTAACATTTTTAGAGTTCTGTAAATTAGTCTCTTTTGATAATAAAGCATCTTTACATTAATCAAGCTTAACACTATCCTTTAATCTTTAATTGTATTTCACTTCCTACTCATTCCTCTCTTTAATTCAAAGTCTTGATATAATAAACATTTGTCTAAAAATTCTAATTATAACATTTCAAATTTCAGATTCTTCATTATCAGTTTAAAATTTTTTGTTCAGTGTTTTTATATTCCATATATTACTGATTTATTTGTATCACTTTATTTTGTGGCAAGCTTTGAAAAAAGGAAAAGAGAGATAACTGAAGCATAAACATAAGGGGGAAAAAGAGCCTGAACAATAAATATTCATATCATTGTTGAATTGGGACCTGAGACCTGTAATACAATGACTGAGTTTTTACAAAAATGTAAATTCTAGCTTTTTGCTGATAAATTCCCCAACCCTGTAAGCCTTTAACTAAAGGTTATTTGATGGTAGAGGGAACTTTGCAGAATATATGCAGGATGAGTTAAAAAGATTCATCAATGACAGCAAATAACACAATAATTAATCTCCAAAGATAGTGATGACTTTTCTTCAGATATTTCATAAATCCATCACCTCAGAAGATTATTAAATTCTGTAGATGGGCTTTCAAATAAGAATAACCATGTAAACTGACAATATTTCCCATGGCTGCCAGAGATACTATTTTAAGGAGGTAAAACCTAATGTTTTTCAACTCATTTTTTATCTATCTTGAGGTGCCCAGAAAAGTTCTGTTATCCCATTTTTAATAAACTAAACCAATAAAAGGAAAAAGGAAAGGCATTGTGGAATACACAGACAAGATACAAGTACTAATTAAGAAAAACAGGATTTTTTTCAATATATACCAACATACATATATAGGTACACATATAGGTATCTATGTTTGTGTATCTATATATGTATGTATACTTATATATGTATGTACACACACACACACACACGCACACACATACAAAGGCTGTAATTTTATTGAATTAGCACTTAGTCTAGAAGCAACCACAAGGAAAAAAATGTTCTTTACAATCCCTAAAATTTCTTCCTGCAGAAATTGCAGAGAACATTATGTAGTTGTAAAATTTCCTGCTAAACATCACGTATCAGAGGCTTTCATTTTTAGTGGTTTTATTTCTTTATAAAGAGTTGTAGCCAAATGGATTCTACTATTAGAAATTCAATATTTCCTAAGCTATATTCATATCATTTTATACAATGGTTCTAAAAATATATGTAGCATTAAGATGTACTTTTTCAGATAATTTTAACCCGTTATTCAAATTAATATCCCCATCTCCACTGATGGATTTGATAGGGAAAACATTCATATGCTTTTCTAGTATTCCATTACTTTGACTTCTCTATAGAAAAATAATAAAATATATTGTATTTCCCTACAAATAAGCCCTAAATATATTTTTCCTTAATCATAACATTTATTAATTTTATGCATTATAGGCATATCATAGGTTATAAAAATAGAATGATTAAAAAATATCAGAAGTGATCTTAGAAATATAAGAACTGGTAAAGATACTTTATCTATTGAAGAAATATTCACTGATTACTAAAGTACCATTTGTTATACAGCTTTCCATATTTTTTTCACTACTACTACCACCTCAGAACAACAGGGCCCAGAATTTCCTTAATAGAAATAATTATCCTAAACTTTGGGTAAACTTAACTTGTAGTCAATTCCTTAGAGGCAATTAGCACAGCCTAATGATACTTTAGGAAATTCAATAATCTACTGAAAAGGGAAGAAATTACCATTTATTGGAACCTGCTACGTAGCAAAAAATATTACCTATCTCACAGGATTTTTATTGAATTAAATAAACTATTGCAAATATAAAAACCTTATTTAAACATTATGCAATTTAAGTTGTTGTTAGAATAATGATAATTATTAAATTATTACTATATTACTGGTCTGTCCAGGACTACTGTACAGATTACTTCATATGAAGATGGTGCCCAACTAATATAATGGTTAATTAAAATATACTCTCAGAAATATATCTAGGTGTAAAGTTGGATTATATTAAGCAGTTACTAAATTGTTTCCATTAAACAGATGAAAATCAACATGTATCTAATAAGTATTTTTTTTGTATACAGAGCACTAAATTTTGCCGGAGACATGGGACACACAATTTTAATGTGAGAAAGCTTATATGTAACCAGCTGATAAGTTTTGTTGTTCCTGCAAGCACACACATCTTCTATGCAAGTAATTCCCCTACTATACTCAATCAATTAATTCAGTCTGATAAGGAATGTTAATATCACTTTAGAGTAAACAGGCATCTGTTGATAGATCTTTCCAGATATTTGGCATATGCAGAGGCACTGATGGAGGCAGTGATGCTTAAGGCAGTATTGTGAATGACTGTAACAAAATGCAATATGTTTCAAACACAGGAAATATCTCTCTAAAGTATAATGTCTAGATAGTAATATGGAAATTGTTCTAAGAGATTAAAAATATGTAAGACTACATGAATATCACAACATTATTTATAAATAGGACCTGTAAGACAAAGAAACTATGAAACAAGGAAAAGAGTGAAGGTGGAGAAAAAGAAAATTCTATTTTAAACAAATGCTCATCAGGCATGCTGCTTGCATATCTATTACACAGGATCTAGGCTTACACTCTGAGTGTTTAGAATTTTTTCCAAGAATGCAAAACTAATTAGATCTTGGCCCATTTGTTTCATTTACACTAAGGCTGGACTGTCAAAGTGGCAACTAGTATTTAGAAAGAGAAAGTTTGATTTAGTTTTCTTGTTAAGCTCAGTTTCAAGAATGTAGCATGTTCACCTGAGGGCAAACATCCTATGATAAACAGTTATCTGAAGGTCAGAGAGGGTAACTAGGTTATGTCCTTCAGTCACTGGGCTTTAAAAAATATATAAATTACAGTAATATAAATATTTATTTCACATTTCTTTCTGTACCACCAATTAACAGTGATACACATGACTTAGCTCGCCAAACTATTTTTTGAAACAATTAATATAGTTAGAGGAATCTGTGAAATTGTAAACTGTCTTACTATTTAAATTATTCATCAAGATTAAAATTAGATTTAAGCCATATCATTTGCACTTTGCCACACATAAGAATTCAGATAAATTATCACATTGAAATATGAATGTTTGCCTGAGTCTGCATTATGGTGAGCTGTATAATTATTTCATTATATATTACAGTGTAACAATAATAGAAATAAAGGTCACAATACATGTAATGCACTTGAATCATCCCAAAAGCATCCACCACCCACCTCCCGTCTGTGGAAAGATTGTCTTCCACAAAACAGGTCCTTGGTGCCAAAAAGGTTGGAGACCTTTGGTCTAAAATATAAGTTAATACTCAAATAATTTTTTCATTATTGTTAACTTTAAATTACTAATTATAATCTAACCAGTCTAAAACCAATAAAATTATACCATGCTAGTATTAAAGCTTTTGTTAATATCCACAAGGGAAAAAAAAGCTTTTATTTTAGTTGAATTCAGGAAAATGTCAAGAAGTAGAATTGAAAACTAGGATGAAGCAAACCTGGAAAGCCCACCATGTTCTACTTGACAATGGGGAGGCCTTCAAGGAGGGGACTTTCAAGAAGGTGAGTGATGATAGTTAGAAATTAATGTTAATGGCCTGAGGTGAAAGAAATGATATTGAAAGATAGGACCTGATAAAATAAAGGTATGTTTAGAAATTGGGAGCTATGAAATTGGGTACTGGATACAGTATGGGTTTATAATCAGTTTACAGTGAATGAGAAGGACAAAGACACCCAAGATTTTTATTTTAGAGGTTTTGTGGACATCAACACCATTCAAAAAACAATGATCCAGCAAACCCACTCATGGGCATATATCTGGAGAAAACCATAATCCAAAAAGGATACATGCACCCCAATGTTTATTGCAGCACTGTTTACAATAGCCAAGACACGGAAGCAACTTAAATGTCCATCAACAGAGGAATGGACAGAGAAGATGTGGTACATATATACAATTGAACATTACTCAGCCATAAAAACAAATGAAATAATGCCATTTGCAGCAACATGGATGGGCCTAGAGATTATCATACTAAATGATATAAGTCAGACAGAGAAAGACAAATATATGATATCACTTATATATGGAATCCAAAAGAATGGTACAAATGAACTTATTTACAAAACAGAAATAGAATCACAGATGTAGAAAACAAACTTATGGTTACCAAGAGGGAAAGGGGAAGGAGGGATAAATTGAGAGATTAGGATTGACATATACACACTACTGTATATAAAATAGATAAACAACAAGGTCTTACTGTATAGCACAGGGAACTCCAATCAATACTCCATAATGACCTATATGAGAAAAGAATCTAAAAAAGAGTAGATGTATGTATATTTATAACTGATTCACTTTGCTGTACAGCAAAAACTAACACAACATTGTAAGGCAACTATTCTCCAATAAAAAGTTTTTAAAAAAGCAGTGAATGCAGAGAGGACAGTTTGTCCTTTTGTGGTTTTATTGTTGTTTGCTTACTCTTTTAATTTATACCGCCAAGGGAACCAGAAAATAACAAATTCACTTAACAGATTCTGAAATGCCCATACTGCCTCCAAAGACATGAACTACTCAGGAAAATTGGTGAACCACTGAAGAATCAAATCTTGCTAGAAATTATAGATTGTGGAAGTCATATGAATGGACAAATTCCTCACAGAAAAGCAAGCAGATCAGAAAGGCAAAATAAAAAGGCAGAAGCTATAAACCTTGATGCACCATCTTTTAAGAGTCGGAGAAAAAGATGACTCTTTACAAGGAGAGGATAGAGAGGTCTGATTAGTATCAAGCAGGAGCTGGTAGTAAAATCAAAGAGAGTATTTAATGGAGAGAAGTGCCAAACACTAAAATGATATGAAATTGGAGGCCACTGATTTTGGAAATTAGGAGCTAATTGCTATCTTGTGACAGCTTTTTATTTTTATTTTTTTTTAATGCTGGTGGAGAATGTGAGCCAGATTGCAGTGGATTGAGATGTCAACTGAAAGTGAATGTATCAAAATACGTTAGAAATGGTAAAATCATTTGTGGTTTGAGAGAAAAACTTATTCTCAAGAAGACTAAATGGTTTTTGTTTACAGTATTTTGTTTATTTACTTTGCATCTTTTTTTGATGCATATCTACAACATAGAAGTAATCCAATAAGTAATTTTTCCCATTTTTCCATTTTGATTTAGGTTACTTTCCTGTCAATCTGGTTAATTTGATAGTCTGATTTTGATTAAGTTTTGAAAATATAATTCACTGAATTACAGTGGATAATCTATTTCGGGCTTCTCTCTTTATATTATTTTTCACTCTTAATGTACAACTACATTAATGATTGGAGTGAGACACACCTCCTAATGGCTTTTTCATGGTTTAATTTAACCTCAGTATTTGAGAGGAAGCAAAGTTAGTACTTACAACTGAAAAAATTTAAGATATTAAAAGTCTAGTTATTTAGGTAGATAATCCAATATTAAGGCGCTTTTTTAGACATTATTGTATATTAACATTTAAAAACTCATAGAAACAATTTTTTTCCTTTTCTAAAAGATCATAAAATGTAGTTAAGTTTTGGACTCATTTTGCTAAGGGGTCTGAGAATGATAAGTGCTTAATCAAGCCAATGATGATAATAATACATGTGTATGCTACCTGTCATTGTACATTATCATCATGATAAAATTAAGTTAACCAGTAAAAATGCACTATTACACTATGATACAAACATTTTTGTCAAAATCTTTCCAATTTTCCTTTTCCCTCAGCTGGAAATTGCTATGTTACAAACTATCCTGCAGTAAATATCTCTCATTGAAGTCAACCTAAATTATTCTGATGTCCGTATGTCATTTTTCAGATGTAAGCCTGAGACATCATTAGCACTAATGATGTGAGGCTGCCTTTTGTTGATACATATTGCTATTTAATGACCCAACTACCTGAGGCAGTTTTGACAACTTGAAAAAAATGATAGAAAATCATCCAGAATTTGCTCCAGGAGAGATTTGATTACAAGTTGTTGACTAAGCAAGCCTACATAAAAGGTTTTCTGCTAACATAGCAGAAATGATGAAAAGCCTAGGCTTTCAAATTATTTTTGTTTGCTTCAAATGCAAATATTAGATATTACATTTCAGTTATAGTTAATACATTATTTACTTTTTTCATATTTAATGGAAATGAAGGTCATATTTTATTATCAAGATATTTTAAAAACCCATTCGCTGATACACACATTTATAAGGAAATTATTTATATGTGCTAAGATTTTTCTGGCTAAAAATATGAATAGAATGTGGCCATAAGTACATGGACTACTTCAATATACCACCGGGACAACTAGTGCTTGTCCCGTATTACTAGTTGTTCTCACCTTAAGACATGATATATTTTTACTATTAATGGTAAACCTTTATAAAACGATTTCCTTAATGAGATGTATTGACCCAATCAACTCTTTGAATTTTAGTTTGTAATCTGTGTCCCCAATGTTGGAAGGCCATGTTAAAAACATTTTCAGTAGCAATTTCAAAACTGCAGCAGGAGCAGAAAAACATGTTTCTTCAATAACAAAAATTATTTAAAATCATTAACCTAATTAACATTTTCACCTGGTCTTCATTTAATGTGCAAAGAGGCAGTTGACAATAGTAATTACTCAACTACAAACTAAGTGGTCAATTAGATACACAACTAACCAATTTGCATGCACAGAAGTGAACATTATCACTACAAAGTTATTCCTAAGCATTGTAGATATAATATAGATACAAAATTTAGTCTGTAATCAAACAATGTAACCATTACTCACTTTTTTCCAAATGTTACCTAGAGACATTCTCTCATACTCAGTATTGAAATGACTCTCACATTACAAATAATGGAAGAATGATGTAGATATTCTGAGAAATTAAGCTTATTGTGTTTAGGTATATCACCATTTCAGAATATCATAATCATTGCATTTATTCAAATCCATTCATACAATTATCCATTTATTCCTTTATAATTAATATGTTAAACACTGATTGAATCTTCTACTGCAAGATTCTATTCTGTGTGTAATGCAAAGATTAAGACTCCCAAGGGCATTATGTTAAGTACCAAAGAGGTGATATAACATACTTATGGGCCTAAAAAGAAGACAGAGAGTGCTAAGACCCATAATCGCAAAAATAGAGTATGTAAACAACTTCTTACATGTGAAACAATGTTTACTTAGAAAGTATTGAAAATGTTGAAGGTGTTTGATGGGACAATGAGGATAGTCTATTAACTCATCCAATGATTCATAAATATCTATCAATTACTTACTGCATAGCAAGCATTGTGCTAAGAGATGGGGATAAGAATGTCTGTTTAGAAGTTTTTGAGTCAAATCCTTAATCCTACTTGTAAGCTAGCAGTGAATCTTTCATCTTCCTTTAACAATTTGAATTTCTACAGCTTTTTAATAACAGAGAAAATTCAAAGTATATGGAATATACTTTAAGATTCTAGAATATATATTTTACATAGGATTTTAATTACATAAAAAAAGTAGTTTCACTTTAAAGTGATATACACATTTCACTTCATTTTTATATAATAGGAATTGAAGATAATGTAACTAACTCAAAGTGCTCTACATTTATAGACCCAAGTTGCATCCTGAATTTCAGTAAATCTCCCCCATATTATCCATTATTTAAAAAGTCAAGCCTACAAACTCAGGGAAGAATCTCTGCCAACATGATTTTTCAAAGATTTCATTGTACCAGGACTTTCCACAGGTTTTCATCTAATCAGCACTGATTCTGACATATTCCTCTAGTGTATCACTCTTTTAAATTGAAATATTTAATTCTCCCTATATTACAGACCTATGCTCATTAGGTAACCCAAAATATTTGTTACTTTCTCATTCAAAAATTTGAGATCCTGTATTTCTCAGTATCCAGTACTATAAGTAAGCTTGCACCCACTATCCCTCTATTGACCAGTTTTATCTGCAATGACATTTTGAGCAAGCGGCCAGGATTATTTGGGACTTTAATTGATCCTTTCTCAGGCTTTGTCTCAACAGACAGGAATCAGCTATAGGTTTAACAGCATGAAGTTCATATAGAATTCTGGCAATCAAACTTGAACTTATAGTAGAACACTACCAAGAAAAGCAGATCAGAATAATAGGTCTTCTAACAGATGTAGGAACACTTTATTTTCAATTTATATAGTAAAAATTGTTACTATGGCTGGGTCATATAGTAAGTGTATATTTAACTTTTTAAGAAACTGTCAAAGACAGTGAGGTGTCCATGTGCTCTCCTCCACTGCTAAAGGATTTAATTATGTGCAAATAATACTGCGGTACTATCAAAATAATAATAACTGCGTTTCACAGACTGACTGGAACAGCTCTTTAATGACAGTATTTCCAGAAAGAAGAATCAATGGATTTGTAATATGGGCTATTGTTATTTATAGATATGATCCTAAAGTTTTCAAATAAGCATAACAGGTTATCTGATTCATTTTCAAAGGTAATCATTTTGTTATCAATTTTTCTTGGAGGATAGAACAGGTAGGCACTCCATGAAACTTTAATGTTACCTTGAAAAGATTATTTTTTAAACTAAAGTGTAGTTTAATATTTTAAACTCAAATTATTGAGACAATTCTTAGTGGAATAATACTTCACTTCTCAAATTAATTATTCATTCATACATCTGTTAAGATAGGTCTTTATTTTTTTCTGGGATATTTATGCTCTCCTTCACGCTCTAAACTGAGGCTGGATGGTCTTCTTTCAGCAATATCTTCATTAGTGTCCTTCAATTTTCACAAGAAGTTATTCTTATCTTCTAAATTAGTTGATAAGAATAACTTACCTTCTACATTAAAACATGTATTTCATTGAGAAATTAAGTATTTATATTTTTTTTTATAATTTTGAATAATTTGAAGATTTCATTTCTCATTTCCTCCAGATTAGGGGTTGTTAAACTTAACTGTTCAGAAGAGTCACCTTGAGTGTTTGCTAAAAATTTGAATTATCTAATATTAATAGACCAGGGTTTAACCTAGAATTTTTTATATTAAATAAGTGTCTAAACTAATTCTGATGCTGTGGTCAAGGGCTTAAGTTTGAATTATGTATATATATATATATATATATATATATATATATACACACACATATATATATGTATATATATATATATATAGTAATACTATAACTATAGTTATACTATATATATATTAATCCATATTTGTGGGATAACAGGATATTGTGCAGTTTTTCTATGGCATAATTTCATTGACACTAGAGGCAATGTAGCAAAGTAAATGGTAATATACACATAAATTTTGTTTTCTTTTTGAAGCTTTACTGAGACATGATTAACAGAATAAGCTACAAAGATAAACTGCACAATCAACATACACCCATGAAATAATAACCACAATCAAGATAATGAACATATTCATCACCCTCAAAAGTTTCTTGTGCCCATTTATGAGCCCTTGATTTGTCCTTCATAAACCCCCATTCTCACACAACAATTCATGTATTTTCTGTTGCTAATGCTTGTTTAAATTCCATAGAGTTTTACAGAAATGTAATCATTTAGTAAACACGGTCTTTGTAGTGTACTCATAATATTTTTGAGGTTCATCAATATTGTTATGTGTATCGATTGTTCATTCTGTTATGTTGCTGAGTAGTATTCCATTGTCCAGTTAACTTTTCTCCTGTTGATGGATTTTTGGATTACTTCCAGTTTGAGGCTAATACAAATAGAATGGCTATGGACATTTGTACACACATCTTTGTATTGAAAGCTGTATAAGTAACCTTTTCCCTTTGGTAAATAACTAAATATGAAATGGCTGGGTCATATAGAGGATGTATGATTAACATCTTAGGAAACTGCCAAAGTTGTTGGAACATTTTACATTTCCCTTAGCAATGTATGACTATTCCAGCTCCTCTACTTTGCTTTTAAACATTTAGTATAAAAAGCCTATTATAACAGTGAAAATTAAAAAGTTAAGTCTGTTCAAATATTTTTAAAATAGCTTATTTCATTTCTTACTGAGTTTGAGAGTTTTTAAAAATATATTCTGAATACAAGTATTTTACCACATAAAGCTGAAAAATATTATTCCCTATGTTTTATTCCAGAATTTTTTTTTTTTTTTAGTCTTAGGTTTCATTTAGTCTTTTTTTTTTCTTAGCACAGTGTAAGGTATAGATCAATTTTCTTAAAACACAGATATCTAACAGTTTTAGACCATTTGTTTAAAAGACTCCACTAGCAGGTTTAAAATGTAGGTAATTTAAAAATACACCATATCGGACTTCCCTGGTGGTGCAGTGGTTAAGAATCCGCCTGCCAATGCAGGAGACACGGGTTCAAGCCCTGGTGGGGGGAGATCCCACATATTGTGGAGCAACCAAGTCTGTGTGCCATAACTACTGAGTCTGCACTCTAGAGCCCATGAGCCACAACTACTGAAGCCTGCGTGCCTAGAGCCCATGCTCTTCAACAAGAGAAGCCACTGCAATGAGAAGCCTGTGTACTGCAAAGAAGAGTAGCCCCCGCTCACCGCAACTACAGAAAGCCTGCGCGCAGCAATGAAGACCCAACGCAGCCAAAAAATAAAATAATTAATTAATTAAAAAAAAAAACATATCGCCTGTTGATATGTTAATTGACAACTGCATCAGGAATTTGTTGAAGCATTAAATGTGACCAAAATAATTGCTTATCATTTCATTTTAAAACAGCGTTGGATAATAATAAAATGCAATATTTGCACTCCTAATGCGAGAATAGAAATATGTTTTTAAAGTCTTAAATTTGTCAGAGGATTTTTTTTTTAATTCTAAGGTTTAAACTTTCCTTAAAAAGAAAAAAAAATTGCTGGAAGATATATTTTTTAATTCCTGTAAATAATCTTGGGTCAAATAATATTACATAAAAAAACTAGAAGGATAAAAAGAATTTTGAAATACTATTTATTTCTACCAACATTGTGAGTCAAACTGAAGAGATCTCCCTACTTAGCTTTAAACTTTTTTCCTACAACTTAAGAAAGCTGCTTTACTATCCTAAATATAAATGATTCCTATGAATTCAATTATCGCCTTTTTAAAATTTCAACATACCCATGCTCATGCCTTTAGCCAATCATACTGTCTAATAAACTTTCATAAATTGAGTTTTGTTGGTGAAAAAATGTGAAATTAGTTTGGTATTATCTGTGGTAGGAAACAAAAATATTCGTACTATATAACATTATTTCATGTAAACATCACTCGGAATTTATTGTTGTAAAATTTCATGAGCATTTTTTTTAATAAGTAATACCTTGGGATGTATTTATAAAGACTTAGCTTCTCTTGTAAAAACTCAGGTATATTTTTATGTTTTATATTTCAACTAATTCACATTAGTCATATTAGAAAAATTCATCAGGCAATGTAGGAATGAATAAACAGAAAAATAAAATATGTGCACTCAAGTGGTGCTAGTGTTGCTGGAACACTGCAATAAAAATTTTAAATGCATTTTCCTGTCCTACACCTTGGTTCTTCAGAACCTTTTTTTTTTTTTAATTTAGATTCCGTATACATGTGTGAGCAGACAGGAATAAAGATGTAGAAAATGGACTTAAGGACACGGGGAGGGGGAAGTGTAAGCTGGGACAAAGTGAGAGAGTAGCGTGGACATACATACACTACCAAATGTAAAATAGATAGCTAGTGGGAAGCAGCTGCATAGCACAGGGAGATCAGCTGGGTGCTTTGTAACCACCTAGAGGGGTGGGATAGGGAGGGTAGGAGGGATATGGGGACATATGTATACATATAGCTGATTCACTTTGTTATACAGCAGAAACTAACACAACATTGTAAAGCATTATACTCCAATAAAGATGTAAAAATAATAAAAATAAAACAAAATAAAATGCATTTGTCCTCTCCAGTACTTTCAAAAGATTTTAAAATTAAAAACATACAAACATTTAAACAAGGTTACCAAAAAAATCATAGTAATATAAGGAAATGTGTGGTATTACTGGTGGAGATGATAAGTGCTCTGAGAGTTCAAAAGAGAGGGAGCAATTCATCCAGTTCAACACTTCTACAGTATAATAGAAAAATAGACTGAGAGGTTAGGTGAAGTAGACAAGTTCATACTGCTGGTTAATGGCCCAAATATTTTTTCTGTGATAAGGAAATCCTTGTGAGTCCAGGCATCATAAAAATTTCTAGCAATTCTTTGAAAATGTAGGGTTTCTCTTATGTGAACCTGAAATAGAACTGCAGTAGGAATGACTTTATTTCTACCATATATTAAAATATTATCCTCAAGATGAATTAATCAGAAGAGCTGTGAGAAATGAGTTATCTCCTAAACAGCATCCAAGAAAAATGATTTTTGTGTTTTTAAAGATTAAGAAGAGCTGGTAAATATTACTAAGCAAGAAAACTAAAACTCTAATTTTCAAATATGTCATCATTTTCCTTTCAAAAAGACCGATCTGAAAGTGAATTCTGTCACAAAATACATTTTTAAGGAATGGTTTAAGAATTATTAGTTGTAATACATGCAAATATATAAAAATATTTAATATATTTACATTTAAATATATTTTATATTGTTATATAATAATATATGTAATTGTATATCTATATACATATATATATATAGATATACAATTATATATATGTGTATATACACACACACATACACAATTTGGAAATTTTAGAAAAATAAATGTGCATATTTGCTTTTTACAGCTGCCATGACTAAATGCCACCAACTGGGTGGCTTAAACAATAGAAATTTATTATTGCACAGTTCTGGAGGCCAGAAGTCTGAATTCAAAGTGTTGAAAAGGTTTGTTCCTGAGGACTTCTGAGGACTGTATCTCTCTCCTTAGCTTGTAGATGACTGTCTTCTCCCTGTGTCCTTACATAGTCTTCCCTCTGGGTGTGCAGTCTTTGTGTTCAAATTACCCCTGGTCACAATATGAGATAATGAGGTTTAGGACTACAATGTATGTTTTTGGGAGAAGGAGGGCATAATCCACCCTATAACATAAAGTTATGGTTATATAAAATTATAAACTAATATGAATATTTTTGTATCACCACAGAAATAATACCAGATCAATTGATATCTATCTATCTATACAAATCTGCTGAAGAGGATTTATTTAAACTTAATATTTTCAAGGTTTGGTCTATCTAGTAAATATTTTAGTTGGTTTAGATGTGCCAGGATCCAATTCCTTTTATGATTTTAGCCTGTAACATCCAAAATCTAATCCCTTCTATTTCAGAATTTGTGACACTTGAGGAAATCTCTGTGTAAAAAGCTGATTGATTTGGAAGAAGAAAGTCTGTCATAATTTGCTCATCATGCTGTATCCAGTACGAATTGGAAACGTGGAAATAACCCAAAAGTTGTTACTGGTTGTGCTGTGGACTTTGGAACATTCTAATTACCGTCAGAAAATCCCAGCAAAGATGAGGTAGTTTGGCAGACCAAGATGGAAATTTTAATTTTACTTCCAGCTCATACAAGCAAAAACTTACTTATTTAAATTAAGTTAAAGTGATAGTCACCTTTTTATTTCTTAATTCATTTCCAGTAAAACAGTATATATTAGAATCATATAAATATCTCAAGAACCTTTTTATTGTTTAAAAATCCTTAGGGTTTTGTTTTGTTTTGTTTTGTTTGGGTCACAACATTTTTTGTGTATATATATGTATATATATTTTTTAAACTTTTTATTTTATACTGGAGTATAGCCGATTAACAGCGTTGTGATAATTTCAGGTGCACAACAGTTTTGACCTGTAAGATATCAGGTATTGTTTAGATAAGTGTTCATGTAAAACACTAAGGGTTTCAGAGACATAACACATTATAAGAGCCATTTTACTTGTTACCAGAGAACCACAGAATGGCACTAAGACATTTCCCCAACTTGAAATAATTAGCTAAAAATGACAACTAGAAGGCTAATTCCTCTCTTCAAGGATGCAGAAAGAAATCTTCTGTCTGAAAACAATACTCACAGAGATTCATCTAGAAAGCTTGAAAAACATTTCCATGTTATATAATATTATGTCTGAAGTTTAGTTGTTAAATTAAATGGAGAGTACTGGGGTCAGAAGCGCCACGTGAGTGCCAACTCAGATATTGGAATCATCTCAGTCTCTGAGAAATATTGCCATGTTATTTCAGTCTTAAAACAGAGGTTATTTGAGAAGGAGAGGAGAATGGAGGGAGACAGAGAAGGTTAAGATGTGACATATTGTATCACTCCTACTTCAACTTCAGTTGATTCAATAATAGACATTTACTATACTTCAAACACGAGGTCACACTTTTCATCAACCACTTTCTTACACATTTGTTTAACTCTAAATTCAAATTCTAATTCATTTATTTGCTATTGAGAGCAACATATAAGTCCCTTAAAGGAAGGCCCTGTGTCTTTTATCTGAGTCTCAATGCCTGGCACAGTCACTGGAACACAGTGGGCACTCAATAAATATTTGTTAAGGGGAGAAATTTGAAAGAAATGGCATAGAATAATTTTTAAAATCAGGGCACCTGATAGAAAATTAAGTGACAGCCTATTCAAGGTAGACATTCACTATTCATTCATGGTTTAGAAAAGTAATTCACTGATATTAAAAACCACAAAGGGAGAGTGGAAAAAATACAAAAATTTACTCAAGAGGTCACAGCTGAAAGGGAGGAGAGGAAGGTAGGGAGGGAGGAAGGAAGGAAGGAAGGAAAGATGCAGCGAGCGAGAGAGAGAGAGAGAGAGAGAGAAACACACTTCTACTGAAGTTCACGTGTCAGGAGTTAAGTTGAACACTCAAGCTATTAACTCATTTAATTCTGAAATCTGAAAACAATTCTATGGAAGGGGCGTTATTCTTTTCTACCGAAGAGGATCCTGAAGATCTGAGAGGTTATAGGACTTCCTCAATGGGAGAGCTAGTAGTAGGTGACCATGATTCAAAACCACATCTCTCTGCTTCACAGCTTGCACTATTGCCACTATTCTATATTGAACACAAAGCAACCCGTGTTGCTAGACTTTTCCAGGTAGGAAAAATTAGACAAAGTTTAAACCTTCTTGCTTTGATTTTTAATTTTATATAGACTCTGGCTCTGTGCAGAACCAGCAGCAGAGGGCAAGGTCTTGCAGAGCTGGCAGGAGAGAGCACATTGAGATAAATTGAGCACACAGTTAATTAATGGGAAATAAGACTGTGACACTGCTGCTGAATTCAAAGGCTAGACTTGATGCTCCAATTTCTGTGGAAGCTGGGACAGTGCAAATAGGGAGAAGATGCTCACAGAATGTTTTTAACTATAGACATCTGCAAGTGTAAATTGGAATACAGCCAAGATGAATAGAAAACAATCTGGTAAGAGAATACAAAGCTCCTATTCCTCTTTCAACATAGAATCATGCTCATTTAAAATATTTTGTCCAGGTGACATATTTGGAGGCTCAGAGTTAAAATAACCTAGGGAAAAATTATGTAAACAACAACTTGTCATATTTTATTTATACAACATATATGTTTTTTAAAGAAAGTACATTTTTGCTCCTATCTAATTCACTATTATTTCAGGAGAAGTATGGCTCAAAAGGCTATGATTTATTTTGGGTGCTTTTTCCAGACTACACACAAAGTCCTTGTCAAGATTCAACAAGACTGCATTTAACTGATACAGCTAAGAAGAGGCAATGTGGTATGTAGAAGCAGTGTAAAGGGCTCAGAATCCAACAGACTTGATTTTGACACTCGGTTCTGTTACTTAAGTGCTCTGTGACTTTGCATACTTGATTTAAAAAATTTGAGTCTCAATCCCATATACTGCCAATAGCCAGTAATATGTATATTTTCCTCACAAAGAGAGAAAAAAAGTGAAAGCACTTTGCAAGCAATAAGGTCTTACACAAATCTCTATTGTTCTTGTTATCCATATTTATCCAAATATGTCTTGAGTACTAGTTTCTGAGCCAGCACTGTGATAGGTGCAGCAGACATACAATAGACTTAAGTCCTGCACTCTTGCCACTGAGGGCTAATGGTGGGGGTGGGCGGTAGAGAGCAATATAAATGCATTGTCTTTATTAGCAGTGGCACAGCCAGTATTATTCTGGATGATAGATTCTATATTAGGAAATTTACTTAGGTTATTTCATATTATACTGTCAACAACTTTATTCTCTCAACAACCATTATCCTCATATTGCCATAGACAGACTACTATGGGAAGAATTGAAAGCTGGTTTAATCAGCCATATACTTCACAAAGACGACTGTGACTTTTCTAGAGAAGCCAACATAGTGGCCAAGAATATTGGAGTAATGATAACAAGTTATGTTGGTTTCTTTCAGCATTATTATGAAAGACAGAGATGTTTCCTATAAGTATATACAATGATTCTAGAAATATATTGGAGGTAGAATTGATATGAGTTTGTAATTGCATACTCTGGTGGTGAACATGGGATCCAGAGAGAGGCTGAAACAACACAGGGTGTGGTAGGAAGATGGGAGGATTTGTTTAGTTTTGAACCCATCTTTAAAGTCCTCATGGTATGTGCAAGCAGAATCGTCAGGTAGGCAGTGTGATACATAGGTCATGAGTAAGATATGAACTGTTGAGTGATAGGAGATGACAGCTATGACACAATCTGGAGGAACACCAACATAACAGAGCAGAAGAAAGTGGAACCTGCACATGAGACCAAAAATCAGTGCTAAGACAAGTAAAAGGAATACTAAGAAAATACCTAGACAAAGGAGTTAAAGGGACAGAGTATTCCAAGAAATATATAGTATTCTTGAAATACTCTGTCCCTTTATATGTGTGTGTGTATATATATGTATAATTAGAATTAAATGCTATCAGATAGGTCTAGTTTAAGTAAGATGCTAAGGATTTCCTTTGAATTTAGTCAGAAGGAAGTTGTTGATAAGCGTCGTAAAATATTTTCAGAGGAATGTGTAGAGAGTAGTAAAGAAAAATACTAACTAAAAGGAAAACTATTTCTCTCTCTATTCTCACAACATTTCTGACACAAATGTATGGGGGTTTCTCCTATACCAACAAATTTTCCAGCTCTCGGGATTCCGCCAATTTGGTGTCTACAATTAAGTTCTGAAACTATCCAGAGTCAGAAAGCCCCCCAACCACCCCCAGGTTAAGGGTCAAGTCCCAAAAGACTGCTTCCCATTTCAGATGTCAGTCACAGGTCTGGGTCTCCTGTACACTTGACTCACCTGCTATAAACCTTAGGTTGCCAAGACCCCCTCCTTGGGTTGGATAATTTGCTATAAGGGCTCACAGAACTCAGAAAAGCATGGCACTTACTATTAGCAGTTTTTGTAAAGGATACAATTCAGGAACAGTCAAATGGAAAAACGTATGGCAAGGTTTCTGGGAAGTAGTGTGGCATTTCCATGCCCTCCAAGAGCACCAATGTCCCAGTGTCTCAATGTGTTCAGCAACCTGGAAGTTCTCCAAACCTCTTTATTTAGGTTTTTTATGGATTTTCCATTATGTGGGCAGGATGGATTAAATCTTTGGCCATTGATGATTAATTTTTAATGCCCAGGATTAGTCCTCATTGAACGAGTTTGAACTTCTTATCCCATCCAAGAGCTTCTTATCTCTGCATCTTTGTTTTAGGCCAGAACCCCTGTCCTGATCTGGGCTCCATCTGGATATCCACCTCATCAGAATGGGTCTCAGTGATTAGCCTTGGAGGCTATTTTCAAGAGCTCTGTCTGAAGACAGAGATTTCTTTATAAAGGAAAGGAATAAAGGAAATACTTAACAAAAAAGATGTCATATACAGAACAGAAATCATTATACTATTTTTCCCCATTGTTTTTGCATACTTATCTATTTACACTTTCAGAATGGACATTTCTACTAACAATATCCCGAGCCTGATGACAATTTGCAGGCAAGGGATTGTGGCATTATGAGCAAATACTTTGTGTCATCAGGCTGCCAATGGGTAAAAATGAAAAACTTTTCACCAAAGGTGTAGACTCATTGTGAGAATTAAAGGCTGTGAATTAGAAAGCATTCCTCTACATGAGATGTGTGTTCAAGTGTAGAGCTTGAAACCCATGCCTTGAGTTTTGCATGGAAAGAAGAAGACATGATTGAAAGATGACAACAACTAAAATGACATCTTGAAGTAAAAAGAATAGGACATGCTTTCTAAAATAAGAAGGGCAAATAAAACTGGATACTTTTGAGAGTTATTTTTTTATATAATATTGAATTATATTCTTATACCATTATTGAGATTAATAAACTTGCTGGAAGACCTTTATATTATATTGCAACTATTAGGTATTTTGAAACATGATTTGACCCTTAGATAAATAAGTTGCTTCCATAAAGCACTACTTAATTCTAGATGTAATTTATTATAAAATTCTTGATAGTTCTGTTCACTGGGCATACATGTAAATAATATTTTTAGCATGGGCAAAACTTACAGATTCTAGTTTATCAAATAATACATATGATTTAGGATAAATATATAAAATACTACTCCATGCTTTAAGTGTGAAAAATATGACAGGAATACAAATTATTTGGTTTTAAAAGACATAGTATTTATACAATGAGATCTAAAAGTTAGAAGTTTTATATTTTATTTAGAACTTATTATTCTGTAATAGATCTCCTTAGGCTTCATTTCCTCTTAATTCTGAAAAACAGCATTCTTTATTCATGCACTGACTGATCAAAGACTTACATGTAGCACAGTTCAGATTAGAAAAACAGATCTTGAGATTCATAAGCCCAATTCATGAAAAATTAATAGGGTCAAATCATATTGTTTTCTATATTTTCTTGGGAAAAACATGAAAAAATAAAATTGAGGACAACATAATACTTCATATAATTTTTAAAGAGAAAGTAATATTTTTAACCAATAGACACCTCCTCTATAATATTAGCTAAAATAAAGATAAATTAGAAATACATTTAGGGCTTCCCTGGTGGCACAGTGGTTGAGAGTCCGCCTGCCAATGCAGGGGACGCGGGTTCGTGCCCCGGTCCGGGAAGATCCCACATGCCGCGGAGCGGCTAGGCCCGTGAGCCATGGCCGCTGAACCTGCGCATCCGGAGCCTGTGCCCCGCAATGGGAGAGGCCACAACAGTGAGAGGCCCGCATATGGCAAAAAAAAAAGAAAAAAAAATATATTTAAGCAATATAGTTTTTATTTTTCTTGATCTAACTAAATATTACTTCACTTAAAGTGGAAGTTTTATCATCTTAAAACTTACATAAGAAATTCCTGAATTAGACTGGTATTATGGCAGATGCTGGTAGAATTTAAAAGTAATCAGAAAGAAATTAGTCACCACTGTGGGAAATTTCATTTTCATTTCCAATATACTCCCTTTTAGAGATATGGACCATGATAACTGGTATCTGAAATACAGTAATCTATGTGGTATAATCCTGGAAAGTATTATGAATTAAAAATAAATGAGCTAGACCCCAAAAGGAAGTAATAGAAAACAAAATAAATGCTTTATCAGCACTAGAGCAAGCTGCATTACTGAGGGATTGCTGACACTGGAAAATATAAGGCATTAATACTTAAAGGAAAGTGTGTCAATATATTTTATTATTCTTGTCTCTATACAAATGCATGTAAAACTCTGAAACTGGAGTGAGGAAAGTGGAAGTCTGTTGCCCTGGTGTGAACCTGCCATGTTGTCAAGACTATCTCCTTGAACCAAACTGATGTCGGAACAGTTGCCGGCAGCTATGGAAATCATACTATGGAGGCTGCCTGAAGAGAGAAAACTTTCATACTGTAGATTGTGTTATGTGAAAACTACCAAGCGTCTACGAGATGCCAGTCAGCTTAAACCACAGAGAATACTGTAGAAAAATGAAGTTTGTATTTTCACTCTGCTTTATTTTAAACATACGGAGCATACTTTTATTGCTCAATTTGGTCAGCATTTGATCTAATTGAAACCTTAGAACAAGGTTTCTCAACTGTGGCACTACTGTTATTATGGACCAGATAATTCTTTGTTGTGGGGAGCCTTCCTGTGCATTGCAGGGTGTTTAGCAACATCCCTGACCTCTGCCTACTAGATCCAGGAGCACCCTTACTCCTGAGTTATGACAAACCAAAACATCTCCAGATATTACTAAAAATACCCTTGGGGACAAATTTTCCCTTGTTGAGAACAACTGTTCTACAGTGATTTTAGTTATATCGATGGGACAGAAGTTTTTATTGATTTACTTTTACTTCTGTATCATTTCTGTAAAAAGGAGATTTTAATAGTATTTATCTTAAGGGACTGACAAAGCATAAGTGACAAAATGAATGAAAGTGTAACATTTTATATACTAAATAAATAGTATAATAGCTATTATTATCAGAACTTCTAATATAACATCTATTATCATATCATGCTCTTAGCCTAATTTTAAGTTGTTTTAATTTTTATTTATTTTAACTTTAAAAATGAAAAAACATAAGTTGCTCCTTTAAGTTTTATTGTGTCATAAAACACTGTTTGAAAGAAGCCACAGTTTAATCATGCAATCTAATATACAATGGAATATTACTCAGCCATAAAAAGAAAGAAATTGAGGTATTTGCAGTGAGGTAGATGGACCTAGAGTCTTTCATACAGAGTGAAGTAAGTCAGAAAGAGAAAAACAAATACCGTATGCTAACACATATATATGGAATTTAAGAAAAAAAAATGTCATGAAGAACCTAGGGGTAAGACAGGAATAAAGACACAGACCTACTAGAGAATGGACTTGAGGATATGAGGAGGGGGAAGTGTAAGCTGTGACAAAGTGAGAGAGTGGCATGGACATATATACACTACCAAACGTAAAATAGATAGCTAGTGGGAAGCACCCGAATAGCACAGGGAAATCAGCTTGGTGGTTTGTGACCACCTAGAGGGGCGGGATGAGGAGGGAGGGAGATGCAAGAAGGAAGAGATATGGGAACATATGTATATGTATAAATGATTCACTTTGTTATAAAGCAGAATCTAACACACCATTGTAAAGCAATTATACTGCAATAAAGATGTTAAACAAAAATGTTAAGAGGGCTTCCCTGGTGGCGCAGTGGTTGAGAGTCCGCCTGCCAATGCAGGGGACAGGGGTTCGTGCCCCGGTCTGGGAAGGTCCCACGTTCCGTGGAGCGGCTGGGCCCGTGAGCCATGGCCACTGAACCTGCGTGTCTGGAGCCTGTGCTCCGCAACGGGAGAGGCCACAGCAGTGAGAGGCCCGGGTACCGCAAAAAAAAAAAAAAAAAAAAAAAAAGTTTAGAGCCTTAAAGTTGTCATGTTAATAATAAACTTAATAAGTAAATTCTATTAGTAATTTTGTTGAATGAAATATAACATTAAATTATTCCACATTATTAGACAAGGAGCCTAATGATGGATATTTTAACAGAAACTCACAGATGATGCCCTTTCTTGTTAAATTAGCACTCTGAATCATTCTACAATGTTCTATCCAACTCTGTATTACTTTGCTTTCTCTGAATGTTCCAAGTCAGAGTTTTAAAATTCCACTAAAATAAAGCTGTTCTCTTTAAAAAATATGCATATATGAAGTGAATCCTTGAGGAATCTGAAGATATTATACTATTTTTAGTCTTCATTTTTACTGATAAGAAATCTGCAATTTAAAATTTTGTTTCTTTGTAAGTAATATACCTTTTCTTTCTGGTTGCTTTTAATTTTTTTTATTTTTCTTCTGTCTTTGGTTTTCTACAATTTTACTACAATGGGTCTAAGATTTGTTTTTATTTACCCTGTTCAAGACTAAGTGTGCCTCTCCAAATTTAGGATTTGTACCTTCTGTTTTTTCAATTATAGAAATGTATCTGCCATTATCTTAAAATATTGCCTCTCCTCATTTCCTTCCTGTCTTTGTACTGCTTTATTTTATCATACATATGTCTTTGCCTCCCTATTATATTTCCCCCTCTTTGCTTTTCAGTTCTACAACTTTGTAATTTCTCCTGTCTTCCACTTCAACAATTTGCTCTTGTTCTGCAATCTACTGTTTAATCCATAGTTTAAAATTTAGCATCAATGTCTACATTTTCAAGTCTAGATGATATTATTTCAAATATGGCTTTTTTTGGTATGTCTCCCTTTCATATTTTTTTGTTTGTTTTCAAAGTTAGACAAGCCTTTTGTAAATTAATTTTTATTGGATTATAGCTGCTTTACAATGTGTTAATTTCTGCTGTACAGCAAAGTGAATCAGTTATACATATACATATAACCACTCTTTTTAGACTTCCTTCCCATTTAGGTCACCACAGAGCACTGAGTAGAGTTCCCTGTGCTATACAGTAGGTTCTTATTAGTTATCCATTTTATATATGGTAGTTTATATACATCAATCCCAATCTCCCAATTCATCCCACCCCTGTTGCCCCCTAGGTAACTATAAATTTGTTTGCTAATCTGTGACTCTATCTCTGCTTTGCAAATAAGTTCATCTGTACCATATTTCTAGATTCCACATATAATGATATTATATGATATTTATCTTTCTCTTTCTGACTTGCTCATATTTTTAAAAAATGTAATGAGTTAATCATTCTTATTTTATTGGCTCTTTCACAATGTTCTGTTATCAAATGTTCATGTTACTTATTCTATGTTTCATTGGGCTAATTTCCCTCATGTAGTTTATACATTGCTATTATTATTATATGTTTAATATTTTATTCCTTCATGGGAATTGCACTCAAATAGGGTAATAGCAGTTCTTTACAAAATATATCTGCCAGGTCCCTAGGGAGTTCACCAGTTCCAGCTGAGGTATTATGTTGATATCTTAGTTTGTGTTTGTACATAGCAGATTGTAGAATTTCAGAAAACCACACCAATGTTATTGTAGTTGTATCACTTATCAAAGAGAATTATTTTTTTAACACTCAGAAATCCAGGAATATAGACTAGCTTCTTCCTGACAACAGGGTTTTTCTTATTATAGCTTTATGGCCATGGGGGATTCTCATAGTTTCCCAGGTTTACTCAGAAATCTCAATTTTATCTACCCATTTCACACTAGTTCAAAGCCCTGTCACCTAAATCAGTCTTGGCATCAAAACTCAAAATTGAATCTACAGCCATTCTGTGTTATTGGAACACACATCCAGACTCTCGGAGCACTAGACTGTGCCCTTAATACCCTGGCTTTGAGTTCTTGCTCTGTTTTGTCACCTGGGGATTTCCCCTTACTTTCTTCTGAGATTGGCTATAATTAAACAGCCTTTTTTATGGTTGCTCTATTTTATGTAGCATTTATACGTGAATGGACTGGGAACTCATGTGTGTCAACTCCGTTCACTATGTTACCAGAGTATCCCTCCCATTCTTATTTAAATAAACAAATCTAAAGCTTAATATATTTTGCCAAACAAGTTTCAAATTAAATGAATTAAATAGCAAGAAATTATACTTCATTATAAATAAAGGCCAAGAGACATTATAGACCATCATTACAATATATTATGTGAATCTATCTGACAACAGAAGGGACAACCTATTTATCAAATGTTTCACAAAAGCACTCAAAATGTAGCTTCCAATGTGGCTACTAAACATAGAGAGAGCCACAGTGGAAATAAAACAATGAAATCTTTGTTACTGATAGACAACACTCAGCCAGTCCCTCATTTCAGTTGCATGCTAAGCAGAGGATTAGAATACCTCTGCAGCTAACCAGTGATTATGCTTCACTATTTAATCACAACTCAACATATATATTCTGGGAATGACACACTACAATAAAAATTATAAAGGAAATGTTTTTCGAAAATATTGTATACTCCTAGATGATTAAAAGAAGGGATTTGGCTGTATTGTTTTCAAAGCACAGACAGGAAGTATTTGCAGGAAACTCAGATGAGGAAACTGATGTCCAGAGAGATTAGTAATAGAGACAGAGAGACAGATAGGACCTATATTATTCACACTTTGTTTTATCTGAAATTAATTCATTTAAATTGGAGTTTTATAAAAACTATGATGGATTACTATTGGCATATTCTTTTCATAATATTACTTGTTATTTATTTATGATTGCAGTCAGAAGACAACTTGTGAGTACTTTTCTTTTGTAAATATATTCCTTCCTGATGTGTCCTTAATAACATATATACACATAAGACCCTTTGTTAAATAGTAAATTAGTGTGTCAAAATTTAGTTAAGGGAAAAAATATATTTTATGTTGCTAATATATTTTCAAAATTCCCAAAACTATAGCTTTTCTAAAGAAAGAGATTCTGATCTTAAATAAAATTGATGAACACTGTGTCATAGGTAATAAGTATATGCACAGAACTCACAGTTTTTCCTCACTTTATATTCAAAAAATGTATTTGTTGCTAACATGTAGAAATTGAGTTTTAATATTAAAAATGATAAGTGGCAGCTATTTTGACAATTATCCAAAAAAGCCACACACAGCCTCAACAATTTTCTACATCCTCACTATTCCCTATTTTTGTTACACCTCAGTCACATGCTTTGCCATTTATTTTTGACCTTTCAAATTGTTCAAATTTATTTTTCTTATAGTCGTTGTAATTAGTTGAATTGGGTCCCACAAAAATATATATTGAAGTCTTAAACCTCAGTACCTCAGAATGTAACTTTATTTGTAAATAGGTTCCTAGTAGATGTAATTAATCAAGATGAATTCATACTGGAGTAGGGTAGGCCCTTAATCTATTATGATTGGTGTCCTTATAAGAGAGGAGAATACCAAGTAAAAACAGAACCACATATGTCATGTATTAAGGAGGAAGAGATGTGAGTGATGCATCTATAATCTGAGAAACACCTGAGGCTGCCAGAATCTGGAAGGGACAAGGAAGGATACTCCTTTAGAAGCTTTGGAGGTCTTGCCAACATCTTAATTTCAGACTTCTACCCTCCCAAACTAGGAGAGAATAAATTTCTGTTTTTCTAAGCCACCCAATTCATGGTACTTTGTTAGAGCAGCCTTATGAAACTAATGCAGTGGTATTAAGAGGAAAGTGAAAATTGTCTTATATGTCTGTCTTTATCATCACAAAAGAAATGGACAAAACAACCATTTATTTAAGATTTTTTTTTTTGCTTGTATATCATGGGCATTTGCCTTTACAGTTCCCCCTTTTTAAACTCGATGAGCTTTACCCCAGAGTGCAAACTTAGACTTTTCTATTTGAGATGTGGTTTTCACTAGTAAGAAATAATAAAAGTTTACCAAAAGATTAAAAAATATATTTTATATATTCATTAAGAAACATAATTAAAGGAACAGAGTTACTAAAATAAGCATAAATATATCTTACATCAAAAAAGAAATTAAGCATTTATAGGGGAATTACCCATATTACCTTAGTGGAATTTTCAATAACCATAGATGTTAAATTGGCCAGGTAATATTTTTCTTGTGTTATAGATAAGAATGTTAAATTTTTGTTAATGTAGCCAGTAAAGGTCACAGTTTAGTATAGAAAGAAAATCAGTTGTTAATATCCAGTAATTTTTAATGTGAAAAGTATTTTGTCCAATTCTGTTTAAAATAAATATAAAATTGAAACATTATAACTTTTCTGTAAGAAAAAAATTGCATAAAGCAACATAGTTTACAAATACATTACTAAAAGTACTTACAGAATAGCTCATCAGTGATATTGGCCTGTAATTTCCTTTTTTTGTGATATCTTTATCTGGTTTTGGTATCAGAGTGATGCTGGCCTCACAGAATAAGCTTGGAAGTGTTCTTTACTCTTCACTTTATTGGAATAGTGCAGAATAAGATACTGATGAAAGAAATTGAAGACAACTCAAACAGATGGAAAGATATACCATGTTCTTGGATTGGAAGAATTAATAATGTTAAAATGACTGTACTACCCAAGGCAATCTATAGATTCATTGCAATCCCTATCAAAATACCAATGGCATTTCTCACAGAACTAGAACAAATAATTTAAAAATTTATAAGGAAACAGAAAAGACCCCAAGTATCCAAAACAATCTTGAACAGAAGGAATTACACTCCCTGATCTCAGACTACACTACAAGCTACAGTAATCAAAACAGTATGGTACTGGCATGAAAAACAGACATATAGGTCAATGGAACAGAATAGAGAGACCAGAAATAAACCCACATGATTATGATCACTTAACCTAAGACAAAGTAGGCAAAAATATACAATGGAGAAGAGATAGTCTCTTCAGTAAGTGGTGCTGGGAAAACTGGACAGCTACATGTAAGAATTAAATTAGAACATTTTCTCACCATATATAAAAATAAACTCAAAATGGATTAAAGACCTAAGGGTAAGACTGGAAACCATAAAACTCCTAGAAGAAAACATAGGTAGAGCACTCTTTGACATAAATCGTAGAAATATTTTTTTGGATGTGTCTCCTAAAGCAAAGGAAATAAAAGCAAAAATAAATAAATGGGGCCTAATGAAATATAAAAGCTTTTGCACAGCAAAGGAAACCATCAACAAAATAAAAAGACAACCTGCTGAATGGGAAAAAATATTTGCAAATGATATGACCAATAAGGGGTTAATATCCAACATATATTAACAGCTCATACAACTCAACATAAAAAAAAAAACTGATAAAAAATGGGCAGAAGGTCTGAATAGACATTTTTTTTCCAAAGAGGAAATGCAAATGGCTAACAGACACATGAAAAGATGCTCAACATCACTAATCATCAGGGAAATGCAAATCAAAACTACAATGAGATATCACCTCACATCTCTTAGAATGGCTATTATCAAATAACCTCCCCCCCACACACACACATAACAAATGTTGGTGAGGATATGAGGAAAAGGGAACACTTCTACGCTGTTGATGGGAATGAAATTGGTTCAGCCACTATAGAAAACAGTATGGAGGTTTCTCAAAAAATGAAAACTAGAACTACCATATGACCCAACAATTCCACTCCTGGGTATATATCTGAAAAAAACAAAAACACTAATTTGAAAAGACACAGGTTCATAGCAGCATTATTTACAATTGCCAAGATATGGAAGCAACATAAGTGTTCATCAGTGGATGAATGGATAAAGAAGGTGTGGGATATTATTTAGTGATAATAATTATAAATGGAACATAACCTTTAAAAATTGAAAGTCACTATATTGTACACCTATAATTTATATAATATTGCACATCAACTATAATTCAATTAAAAATAAAAATAATATTAAAATATTATTTAATATTAAAAATAAAAAATAAAAACAAGTACTTATAGAACAGCTAGCAATGATAAGCTACTATTTTTGTTGTATTTGAACAAGGGAGTGAAAGAGGAATAAAACAGTGAAAAGCAAGATAACTATGTAGTGAATGAAGGTGGGACAGACAAAACTAAATTCAAATTACAGCTAATGTTTTCCTATATATATTGCATTTTGTAAGTAATTATCTGAAGAGAGAAAGTAACATAACCAGAAGAGACTAGTAAAGCATCTATCACTTTATGACTCATACAGAATTACTTCTCATCAGCTGTGATTTTTTTTGTGTACAGAATGTGGGGGCTTCATGTATGAATTCAGCCATGAGACATGAAAGCAGGCTTTCATCCAACCAGTGACCACAGTTGCACAGTAATTCGCTAGTCTGGTTAGTGGCCGCCACTACATGTCTGCATGTCTTGACAGCAGGTAGCATCTCTTAGCTCCAGACTGCAGGAGACTAACATGTGTTCTCATCAGAAAGGCATATTGGGCCAGAAGAAGTGAACCAAAAATTTGGTATCCACAAACAATGTTTTACCCTCCTCCATTAAAAGGAGAAAAAACAAAAGCAAAAACAATAACCCTGAAAATATTTCCTGTGGCTAATAGGAGAGGCATGGTAATGTTTTAAATATTTTTTAACTTTTCTTTAAAAAGTCTTGTTAAAGTGGTTTAGAGGACTAAAAATAAAGTTCAACTCTTGACCCAACTAATCAGATTTCCTGTGTGTTATATGTGCATCAGTTGCTAGTAGCAGGTAGTAACCATTGCATTCTCTCTCTGTATCCATCAGTTTTTAGAAGTATTGGAAGCTTCATGGAGAGCCGCTTGCATAGAGAGAAATCAAGGTTCTCCTCATTAGCACATGGTAGTGATCCACAGGGTAGCCAGCATTTGATTATTAACATGAACTGTTTGGGCCATGAGCTGTCACCTGTTTCAAAAACTTGTGTGGTGCTGTTTAGCTTTGGACTTTCTTTCCTGCTGTCAAATTTAGTTAAAACATGCCGCTGGGATCAAATGTCCTAAGGGGAAATGCACAGTTGGAGCAATTTCCTAAGTCTTCTTCCTGTAGGAATCTTGGTAGAAAACTAAATTAATTCTTAATACATAATATTTTGTACTAGGTTCATAGCTCCCTAAACCTTAGGATAGAAACAATATTTATTAATAATGTCCTGAGGTTTTAGAGTTAGTATGCACTCTTATAATTCGTTTTATCTCTTTTGAAATAGCATTGCTATAAATTGATTTATTTCCCATTGATTTTTGAAGTTGCTGTCAGAGAGATTTTTTGAATTTTAATTTTTGGTAATTACATTAATTCAAGCCTTTTGTTAGATTTTTAGAGTGAGTATTAACAAAGTAAACTTGGAAAAATAGAAATGCATCTTTTGCTATTAATTTTCATCTAATAATCAACATGAGCATTCCAAATAGAAAAACATACCTAAACAAAAGCATTCCTATGAGTAATTTACAGTAGGTAAAATGATGATATCAAATGGTGCCTCATCATGTGCACACATACCCATTTTACAGAATGAAAGAATGAAAGATCTAAAATTGGAAAGATTAAGTTTGTTCAATGTCTAGCTTATTTATGCCTCTCTTGTAGGTAAAACCATGTATTTAAACATCATCAACCGATCTCTGCCACAAAGAATAAACAATTATTAGCTTAAATTTTAATATCAAATGGCATTCTATTTAATTAATTTTAAATTACTATATTAATCTTTTTAAACTCTCATTATAATTAAATTATAAGCCATTGATATTAGGAAGAAACTTGATCTTTTTATGAGGTACTTCAATATTGGTGTTTTATAGGAGCAATATTGGTATTTTACCAATAATGAGATGGTTTAACGGCACAAGATAGGATTGTCAATTTTGGAAGCTAAAGGGCAGGCAGAATGTTCTCTCTAATGAACATACGAATGAGTAAAAGAATATATGAGTAGGTAAACAGAAAAGAGAGGTCTCTAGAATAAGAATTCACATACTAGGACACAGAGAACTCTTAGTGCCCTCTGGTGAACAAAATATTATGGTACCGACTCTGATGGAGTACAGACTCTTGTCTAAAATGCTGAACCACAAGTACGTAGTCACATTTGTGAGATTTGTATTGCTTTATAAGCCCACAGCTGTTCACCACTGGGGGATTTATTGTGATTTCAGATCTGTGAAAACCATTTAAACTTTGAAATTTTGCCTGGGGAAAAAAAATCCATAGAGCACTCTTCATCTTCCATTTTGTTTTGTTGTGAGATTTGTGATGACCCATAACTTAGCAAAGTGCTTTTCCTTTGGGAGGTAGAGGGCCAGATCCATTTTTTAGTCCCAACTTTGGAACAAAAATGATTATAAGGCTAATGGATCCAAACAAAAATACTGCCTATTTCAGTTTTAAGTAAGAATACTGTTGAAAGCAAAAGAGCATGCTTCAAATTAAGATCTAACTAACTTTTGGATTTTAGATTTACCAGCGACAGTCCTATTATTAATGGTATTTAATCAGAAATAACTATTGGTAAACATGATTTCAGTAGCTATTTGGGATAAGTAATGCATGCATATACCTGTTTATTAGAAATTGTTGAGGGGAGAAAATGCATGGCCACTGATACTCATGAAGTTATTTTCTTTAGGATATTCCTACCTGCTGACAGTTCTGGCTGACCTTGGTAGTGTTTTCCAATCTGCAGAATAATCATTTTCTCATGTTATTGGCCTCCAGCATAGTTTAGAAGCACTCATTTTTCCATAGACTCACTATGCTCCATTATGTGAATAATATTTCAAACTCTATGATACAAAACATGTATTTGTTTTATAAACTAATAGAGAAAATTCAGTTCTCCTGTTCTCCCATTTCCATGGTGAAGAGAACAGGCTCTGAGAAAGGAGTTGTGTTACGAATACTTCTGAGCATCCCTGCAGGCATCACCAGGCCCCAGTGACACTAAAAGGAATGGAAACAGATAGTTTATTTTAGAAAGTTAAGGGAAAGGACTGAGGGATGGTTGTGTAAATCTATTTTCCTATGCTCTCGTTGGTCTTCCAGAAAATACTGCTTCAAGTTTTGCAAGCTTTTATATAAATGTTCAAGGGGCTCTTCTGCCTAAAGTAATGAAGTACGGGCTATTATGTCATTTTCTACCATTTATGAAAATGACCTTGATTACAGAGATGAATTTAACAGGGAAAAATTCTTCAGTATAACAATAGGTGCCCGAATGCTTGGATTCTGGCTAAGTGTAACACCTCGACATCAATATTTTTTAAAACACTATGCAGACAAAGATTTGCACTTCTGGTTTGGAACTTCTGGTTTACACGATGTGACTGCAAAGCCCTCTGCCCTCCAAAAAGTCCCTGCCCTGAAATTTTATCATCAGCAATACAGCCCTTTTCCCTTTTCCCTCTCTTGGATGTAGTCTTTCTGTATGCACATATTCCCTATTAGGGTAAAATTTTACATTTGAAACAGGAAAGGGAAAATGAATTTATTGGTTTTCATTCTTCCCTGACCATGGAGATAGATAAGTAGCTGGAAACATTTTCTAGAAACCTACATGTTGAAAAGAATCTTCTATTTATTATTAAAGCCCTTGCTGCTTCCCAAAAGGATGACGTACTTTAAAACAAAAGGACAGATATACTAAAGTCATTAAACTTCACTCTAAGAAGAATTTATAGCAAGAGTCTTTGTCTAAGGGACATTAAATACTAAAATGGACAGTATCTTCAATAGCAGTTTTACAAAAAGAACATAGGCATTCTTCATATGGCCGTTTGCTGTACTGACCTTTGATAAGAAGCCAAGGGCATGATGCCAAATCATAGTTCTGTGAAAGCATTTCTGAAGGGGGCTAAAGTAATATTGTCCTGGTATGTGCCATTCTGATGATCTGACTTGACACAGGGGTAAAACCTAGATAATCTAGACAGATGAATGGTTGACGTGTCCAAAGGCTGCTGATTCCTCTGGAATTTCAATTGACTCAATTATCAGACCATTGAAAACTGAGATTTCTCTTGGGCTTTAAAATGCTTTTCCCTGTGATGTACATTTTTAGAAATCTATATAATAACAAAAACAATGGTATAAACAACAAAGAAAATAATAATAGCTAACATTTAATGAGAACTTGCTATGTTTTAGGTCCTGTGCTAATTAATTTGCATGACTTACTTAAGGCTCACTGAAACAGGTGAAATAGGTATTTTTCATATCATGTCTATTTTATAAAAGAATAAACTGAAGCTTATAGAGGTTAAGTAAATTGCACATGCTCCTCCAGTAGTAAGTCCCAAAGTTGGAATTTTGAATCCAAGCACTCTCCCTCCAGAGGCACTACTCTCTATGAGCTTATATTTTACAGAGTAAAATTATAGGTGGAAAAGTCCCTTTGTTACCAAATAAAATAGTTTAGCTCGTAGTCTTGTTCATTGAAGATTCATTTATATCTTCATAGAAGTAAGCTTCAGAAGTATCTTTAGACACAGTCATGATTTTCAAAACTCGACTTGGAGCTACTTAACTTGAACCTAATTTTGACTCTTGACCAGTTCATTTAAGAACTAGATTGAGGTCATTGAGGGAAGGAACCTTATCAGTATCATTGAATGTCAACAATAAATGTTTGTTACTACAAAAATAACTTTTTCCCCTACCTCCTTGTACTTATTCAGAATACTCCTGTACTGTTGTAGTAAGAAAGAAAGTTTCAAAGATGTAGTTGCCTGTCTTATGTGGTAGGGTATATGGACATACGTACAAGGAATCTAAGAACCGAATCGAGTTACTGAGTAAATACATTATAAGAGATGTGCCTGGGGGCTTCCCTGGTGGCGCAGTGGTTGGGAGTCTGTCTGCCGGTGCAGGGGACGCGGGTTCGTGCCCCGGTCCAGGAGGATCCCGCGTGCCGTGGAGCGGCTGGTCCTGTGGGCCATGGCTGCTGGGCCTGCGTGTCCGGAGCCTGTGCTCCACAACGGGAGAGGCCTCAGTGGTGAGAGGCCTGTGTACCGCAAAAAAAAAAAAAAAAAAAAAAGATGTGTCTGTTTGTGGAAGCTGGCTAGGACATGGTTCTGTTTTATATACTGGAAAGCCCTTTTCTACCCACACTAATTCTATAGGTGGTATTGGGATAAGGGCTCTAAAAAATAATTAAGACCTTGTTATCTATATGGAGTTAATAACTCTATAGAATTTAATAATCGAGCAGTAGATCCTATAAAAAGTTAGTTTTCACATTGAAAGAATACAATGAGTAGATAAGGTCCATAATTGAACAGTTGTACTTTAGTCTTCCCTGAAGTCCTTCAAAATTTTAAATTGATGCTTGTTTGGTACTTAACTGAATAAAGAGAATATCTGTGTACTGAAGGGGTAAAAATAGGACTTGTAGGTTTGTAACTTGGGGGAAAAATACATATGAAAAAGCTTAAATCCCTGAAAAGATACTTGGAAAATTATGATACTATGATAGGATTGCTCCAAAGCCTGGTTCCCTCTTTGACAAGATGAAACAAACAAGAAATAAGAGGCAAATTGTCTGACAAGAGAATGACTTTCCCCAAATACTTATTCAGTTTAAAACATTTAAACAGATACTAGAACAAAAGTAGTTACTGTGTCTTGGTTTCATAGTGTCAGTTATCTTCAAGATATATGATAGTAAAAAAAAATTATAAATGTTACGCATTAGTACAGGGTGAGTTTAGGCAAATTCCACGCGTTTAAACTTTACTGCAATTATAGAAAAATTTTTTGCTATTTTTTCAGAAGTGCACTTTTGGAAAAAAGGTATAATTATTGTTAATATCAGCACTTTAAAACTCTAATCAGATTCAATTCTAATTCTAAAAGAAACTTTTCAATATAATTTTAGTTTTAAGTTAAAATAAGTTGCTCCTTTTAGCTATTATACTTGTGGGGCTTTTTTTGAACATTTGAATTTCCTGAGTTGTAAATATTTATACATAATTAATAACGTTAGAATTGACCTATTTTTTCTTATGAGATAATAGAAGAGTGAGAAAATCATGTGGCCTAGTAAGCTGGCGATTGTTTCTCTCATATCACAAAGCACTATCTTAACAAAGAACAGAGAAGCATGCTTGCGACTTCGACATTTTAAACAATGAGATAAAATTGCAGCTTAAAATTTTTTAATTATAGTAAAGATTGATTTTTTTTTAGTTTAATTGTCATCTTTAATAAACTTCTGCAGAGTATGATAAAATGTACTCTGCAGAAGTAAAGAAATTCAGTGATGATTTTAGAAATGACTCACTCCTTCACCTTGGACAAGTATAACATCTCTTTGATATTCATTGAGTAAAGGTTCATACAAATTTCTGGATTTCTATGCTTTCTAAGTTTATTTTAACAAAAAGTGCCAAGCATAACACAAAATTGAATAATAAGGCAAACAGTGCTGGTCTACAATATAAATATACACATGTAAATTAATACTTAAAAAGTATTTGTTGTCACATAATTATAATTTCAGTTGATATATGAATGGAAACCCCTCCCTTAAAAATTGTGAGACTTAACAAACACACATCTATATATACGAAGTTCAAGAATAGGCCAAAGTTTCTTTGGGGATAGAGGGTGAAATAATTGTTACATCTGGGAGAGGGGATACTGACCGAGAAAGACCATAGTGTTGAAGTATTTTATCTTTATCTTCCTATATAATTAGGTCTACTCATTTATAAAAGAAATTAAGCTGTACATTTAAGGTTTGGACATTTAATTGCATATGTCTTGTAATTAAAATGAAGAAAACATCAGCATCCTGTGTGTGTAGAGCCTAGGCATAAAAGCAGTATTACCTCCAGTCCATATAATGTCTATGTGGAATTAGGCAGGGCACTCTTTCTGGACAGAGTCAGCTTCTTGGGTACAAAGTTTGGCTAAGAGAAAAGGGCAGAGTTTCAGCCCCCATCCACTTGCAAGAGACTATGGAATAGTATATATGCAGTGCTGCATAAAATAAATATTATAGAGGAAGAAACATAAAAACATAGGTTTTCTTGAGTTTAATCACATCTTAAAGTTTGATGAAAATTATTCCATATCAAAATGTTTTAGGGGCTTCCCTGGTGGCTCAGTGGTTAAAACCTGCACACAGCAACAAAGACCCAATGCAGCCAAAGATAAATAAATAAATAAATATTAAAAAGAAAATGTTTTCAAATCAGTAAAAGGAAAATATTTTTAATTTTAATATGCAAACTTTGACCTATGTAGTTAACTGTTATTCACTATTTGCTCAGAAAAAGGGACGTATATATATTATAATTTTCTTCATGAGACTGACATGGTCAATAATCTATTTGATTAGTGACTATAGAGAAATTATTTTTATCCATACCACTCACAAATCAATTCTTTAACAATAAGTCTTGCAATTAAATAAGATATATTTAAAGTAAGAATAACCAGAACACAATGAGTAATTAAATTGATTGTTTTTGTTGTTGGAATTTAAAAACTCAGATTATATATTTGGAGAATTGCTGTGGAAATTTGTGGTTGGAACAATCTTGGAAACATCCCTTCATAGAACAAAAATATTTTGAGCTACCTTTGGATAATTCATCTCAGAAATTATAATAGGAGGAAATCTGGGGTTTTCTTTCTAGCAATAATTTCTGTGATCTTGGCCTGCTTCTCTGGAGATCTTGGGTATGAAGCTCTATATAATGTGTTGGTCAAGACTGATAAGCAGATTCTATTGTGTTGAGTGAGAGTACATTCGTTGCTGGATCCTGCTAGATTAGTTTGTTTTCCAAATGTAGTACTTCCATTTCAGAGAATAAAGAAGCATGCTATGCATATGTTTGTATTTGTTAGATTTGTTTACTTGAAATGTGTTCTAAGTAATGGGCTTAAGTAATTTAAGTAATTAAATTGTTTAATCTTGAATAAATTAAAACTTCAGCGGATGAATTGTGATTTCCCTGAAAAAAGATATAGAAGATCTAAAAAATTTAGAAATTAGCATTCTCATTTGCATGACGGTGATGAAATTTATGAACTATGTTGTCAATATCCTGACTTTGAAAAGGTTTATATTTTTACTATTACTCCATTTTGCAATTTAGATTTAATAATGTACAAATTTAATAAACATGAGAGTTGGTAATTGGGTGGTTTTAGTCACCGAATTGACTATCAATTTACTAGTTCTCCTATAACTTAGTTGTGTAATACTTCAGAAATAGTTATTTTCACAAGTTCTACTTACTAACTCTGAAATTTAGCAAGAAATTGCTTCTATTAATTCCCTATTAATGGCTGTCTGTACATATAAAAATGTATTACAGGATCTCTGGTTAGGTAACTCACACATATCAAGGTTATTTATTTATTTATTTTTTGCTATAAAGAGAAAGAGAAGAAAAATGTGGAAATTTTTCCCCTTCAGATAAAAAGAAGTTACTTTAAATTTTAAATTCCAAATATAGTTAAGCTACTGAAGTAAGAAGAAAATGAAATAATCTCATGATGGGCTATTTAACAGGAGATTTCATAAAATGGCTTGCTTTTAGGACTAAGGGAAAATGATACTCTATTAGAAAAATCATTTTAAAAAATTCATTTTGCATCAACAATTTGTTTACTACTGCAAACCTGGAGGGGAAAAAATGTTTAAAATGTAAAGTGAAAGTACAGAACACAGTTATTTGGAGACAAATAAATAATAGATGTAAAAAGGTTTTGTAAACTGTCAACTGCTCTAGTAAAATTACCTTTCAATAGCCATAATAATGTTTATTACCTAAAAACCATAATTATCTTCATTGAGAAATCAAATAATTATTTATCATCTATCTTGAGCAAAGGCATTGCGTTTTACTATGGGAATTAAGGGGTTATAAGAAAAAGCCTATGTCCTTCAAGGACTTACAGTATAATTAGGAAGAAAGAGCATATAAAAAGAAGGCACATGATAATAAAGAGTTATATATGTGAACTGCCAAAGAAGTAGAAGAGGCAATAAATTCTGTAGGAAATCTGAGTTGGGGAACATGATGAAATTAAGTTATTGGTGTCCCTATGCAAATCAATTCTAAATTGTTTTACCTTAAAAAACAGAGTTAAGAGTATGGTCAGTCAAAAGAAAGGTCACTTATTACAACCATTTATTTTTCCACCTCATATGCTGTTCTTTTCCTATGGAAAACCCATGCCCTCTTGTGGACAGGACTATTGGTTTTAAGAATTTCAAAGATGACCCCATTTTTTCCCCTAATATCAGTAAGCATATGTTGGAAGAGGAGTCGGTACTGTCAGTATCAGATGGTTTTTAGTATCTTAAATGTCACTGAATTAATATTTTAAAAATAATTAATTTTTTACACAGCTACATAGGCATAATCCCAGATTCTAGGATTTTCTAAGACACTGAAAGGATTTTCTGTGTGATTGTGATTTCCTGCTTGAAATTTCTAAAAACAATTATATAGTCATGTAGTATTTCAAGATTATATGAAGGTGTAAGGTAAGAATAAGACAGCTACTCTTTCCATGTGCTCATTTCAGTGCTTACAATCACAAATCTCTAGACTTTGGACATCTATTTTCCACTTTTTTTAGAAAAGCAAACCTAAAGCAAATCTAAATATCTTCTACCTTCTTAAAATGGTCAAGACTTTATAGGATGGGAGTCGCGAGGAAAATTTTCTCTTGAGATATATGTTTTAAAAATGGCATGAAATATTTCCATTTGTAAAAGTCTGTATCTCTTAAGACTTATAAGAGATGGGTACTAGGACTGATACCTCAGGTCTCAATGTCTAAGGACCTAAAGTTTTTAGTAATTTGTTTGTTTTGGGGGTGTTCATTGACATTGCTGTTTTTACTTTGTGATTCTATTTGATAAATAGTTACATTATCCAAACTATTTATTTCTATGTATTACTTTATATGCCAGTCACATTGCAATGAAAGCCTGAATTTAACATTTTTAAGCAAACAACATAGACTGACTAGCAGCCCTCATTAAACTCTCTACTCCTAAGTACTTATCTTTTAAAAAAGAAGAAAAAAACATTCATTGCACTTGACATTATATACATCATTTGATACAAAGAGAAAGTCACACGTTCTCTCTCCTTAAAGGATACACTAGATAATATCTGTCATATGACCTGAAGTTTACAGGCAGAAAGCATTTTACATTGGTTTCTTATTCAAATTTTAGAGGATGTTCACAAGCAATTTATGTAGGTACAAGCTTCTTAAAATGTCCTTTGGGCACATCTGTCTTCCCAATTTCATCATTTCAGCTGAATATAATACCCGTGTCCCCAGGTAAAAGTCATGATGCAATTCCATCAGACAGTTGCTGTACTTTGCGCAGTGTGGGTGTGAGAGCTAATTTTGTCCTTAGATTCAGAAGCTTCATTAACAGTCTTAACACATTCACTGCAGCTTTCTAAACCTCTCAGGCTTTAACACTTACACTACTGCAGAACTGGGGGGAAAGAAAAATAAAATGATACCCTTGTTTTGAAAACACATCCCTCTGATTGGCAACAATTACAGCTCTTTTGTCCTCTTTCAAATCTGAGTTCCAACAGTGTCATGTTATGGAAGCCCTTCAGCAATGCACAATTAATACTATGAGAAAAGTACTTTTTACACATACACAAACACACACAAAAATTTTGTCCAAACATAAATAAAAAAGAAACAAGGCCAAAACTTGATTATAGGAATTTTGTATAGCTACAAAAGAGCATTTTTTAAAAAGTGATCCTTTGTTACTACATTTTAAAAATCTTAATTCCATATTACTTTAATTACTCAATATTAATATTAATTTCTCAGATTTCAGTGATTAATATTCCTCCAAAACGCTGTCTGGCTTTTAAGTGGAAACATTTACCAATGTCTAACCTTTGATTCTCAATATCTGTAGTCAATGATTATGCCAGTAAGGACATATAGTTGTTGTATTATACAGATATTGAGGAAGAAAAATGCAAATTATTTCCTTAGCAATTACAGCAAGCTTTGTCAGACTCACTCAAATGGATATACTGGCGTGATACTAAAGAAAACACTGCCATACTTGTGTGGCATTCTACCTATCAATTTACTAACAATATACCATAGTTCATACTGTGTCCAATTTAACTAGTCTAAACTTTGGGCTTCAGATATGAAAAACGCCACAGATGGTTAATGAGAAATTATATAAATTACAGTTTATATATATTAATATTTCAACAATTAAAACTTTTCAAGATGGGAGAGAATATGTATGGAGAAATCAGCAACTGCTTATTTTAATTCTTTATGTCTAGGTTGTTCATTTTCTTAGACAACATAATGAAACCTCCAGCTATGCAAAGTCATATTTTTAATGGACATACTCAGGATTTCTACATTGTGTTAAAGTTTTAAACAGAAAAAGTCATTGGGTTTTACTTAGGGGGGCACTAATCTAAAAATCTAGGAAATATCTTAGAAATAGGCTCAAGTATTAATTTAAAAAATGGAATAAAGCAATTTCAGACATATCTACAGTGAAAGTTATGAAAACAGGAAGCATGCTATTCATATTTAAACATTATGTAATGACATATGAATGACCAAGGACATAAAGAGATTGGATCATAGAGACAAAGATTTCCATTCATTCTGTGGTGTACACTTTAACACAAAGTAATTTAGTTGTTTGCATGACAATGACACATATTAGAATACACTATTTAATCTGATCTCACCACACCTGATTCTCTAGCAAAACATTCTAAGGAATTAACACTTAAATTGAGGGAAAAATGATTTTTGAAAACACATTTTAGAAAAGTTAAGCATATAAAAATGTCACTTATTAAAGAACCACACATAACCCTTCTTTTGTTTTTCTTCTTAAGTTTAAGAAGTTCCAGAAATTCTACTCAAAATACACTATTTGAGGAGTTCTTTTTAACAAGGGTATCAGGAGACTTGACTCCACTCATGAGAGGAGATAAATATATCATAATATGATTGTCATCAGCCCTATCATCTACTTTGCTGAGCACCTGTGAAGTGCAGTATTCTACAGCATTCTATGGGCATCACGTTCTCTCTTTATAGGACACCTTAAACTCATACACAAATTTATTATGGAAAGTGGATTATATGTAAATGATATTAAATTACATGTAAATGTAGTCTCTACTCATGCCCAGGTCAACTGAAAGTTTAGGGATCATCTTCTATAGTTTATTTATTTTAGTCCTATGGATTGTTTCTTTCTCAAGCATTTTTGGTGACTGCTAGAACAAATACTAGCATACAAATGGTAGCAGACATTAAGAAATTGAAGGGAAATTTATAGGAGAAAATATTAAAATGAGAAAATTATATTTATAATCTCATCCTCTCCCTCCACCCCCTCCCACCCCACACCACCAAGCAGTGGGAAAGACTAATATTATTCCATTTTAGCAGCTGTATATCTACGACCTAGCCTATGTTCTTTGTAATTATAGGTTCAGAAGTAAAGGAAAGAACCATTTGGAGGTGTTCCCTTTTGATTGGCAAGGATGGCAGCGGCTATGTCTACATTAACAGCCAGTTTGATGAGAATAGAGATATGTGAGACTTCCTGAAACGCAGGCTCCTTGTGGTGTACTCTGGACAATGTTTTACTTTCCCTGTTCACTGTGCCTATAATATATAGTTCTCATCTCAATGGAGATACCCATCATAGTTTTATTAATAAAAGGGGAAGACCTCAAATTCTTCCTTTGATAATCCCTTTCTTCCTATGGAATCTTCACTTCCTTGTTTCTTATTCCAGCAACCTGACTTTTGTTTCCACTTTCTCCTTTATGTGGCTTTTCGACCTCTGGTTTCTTGATACCTGATCTTTCCCAGATACTGATTAGATTAAACCTGGTCAGAAAAAGGACCAAAATCTTCCCTCAACAATAAGCCTGGTGTCTAAAAGAGGTCTGGGAGGTACCAGGTGCCAATTTTTACTATCAACACATTTCTCTGTTACAGTGGATCTGGTATTTTCTATTTCTATAATGAGTCAGTTAAAAACAAATGGTAGCTAATATGAGGTCTCCATATATATGAATGTTGCCAAGTAAGAACTCTTAAATAAATGTCAACTATATATCATTTTATAAAAGAGGGTATTTTAACACCAAAGAAATAGGAAGACAATCTCAGAATAACATATGTAATCTTTATAAAAGGAGCATTATGTGAAACTTACAAATAATTTTACTCATTTTCTTGTACATCTATGGAACCTTCTCCAGAGGTTCTGATCTGATCTAGAGACCAGTAATTGGGAACCACTGGCATAGTGTTTTGTATACTTGGGTTACAGTTCATAACATAATAGAAAGTATCTGGACAAGAAATCATGATGCTTCAGAGCAATGATCCTCAGGGTCTTCATTTGAAAATGAGGTTAAAACATGTATTATTCATGTCTTCTAAGATAAGTAAAGGAGAAAATATATGTAAAAGATTCCTATAAATAATAGAATACTTTGTTAAAGTAATCCACTTAGTTATTAGTGTTGAGGATACTGGTCATATTTTTAGAAATCTCTGTTGGACTTTGTGTCCTTTTGATAGATCGACTACAAAGGAAACAAAAATATTTTTACTTCAGGGTCTACTTGAATCTTTAGAGTGCAGAGTAAGAAATTAAACTACAGTATAATAATCTGCTGCTGAATCTTTAAAAACAACCTAATTCCAGCTACTATAGCTCTCATATGCTTCTGGAGCAATCAGAAGTCAATAACATAAATCAGAGGAAAATCAGTAAATTGGTTGCTTTGAATTTGAAGGCCCTCCACTACCCACACCTTCATCCCAAACTCTGAAGTGATATGGGTGGTAAGGAGGCCTGGTACCACAGCTCTATAACAGAGTCTTCACTGAAAGGTGGACTCTCCTGAACTAATATTTTTAGACTAAATATCGACATCTCCTGATCCACACCATATTTTCTATGTCTCCCTTAGATCTACACTCTTATGATTATCCCCAAAATATGATATGTGAATATTTACATATATTAAGCACAGAAGAGGAAGCAACTTAACGATTCCCTTCTATTTTGGATTTATGCAAGGAACTGACACATCTTCATGATGCCATGTATACTAGAGAACTATAAAAAAAATCCTAAATACTCAGAGGTGTGAGTAGAATATATTTATTTTGGCCATATACATCCTCATTCCATACTTCATAGATGTTTTTAGTTAGTCATTCTCCAATAAGCTAGGTCAGTAAAATAGCATTTGTATTTACTAAGTAGTACTTACTTGTTTTGAAAATTAATATAAAATTTCTGATACATTAATAAAAGTGCTCCATGTTTTTTTAATATAACTTTTTGCTTCTTTAGATACAATAAAGCAAGAGACATAGAGACAAAATTAAAAGAAGACAATAAATGTTTGGAAATTATAAAAGTGCTCTAAAGAAATATTACAATACACTCAGTATTCTCGGTGCTTTGTGACCACCTAGAAGGGTGGGATAGGGAGGGTGGGAGGGAGGGAGACACAAGAGGGAAGAGATATGGGAACATATGTATATGTATAATTGATTCACTTTGTTATAAAGCAGAAACTAGCACACAATTGTAAAGCAATTATACTCCAATAAAGATGTTAAAAAAAAAACAACTGCAATAATCTTCTCAGTTTTTCTGGGGGATAGGGTTGTGTTACTCTGTTTGGGGGGAATTTAAAATGACGTGCTCACATTAAACTCACTGTTCTGGTTCTGTATTGGAAAGAGTTTGCCTGGAAGTTGTCTTTTCTTCAGCGTTTTTAGTCAATGACTACATTTTGACCTAATGGAGTTTTTGCTTCAAAATTAGCTGGTTCAACAAACTAATTTCAACATTTGAATATGGTCTCATTTTATTAATTAAAATTGTATGCATGTGTACATACGCCTCTTTATATATGAGATTCTGGTCTACAAAAGCAGCTTATCAACAATCATTTTCTTTGCTGAACATATTCAGCTGAGCCGTAGGGCTGGCAGATGAAAACTGGTCCTTGCCTTTAAGGAGCTCTCTCTCTTGAGCTCCCTTTCAAATCTCTTCCCAGATCCCTTGCTATTTGGAATCACTGGGATGTTCAGAAATCAGTCTCAAGAAAAATGCCAATAATATCAACCAGTCTGCATTTGCTAAGTACATGCCCATTTTCAATGAAGGGATAACATACACTCATATGGAAAGAGCACTAAGTACTCCATGAAGGGCGCAAAGAGGAAAGCCTCCTTGATTTTAGAGGAAGAAGAGTTTCCTGTAGGCTGCACTGGTCAAGTGAAATCTCATCTTCCTTCAAAGGGTGTTTTTGTTCCATCCTCTGTTCCTCTGACAAGAACTGAGAGCTCTCTCTTGTGTATTCCAGGCAATATCCATTAAGCTACTTGACCATAAGCATCAGCAACATCACATTGTTTGAGACATCCAGCATGGTCCACCTGCAGTTGAAACCTCTTCCAGTCTCTCAGCTGATTTGACCTAACCCTAATATGAGAGTAGATGTAACAACAGCACACCAAATGTGGAATGCAGCTTTTTTCCAGCCATAAGCCTTAATAGTATGGAAATAGACTGGAACACAATTTTTCAGTAACAATTGACCAGCAGGATAAAGCCCACGTTTGTTTATCTTGTATGAATCAGTTCATGGTACCTTTACTTTTCGATCTCTCCCTTTCAAGTCAGCTAATAAATACTTATGAGTGTCTCCTATGGTCAGACAGTTTATTAGACTCTTGGGTATACAGGAGTGTTCGGGACATAGTCCTTGTCTTTAACAGACGTATTTCATTTGCAAAAAAAAATTAAAAAGTTTATCATTACACAAAAAATTAAATAAATACGTAAATTGTTTTCATTGGAAGATGAGTGCTATGAAGAAGATGTCACAGGTAATTATGAAGGTTTCTATGGGGAGCTAAACACTTAGTGGAGTCACGAGTGGTGAGGAGGTAATTATGCAAAGATCTGCAACATGGGATGGGGCAGGGGGCGAAAGGTCCAAGCAAACTAAAGAGTCAGCTCAAGGCCCAAGGCTGTCAGATCTTAGGAGTTTTCCCTAAAGCTCAGTTGCTTGGCTAGGACTCCATTATCCTGTCTAGTTCTCCCTCACTGCTCCTTATTTTATTACAGCCATCTCGCTCAAAATTGAATGTACCACCTAAAACCAAGAAGCCATGCAAAGGAGTCTCAGCATCACCTCCACCCCAGAAATGCCTGCTGCGCTCCTCTACCTCTCCACTGCTACATGTATATCCTTAGAGATAAATGCCGGCCTGGATGAAGCCAGAGTTCACCCCACCCCTTAAGTATTACAGATCAAATCCTTGTAAATAGTATAGTTACATCCAGAAAGACATGAAGTTTTGTTTGGTTTTGCTTTGTTTTTTGAACCAGAGATTGTGTATAAACCCTGGTCCACACGATCATAAGACTCCTAGTTGTATCCATAAAAGTTTGCATGCTAGTCAATGTTGGTCTATCTTAGTCTATTTAATAAATCTTTTTTTTTTTTTTTTTTTTTTTTTTTTTTGCGGTACGCGGGCCTCTCACTGTTGTGGCCTCTCCCGTTGCGGAGCACAGGCTCCGGACGCACAGGCTCAATGGCCATGGCTCACGGGCCTAGCCGCTCCGTGGCATTTGGGATCCCCCCGAACCGGGGCACGAACTCGTGTCCCCTGCATTGGCTGGCGGACTCTCAACCACTGCGCCACCAGGGAAGCCCTATTTAATAAATCTTATATTAGAAAGATTATAAGCAATGTAGTGTGGAGTATACAAAAACTGATAAGACACTGCGTTTTCACTAAATTTCCATAGCATCTTACAAGGGTGATAAAGTACATATAAAAATTACAAGTGACTCATTAGGAAGTAACAGCACCATTGAAAGGGAATCAACAAAATATAATTAGAATTAGAATATAAAAATATATTATTTTTCAGCTGGGGGACTAAAAATGGGGGAGATTATCTTCAAGTGTTAGACCTTGAATTATAGGCTATTTGCAATTTACAATCAACAGATAAGGGTGTACATCTACATCTGCTTGGAAGAAATAATGTAGAATCTAAAGACATGAAAATGGAAAATCATGGGGTTTGAAGAATATTTCCTTATCCAGTTTGATCAGATCTTTTAAATAAAAGAAAATGGTTAGAATTAAGTTAGGAATGCAGTTTGGTAGACTGAATTTTATTTTGTAGAAATGAGGAGTCCCTAAATCTTTTAGATTAAAGGGTGTGACATGTTATGTATCCTTTAGGAATATACTTGTGTTTCAGTATGTCTGAGAATTTGTTGTGGGGAAAGACTATAGGCTAGGAGATCTAGTGGGATTACCTGACTACAAAACACATTAATGAGCAAGTACATAATATCCAGATAATGTAAGCAGGGGCAACGTTCCTTAAAATAGATAAACAAACAGTATTTATTATAATATTATATTAACACAGTTAGATAATAGTAATGTCTCTATTTAGAACTTTAAAAATGTATTAAATTTAAGATATGCATTATTATCTACAAGCAACATGTAGTATCTACTAATTCTAGTACTACTTCTATTAAGAATAGTACTACTTCTTAATAGAAGTAGTACTACTACTGAGGTCTTAGCTGTACTTATTCTTCATAAACTCAAGCTATAGATTTACTTTCTTAAAGTTATCATTTGTCTCTCTGGATCAATGCTCTAACTACTTATAACTGCAAATATGGATTGGCTAATTTGATACCACATTCCACACATTTTATGATTTTCAAAAATTTAACCATCTTTAGTCTTTTGTGGATATTAATTATACTAAAGAAAAATTACAGATAGACTCCTCTATTAATTATACAAGATTTCATACTGAGCTTTAGTCATGAACTTTAAATAGAGACATCTGACATGCTTTATAGAAAAACTTACATCCTGAGTTTATTACTTCCTAGTTATATAACCTTTGTTACTTTATTTACCCTCTCCAACTTCCTGATCTTTAAAATGGGATGATTTTAGTACCTAACTAATAGGATTAAATAGGTTAATAAAAGTAAAATTCTTTAAATAGTCTTAGCACTTAAGTGGTTGTTAAAAACATAATACCTGTTATTATACACTAGGTACTTCCTCCTCTCAAAGGGCAATTTTGTTTTATAAATAAGTTTTTAAATTTCAGAATTTGATTTGGAGAAGGGGGAAAATAAGCCATACACTGTAGTGACATTTTTGCTTTTATTCAGCTAAAGTCTATAGGAATCAAACTGAAGGAAAAGTTAGCAATTAACAAATCAATTTAGACTATGTCTATAGTTAGCTCAAATTATATACACTAAAGAAGGTTCATGTTGGGGCTTGACTGGCTGTCTACCTTGACAAATTAACCAGATAATTGACATTTCTTATCTTAATGCTGTATTGTAAGTATATAGGCAAGTCCTAGACTAAATGCCATGCAGTATTTCGACACTAAAGTGAGTCTGAAACAAAACGTGCAGTAGTTTGTCTTTCATTAACCCATTGACATTCCTGTTGCCAACCTCATTTAAAAAAGAAATTCCATAGAGATTTGGTAGAATTAAAAGAAAATGTAGTCTATGTACTTCACCCCTCCATAATTAGCAATGTGCAGACAGCACGTTGTAATTTGAATGGAAGTCAGGATACATTCAATGTCTTCCTTGCTCTGTAACTAACTAGGTTTGTAAATGTAAGCAAATCACTCAAGTGCATCTTATTTTTTTCATTTATAAAATGCAAGTTGGATGGATGATAAGAAAGAGGTACTCAGCAAGGAAAATTCACAGGCAAGCACTCTGTTTTAGGATCCATCGTGCTTGGCAAAATGCATGACACATAGTAGGAAACAATAAAGATTTACAGAACTAATGCTTCCAGCCAAAAAAATGTATGGTTTGTATTCATCCCCTGAAATATTGGTATATCAAGGGTCTACTTAAATAGTGAATGCACTGCCTAGGAAGAAACAAAAAAATAATTAAGAAAACAATAATAGTCAAGGTTGTCAATTTAATCTATCTCTGGGAAATTAGCCATGACGGAAAAAGAATATATTGGTAAAGTAGAATACTGGAGGAAATAAAACTGACTCTAATTGAGGTGTCTTCAAAGGAATATACACCTAAACTGCAGCACTCAAATTTGCATCTGAATCTTATCTTAGAGTTTTGTATGTGCGCATACAGATCAGGTATAGCCTAGCTAACTTTCCGTTTCACCCATGCAATTACTTGAAATATGCATGTAATTGAATATATTACAAATTCTGTAGATGCAATTTATATGCCAGCATAAAAACTGTGCATTTCTCCTAATTTTAAAGTATAAATTAATTTAGGAATAATTATTATAAATTTTAATACATTTAAAAGTACTTACATTCTTTTTACACTATTTTCTTTGCCGAATATATACATTTATGTATATGTATGTATTTAAGGCATATACATATTATATACATATATGTATATTTAAAACAACAACAATAGTACTAACAAAACCATCTAATTCAAATCATCCAGGGAAATATATGGGAAAAAATTACATTTCTAAAAGCTGACAAATGGTAATGGTTGCAGATTGCTCTGCATAGAAGGCATTGTTACTTTACTTGTTGTAATTGACAGTATATTCCTGTCATTATATAACTGTTCTCTTTGTACTACTTCAAATTCTCACAGTGATATTCCAAGATGGAATGTTATACCAGTTTTAGAGGTGAGGAGAAAGAAGTTCAGATAGCTTATGTGCTTTCTCCACGTCCCTAACTAGCAAAAGCCTGATCTGAGATTTAAAAGCTAGGACTGCTTGAATTCTATGCCAGTGATAGTTTCTTTATATTATATGAATCTAACTTTCTTTAGGAAATGTATAGGAAATTATAAGTGGAACACTTCATGCAACCATATTGCAGAAATATTATAGTGAATACCTAGTTTTCCTAATAATTGATAATGGCAAATATCCAGAAGAATAAAGTCCATGCATATTTGTAATAAATAATCAAAAGAATGACTTTGTTATTGTTTTGATGCCAAAGGGCTGATGAATACTAATGCATAATCTATTTCTTGGAAATTGATTCTGACAAGGGAATGAGAAGAAATCTCGTGAGTTTTTAATTATTATTAATATGATTAGCAAGCCAAACAACCTCATTTCTCCATTAAGATACAAGTTGAGCAACACATAATATGAAACTGGCCGATAAGACTATTAAGGGAAAAGAATGCAAAATTTCTTTTATGATTAGAAACCAGTCTGCATATTCTATTCAAAGAAAAATGTGTTACTTTCTGGAACAGTCATTACCCACTAACTTGAAAAAGCAGAGTCTGGTTATAGATAGAGGATATTGCTCCAGTAGTTTAAAGTTTTGAATTTGTCAAAGGAATAGATAGGAAACAAGGTAATGATGATATTAACAGCAGGTTTAATTAACTCCTAGTTGGTTTGATTACATTTTCTTCTGATTTCTTATTCAATATGTTGCCACCAATTCAACTGAGGATTGCAGTAAATCTGAAGTTATTTGTCCAGTTAAATTCTGTACTTGTTCTACTCCAAAGATATGTCATAAAGAGTAAATCTTAAGAAGTCTTCCAAGAATTTGTCTGAATCTTTCTGGTTTGGTTCTTTAGTGTAAGTTTCCAGCACTTCAAATTACTGATATGAAATAATAACTAAAATATACATTCTGAAATCACTTACCTTTTGTTATATATAAGCACAGACAATATCCCATACCTCTAGCCCAAAGCATATCACATTAAAGAAAAAACGTAATTTGTACTCAGATAAATAAGTTTCAATACCAGGCCAATCAGTAGCAATCAATTTATTTATTTGGGTTTTAGTTATCAAATGATAGGTTAGAAAATACAGCTAAAGTAGTCTTTAGCTATATTAGCTATATTGTAGTCTTTCTAGCTTTGAGTACAATTCAAATAACAGCAATATTTGGCCCTTATTCATATTGAATTTGCAGCCATAATTTTATTTTTACACTTATTCTAAATTGCTCTTCATATTTCAGTAACTTCAGTTACTTATCTATAACAAGTTAAATTACCTGTGGTCGTTAAGTTTTGATCACAAAGTTTTCAGCTTTACTTTCTAACTCACTTCTAAATATGACCCTCGTAACTTCCTTCATCATTTAGATGGCTGCTAGTGCTTTTCCCACTTTCCCTGACACAATACCTCTCTTTGTATATGCTAGGTCTTGGTCCTCAGGCCACATCTCCATCTATACTCACTCACTCATTCGCTTATCTCTCAGTCATCCATTTCACTCACATGACTTTTATACCATACATATGCTGAAAACAGCAAAATTTGTATTCCAGATAGAACTCATCTCTAATTTATAAGCTTGTGTATCCAGTATCTTCCTATAGGTGTCAAGCAGGATTCTTAACCCATGTTTGTCCAGACCTCAAATCCTGATTCTCCCATTGTCAATAAAACTGCAATTTTGTGCTTCCAACGGCTTTCTCCAATAATCCTGAAACCATCCCTTTACCTGCTCTCACATTACATATTTAGGGCATCAGCAAATCCTATCTGCACTACCTTCAAAATATAGCTAGTATCTCACTGCTATCTCATCTCAGTGCTACCTTTTGATCCAAGAAACCATCACTTTTCTCCTGAATTACTTCCGTAGCCCACAAACTGATCTGCTTGCTTCCTCCATTGCCCTCTCCCTATCCCTCCACCTACACTTTTCATATGATGCAGCAGCCAGACTTTTTCACAGTGCAAAATCATGTCAGGTCTCTGCTCAAAACCTGCACACCCATTCCCTGACTTTTACCTCCCTCCCCCATGTGTCACTTACTTCAATCAATATCCATCTCCCATTCATCAGCTCAGCAGCTCTGATTATCCTAACTAGTAAAAATTGGAATCTTTTTTACTGAATTCTGAATAGAGCAGGCCACCTCCTATCTCAAGACATTATCATTTGCTGCTTCTTTTATCTGGAATGCTCCTCTCTCAGCAATCCACATAACTTATTCCATCAGGCAATGGGACAACACAATTTCACCGAGTTCTCAAGAAAGAAAATTTGGAACATGTCAAATTTTAAGTTATAATTCTATACTATATAGTTTAATCATCAGATTTTTAAACTTTTAAAAAGTATTCATTGTGTATAAACTTTCTTAAACTCTGGAGTTGAATATCAATCCTGTGATCATTTTTACTAAGCTATTACAGTATCCACTCTTCATGTACATAAATTCAACACCATTAGTAAATTATTGCCACAGCTTCAAAAGTTAGCTTTGGCAATTTTTACTGGCATTTCCAGACTCCTTCTTCAGAGGCTTTGATAAGCTCTCCTACAAACTCTAGGTTATGATTTGCTTCTAAATTACTACTTGGTTGTCTTCGGATCTCTCAATAACCCTTGTTCTAGTTCATATAAAATTGGCTCAATTTCACACTCTAAAAACATAATGTGCATTGCAGATATATTCTAAAATGCTTTGAGGCAAATTACAGGATTCATTTGATATATGCTTTCTTTATAAAGTATCTCGCACTTAAATATGTCACAGCATTGGTGAGAATCACAATAAAAGAATAACTCAAGTGTAATATTTATCCAATGCATATGTTTGCATAGACAAGTAATATAGCACTATAAATGTAAATATCAAATATATAATACCAGCCATTTGGTATATAATGAATTTTTTTGTTTGTTTTATGATGTGAATCTAAGAGTATCTCTATTTCTCAAAAATAACTGCTTTTCAGTGTATACAGACAATACATATGTAATCCTTACATTTACAGAATTAAATGATAGTGGGTTGAGTAAGTAGAATAAATTTACAGATGCTAATATTAGAAAAATGTATTCATGAGAATGTGAAATTCCTATGGAAAAATAATATTTGATTTTAACTTTCTAAAATATTACTACCAATATTATTAAAAATAATAATTTCAGAAAAATAAAAGGAGAAAAATGAAAAAGTACATTACAATATTAGAAATTTTTCAATTGAAAAGCTGAACTTAAACATAGTTTAAAAATATGAAACATAACTTGCCAAACATATCAAAGAGATTCATCATTCCATGCACATAAAATTTAACTTTCTGTACAAGTAACTGTAAATCACACACACACACACACACATATATATATATATATATATATATATATATATATATGTTCTATACAGATATGAACATCTGCCATATTATTTTCCGTGAGCTGATAGAAGAAACTTGTATAATTTAATTCCTATTGTTTTAATGAACTGGAAATACACAGAATGAAATTGAAAAAGAAATATTCCTATTTTGATCAATAGTCTTAGCAAATATATGTCTTTTTAACAGCAATATGTAAAATGACTAAATAAACACCTCACTTTTAATTTGTTGCAATCTATATACGATAGGTTTAAGTTTAGGGTAAAATTATATTTATATTTGAACTGAATATTTTGGCAAACATTGACTCTGGTTTACATAATACTGTTTACAATTTTTTTTAATTCACAAATTTTCTTGTTAGAATTGGTAAATATTTTATAGTGAAAAAGTTTTATTCTACATATGTTAAAATATAAATTTAAAAATATGTTTTATATATATTTTATATTTATGTAACATTTCAAGTATAGGTTAGCTATATTTTTGAACAGTTGTTCAGGTAAATATAATTCACCTTACTGTTGAGTAGAATTTAAGATTTTTTTCCTTCTCTCATACAACTCTCAGTGTAATGAGATTTTACAAACAGAATTACAAACCATTTAAAGTGCGAAATGAGCAAACAGGTGTACAGCTTGTGCCTAATAGGCCTTCCCTTAGTTTCACAGTCTGATAATTTTCTTTGCATACTGCCTTGACCTGATTATTCATGACTTTTTGCATAATGAGAGAAAGCTTTTAGACATGTTAGGTATGACATACAAAATCTGCAGCTATTCAACCATTCTAAGAGTTCTGTTGATTTTTTTTAAGGTAGATTTAGCAATCAAATAATATTTGATGAAACATGATTAAAATGTTGAACCTATTTAGTGAGTTCTTTGGAAACACAAAACATCTTAGAATATTCCACTGCATCATTGTATGCATAAAACCATTCTCATACCTGCTTAAAGGTGTTTAAATGAGCAATTAACACATTGCCACTCCTTATAAAGTTTTCTAAAGTGTATTTTTCTCTGAGATTTGTTATCTTAATCCGTTATTAAAAAACGAAATTTGAAATAATAGCCTAGTCACAAATATCATTTGTAAATTGGATTTTGAAATAGAAAACTTCCAGGGATAAATTTCATTAACATAACTTGAAAATACTTTATGATAAGATGTTTTATGATAATATTTTAAATAATATTTGAATTGGGATATCATTTATATATTTGTATCTTCCTTTTTCAGAGTTAATTTTACTATTTGAAATAGTGCTATGATGTTGTCTACATCTTTGATTTTTCAATTACCTTAAGTTATTGTGTCAAAAGCTTTAAATATTTTATGTACTCTTTACATACACTGACAAATATATTTCTGAATGGCTGTACTAATTTATACTCAATGCTAGATCATGGAGTGTTAGACTATGGATTCCCTTTGGCTTTAGTTTCTTTTTTCTGGACTTATTTACAACATAGTTTTTGTTGTTGTTGTTATGTCATTTTCTTTCCTGAAATTCTTTAAAATTTTACTACTTCCTTAGCTAATGATTTTCATGTGGAGTGCATGGGAGGCAAATTTCCAAAATCCTTCAGTTAAAAATATATATCTTTAATTTTGTCTATGCTTTTATATTTATTTTGACTGCTTTGCTAACTATATAATTTTAAACAAAAATTATTGCTTTTGCTTGGAACAGAGAAAATATTTCTCTTTCTCCCTCTATAACCTCTGCTGTTGCTGATGAAGCTTCTAATATCAATAAGATTATCATTTAGTTTTAGTAATCTCTTATGAAACTATCAGGAAATTTAGGAACTTTTTAATCTTTTATTTCTTTATCTCTTGTTTTTCCTGTTTTGTTTTGTTTTCATTCACATTGCTGAGCACTGGTGGGCCTTTTCAACCTGAAGATGTATATTCTATTTTAGTCTAGAAAACTTATCCTGGAATACCAACACTATTAAAAAATATATATAGAAGACACCTTCAGGATGGCAGACGAGTAAGATGTGGAGATCATTTTCCTCCCCACAAGTATATCAGAAATACATCTACATGTGGAACAACTCCTACAGAACACCTACTGAATGCTGGCAGAAGACCTCAGACTTCCCAAAAGGCAAGAAACTCCCCACGTACCTGGGTAGGGCAAAAGAAAAAAACAGACAAAAGAATAGAGATGGGACCTGCACCTCAGGGAGGGAGCTGTGAAGGAGGAAAAGTTTGCATACACTGGAATGCCCCTTCACTGGCGTAGACAGGGCATTACGTGGGGGAAGCTTCGGAGCCACGGAAGAGAGCTCAGCAGCAGGGGCACAGAGAGCAAAGTGGAGAGATTCCCACACAGAGGATCCGTGCCGACCAGCACTCACCAGCCTGAGAGGCTTGTCTGCTCACCCACCGGGGAAGGTCCTGGATAGGAGCTGAGGCTCAGACTTCGGAGGTCACATCCCAGGGAAAGGACTGTGGTTGGCTGTGTGAAGACAGACTGAAGGAGGCTAGTGAGCCACAGCTAGCCAGGAGGGAGTCTGGGAAAAAGTCTGGAACTGCCTAAGAGGCAAGAGAACATTGTCTGGGGTGCATGAGGAGAGAGGATTCAGAGCACCTCCTAAACGAGTTCCAGAGTTGGGCGCAAGCCACGGCTATCAGTGTGGACACCAGAGATGGGCATGAAACACTAATGTTGATCCTGCAGCCACCAAGAAGCCTGCATGCAAGCACAGGTCACTATCCACACCTCCCCTCCAGAGAACCTGTGCAGCCTGCCACTGCCAAGGTCCTGTGACCCAGGGAAAACTTCCCCAGGAGAACACATGGCACACATCAGGCTGGTGCAAGTCATGTTGGTCTTTGCTGCCGCAGGCTCACCCCACATTCCATACCCCTCCCTCTCCCTGGCATGAGTGAGCCAGAGCCCCCTAATCAACTGCTACTTTAACCCAGTCCTGTCTGGGCAGGAACAGATGCCCTCAGGGGACCTACATGCAGAGGTGGGACCAAATCCAAAGCTGAACCCCAGGAGCTGTTCGAACAAAGAAGAGAAAGAGAAATCTCCCCCAGCAGCCTCAGGAGCAGCGGATTAAACCTCCAAAATCAACTTGATGTACCCTGCATCTCTGGAATACCTCAACAGACAATGAATAATCCCAAAATTGAGGCGGTGGACTTTGGGAACAACTGTAGACTTGGTGTTTGCTTTCTGCATTCAATTTGTTTCTGGTTTTATATTTATCTTACTTTAGTATTTAGAGTTTATTATCATTGGTAGATTTGTTTATTGATTTTGCTGCTCTCTTCCCTTTTTTTAAATATATATATATATATATATATTTTTTTTCCTTTTTCTCTTTTTGTGGATGTGTATGCTTCTTTGTGTGATTTTGTCTATATAGCATTGCTTTTACCATTTGTCCTAGGGTTCTCTCAGTCCTTTGGGTTTTTTTTTTACTATAGATTTTAGCACTTGTTATCACTGGTGGATTTGTTTTTTGGTTTGATTTCTCTCCTCTTTCTTTCATTTTTTATGATGTTAATTTTTTTATTTTTAATAATATTTTTTTATTTTTATAACTTTATTTTATTTTATTATTATTCTCTTTAATTCTTTCTGTTTCTCCCTTTTCCTCTGAGCCGTGTGGCTGACAGCATCTTGGTGCTCCAGACAGGTGTCAGGCCTGGGCCTCTGAGGTTGCAGAGCTGAGTTCAGGACATTGGTCCACCAGAGACCACCCAGCTCCATGTAATATCAAATGGCAAAAGCTCTCACAGAGATCTCCACCTCAATGCTAACCCAGCTCCATTCAAAGACAAGCAAGCTACACTGCTGGACACCCCATGCCAAACAACTAGCAAGACAGGAACACAACTCCACCCATTAACAGAGAGGCTGCCTAAAATCATAATAAGGTCACAGACACCCCAAAACACACCACCAGATATGGTCCTGCCCACCAGAAAGACAAGATGAGCCTCATCCACCAGAACACAGGCACCAGTCCCCTCCAACAGGAAGCCTACAGAACCCACTGAAACAACGTTAGCCACTGGGGACAGACACCAAAAACAACAGGAATTATGAACCTGCAGCCTGTGAAAAAGAGACCCCAAACACAGTATGTTAAGCAAAATGAGAAGACAGAGAAACACACGGCAGTTGAAGGAGCAAGGTAAAAACTCACCAGAACAAACAAATGAAGAGGAAATAGGCAGTGTACCTGAAAAAGAATTCAGAGTAATGATAGTAAAGATGATTGAAAATCCTGGAAATAGAATGGAGACAATAAAAGAAATGTTTAACAAGGAACTAGAAGAGCTAAAGGGCAAACAAACAATGATGAACAACACAGTAAACGAAATTAAAAATTCTCTAGAAGGAATCAATAGCAGAATAACTGAGGCAGAAGAATGGATAAGTGACCTGGAAGATAAAATAGTGGAAATAAATACTGAAGAACAGAATAAAGAAAAAAGAATGAAAATAACTTGGGACAGTATCAGATACCACTGGGACAACATTAAATGCACCAACATTTGAATTATAGGGGTCCCAGTATAAGAACAGCAAAAGAAAGGGACTGAGAAAATATTTGAAGAGTTTATAGTTGAAAACTTCCCTAATATGGAAAAGGAAATAGTCAATCAAATCCAGGAAGTTCAGAGAGTCCCATACAGGATAAATCCAAGGAGAAACGCCAAGACACATATTAGTCAAACTATCAAATATTATAGACAAAGAAAAAGTATTAAAAGCAACAAGGGAAAAACAACAAGTAACATACAGGGGAATCCCCATAAGGTTAACAGCTGATCTTTCAACAGAAACTCTGCAAGCCAGAAGGAAGTGGCAGGACACGTTTAAAGTGATGAAAGGGAAAAACCTACAACCAAGATTACTCTACCTGACAAGGATCTCATTTAGATTTGACAGAGAAATTAAAACCTTCATAGACAAGCAAAAGTTAAGAGAACTCAGCAAGACCAAACCAGCTTTACAAAAAATATAAAGGAACTTCTTTAGGCAGGAAACAGAAGAGAAGGAGAAGACCTACAATAACAAACCCAAAACAATTAAGAAAATGGTGATAGGAATATACATATTGATAATTACCTTAAATGTAAATGGATTAAATGCTCCTACCAAAAGACATAGACTGGCTGAATGGATACAAATATAAGATGCATATATCTGCTGTCTACAAGAGAAACACTTCAGCCTAGGGACACATACAGACTGAAAGTGAGGTGATGGAAAAAGATATTCCATGCAAATGGAAATCAAAAAAAGCTGGAGTAGCAATTCTCATATCAGAAAAAAATACATTTTAAAAATAAAGGCTATAAAAGAGACAAAGATGGACACTACATAATGATCAAGGGATCAATCCAAGAAGAAGATATAACAATTATAAATACTTATGAACCCAATATAGGAGCACATCAATATTTAAGGCAAATGGTAACACTGTAAAGGAGAAATCGACAGTAACAGAATCATAATAGGGGACTTTAGCATCCCACTTTCACCAATGGAAGATCATGCAAAATAAAATAAATAATGGAACACAAGCTTTAAATGATACATTAAACAAGATGGACTTAATTGATATTTATAGGACATTCCATCCCAAACAACAAATACACTTTCTTCTCAAAAGCTCAAGGAACATTCTCCAGAATACATCATATCTTGGGTCACAAATCAAGCTTTGATAAATTTAAGAAAATTGAAATCCTATCAAGTATCTTTTCTGACCACAACGTTATGAGACTAGATATCAATTACAGGAAAAAATCTGCCAAAAACACAAACACATGGAGACTAAACAACACACTACTAAATAATCAAGAGATCATTGAAGAAATCAAAGTGGAAATTTAAAAAAAAACCTAGAAAGAAATGACAATGAAAACACAACAACCCAAAACCTATGGGATGCAGAAAAGGAGTTCTAAGAAGAACGTTTATAGCAATACATTCCTACCTCAAGAAACAAGAAACAACTCAAATAAACAACCTAACCTTATACATATAGCTACAGAGAAAGAAAGAAAAAAAAAAAAAAAAACCAAAGTTAACAGAAGGAAAGAAATCACAAAGATCAGATCCCAAATGAATGAAAGAGAAATGAATGAAACAATAGCAAAGATCAATAAAACTAAAAGCTAGTTCTTTGAACAGATAAAGAAAATTGATAAACCATTAGACACACTCATCAGGAAGTAAAGGGAGAAGACTCAAATCAATAGAATTAGAATTGAAAAAGGAGAATTAACAACTGACATTGCAGAAATACAATGATCTTGACACATTACTACAAGCAACTATATGCTAATAAAATGGACTGCCACGAAGTAATGGACAAATTCTTAGAATAGCACAACCTTACGAGACTGAACCAGGAAGAAACAGAAAATAAAAAAAAGACCAATCACAAGCACTGAAGTTGAGACTGTGATTAAAAATCTTCCAACAAACAAAAGCCTAGGACCAGATGGCTCCACCGGAGAATTCTATTAAACATCTAGAGAAGAGCTAACACCTATCATTCTCAAACCATTCCAAAACATAACAGAGGGAGGAACACTCCCAAACTCATTCTATGAGGCCACCATCACCCAGATACCACAACCAGACAAAGATCTCACAAAGAAAGAAAACTACAGGCCAATATCCCTGATGAACATAGATGCAAAAATCCTCAACAAAATACTAGCAAACAGAATCCAATAGCGCATTAAAAGGATCATAATACTTGATGAAGTGGGGTTTATCCCAGGAATGCAAGGATTCTTCAATAAATGCAAAACAATCAATGTGATAAACCAATTTAGAAACTGAAGGAGAAAAAGCATATGATCATCTCAATAGACGCAGAAAAAGCTTTGGACAAAATTCAACACCCATTTATGATAAAAACCCTCCAGAAAGTAGGCATACAGGGAAGTTACCCCAACATAAAAAAGGCCATATATGAGAAACCCACAGCCAACATTGTTCTCAATGGTGAAAAACTGGAACCATTTCCTCTAAAATCAGAAACAAGACAAGGTTGCCCACTCTCACCACTATTATTCAACATAGTTTTGGATGTTTCAGCCACAGCAATCAGAGAAGAAAAAGAAATAAAAGTAATCCAAATTGGAAAAGAAGAAGTAAAGCTGTCACTGTTTGCAGATGACATGATACTATACAAAAAGTATCCTAAGGATGCTAACAGAAAACTACTAGAGCTAATAAATGCATTTGGTAAAGTAGCAGGATACAAAATTAATGCACAGAAATCTCTTGCATTCCTATACATTAAGGATGAAAAACCTGAAAGTGAAATTAAGGAAACACTCCCATTTACCATTGTAACAAAAAGAATAAAATTCCTAGGAAAGAACCTACCCAAGGAGACAAAAGACCTGTATGCAGAAAAGTATAAGACACTGATGAAAGAAATTAAAATTTTCACAGAACTAGAACAAAAAATTTCACAATTTGTATGGAAACACAGAAGACAACGAATAGCCAAAGCAATCTTGATAAAGAAAAACTGAGCTGGAGGAATCAGTCTCCGGACTTCAGTCTGTACTATAAAGCTACAGTAATCAAGACAGTATGGTTCTGGCACAAAAACAGAAATATAGATCAATGGAACATTATAGAAAGCCCAGAGATAAACCCACACACATATGGCAACCTTATCTTTGATAAACGGGGCAAGAATATACAGTGGAGAAAATACAGGCTCTTCAATAAGTGGTGCTCGGAAAATTAGTCAGATGCATGTAAAAGAATGAAATTAGAACACTCCCTAACACCATATACAAAAATAAACTCAAAATGGATTAAAGACCTAAATGTAAGGCCAGACACTAGAAGACTCTTAGAGGAAAACATAAGCGGAACAGTCTATGACATTAATCACAGCAAGATCCTTTTTGACCTACCTCCTAGAGAAATGGAAATAAAAACAAAAATAAACATATAGGACCTAATGAAACTTAAAAGCTTTTGCACAGCAAAGGAAACTGTAAACAAGATGAAAAGACAACCCTCAGAATGGGAGAAAATATTTGCAACTAAAGCAACTGACAAAGGATTATCTCTAAAATTTACAAGCAGCTCATGCAGCTCAATATCAAAAAAACAAACAACCCAATCTGAAAATGGCCAGAAGACCTAAATAGATGTTTCTCCAAAGAAGATATATAGATTGCCAACAAACACATGAAAGGATGCTCAACATCACTAATTATTAGAGAAATGCACATCAAAACTACAATGAGGTGTCACCTCACACTAGTCAGAATGGCCATCATCAAAAAATCTACAAACAATAAATGCTGGTGAGGGTGTGGGGAAAAGGGAACCCTTTTGCACATTGGTGGGAATGTAAATTGATACAGCCACTATGGAGAACAGTATGGAGGTTCCTTAAAAAACTAAAAATAGAACTACCATACAACCCAGCAATCCCACTACTGGGCATATACCCTGAGAAAACCATAATTCAAAAAGAGTCATGTTCCATAATATTCATTGCACCTCTATTTACAATAGCCAGGACATGGAAGCAACCTAAGTTTCCACTGACAGATGAATGGTTAAAGATGTGGCACATATATACAATGGAATATTAGCCATAAAAAGAAACAAAACTGAGTTATTTGTAGGGAGATGGATGGACATAGAGACTGTCATACAGAGTGAAGTAAGTCAGAAAGAGATAAACAAATATCGTATGTTAACACATATGTATGGAATCTAAAAAAAAAAAAAAGGTTCTGTAGAACCTAGGGACAGAACAGGAATAAAGAGGCAGATGTAAAGAATGGACTTGAGGACACGGGGAGGGAGAACGGTAGGCTGGGACAAAGTAAGAGAGTGGCATGGACATATCTGTCCAAATGTAAAATAGATAGCTAGTGGGAAGCAGCCACATAGCACAAGGAGATCAGCTCAGTGCTTTGTGACTACCTAGAGGGATGGGATAGGGAGGGTGGTAGGGAGATGCAAGAGGGAAGAGATATTGGGATATATGTATATGTATAGCTGATTCACTTTGTTATAAAGCAGAAACTAACACACCATTTTAAAGCAATTATACTCCAATAAAGATCTTAGAAAAAGAAATATATATATACACATGTATATATATGTATATATGTATATATAAAATAGCATTTTATTATTTTAAAAAGTGCAAAAATTCAGCGAAACCAGAAGTACAGTACATACTTTCCTGGGCTTTCACTTTTGTTGATTTTTTTGTTGTTGTTTGTTTTTGTTTTTGTTTTTGTTTTTTGTGGTACGCGGGCCTCTCATTGTTGTGGCCTCTCCTGTTGTGGAGCACAGGCTCCGGACGCACAGGCTCAGCGGCCATGGCTCACGGGCCTAGCCACTCCGCGGCATGTGGGATCTTCCCGGACCGGGGCACGAACCCGCGTCCCCTGCATTGGCAGGCGGACTCTCAACCACTGCGCCACCAGCGAAGCCCCGATTATACATCTTAATAGTTTATTGTATAACATTAACACAATTTTGTGAGATATCATTGCATAACAAGCATCTTTTTTTTCCTTGAAAATAGTGATTTGCTTTGACTGACAGAAATGTCAGTACATGGGTCACTGCTTGACAAATAAATTTTAAATTATTCAGAAATACCAATAATAGTGCTCATTTTTATATAATACTATAGCTCATACACCATGACCCTAAGGTTCTTTGTAATAAGTGTTGTTTGTCAAAAATTTTAATCTGCTTTATATCCAAATTCAAAAAGAAAAATAGCTTTGAAACTATGAAATCAGAGTAAATTTTATATTAATTTATTTATTTTAAAATATATCCTTGGCTTCAATAAAGGAAATCAGAGGTATCATGATCATTAGTTCAGCATCTAATAAATCACATAGCAAGTGCACGTATTAAAGAGAACATTTGGTAAAATATGCAATTATAACAGTTTGAGAGCAGAAGCCGGATCAATGGGAAAATATATGTAACTGAATGTTTAATCAAGATGTTCAAATCCATGTAAGATTTTTGTGTATATATGGATTTTATATTTTCATTAAAAAGATAAAAGTGCAATGCAAAATGATATGCAGATCATATATATATAAACAAAACTAAAATTAATCACAAAGAAAACCAAACCCAGCATATACATTTACTATTAAATTACTCTTTAATTTTATGTATTATGTAAAAGTATTTTAGAAATTGTCTTAGGAACTTCTAAAGTACCCTTGCAATTTTTAAGTACAAAATATATAAGAAAAGCATCTCACATTATCAGTAGATATCAAGCTGAATATTTTCAAATTGTTAAGAAGGAATTTAAGAAGGCAGATGAGAATGCTGAGTTACTCTCCTTTTTCCAAACCTTTGCTAGAGCTTTTAGACAAAAATATAATATTTGAAATGGCCTTGATGTGTCTCCTCATTTTCTCTTCAGCCAAGTCTCTTGCCTCATCCCCCTTGATGATCAGATTTTATGACCAGGCTTCTTTCTCTTTCTTCATGACTCCAAGATCCTTCTGTTCTCGAAGTCCTCACATATTCTCTGGCAGAAGTCTCTCTGTACTCAGACCCAACTCCCAAGCACTTTTAGTGATACTTCTTCTTAGCAATCTCTTGCACCAGGCTACCACCTGTCTGAATTTTTTACAGCTGAAGACTTTTCAGTTTATTTGCATAATTACATATTTAATTCCTCTTTCAGATATTCCATGAAACTTCTTGAAGGCAAGAAATTTGTCTATTGTGTTTCGCAGTTTCCCTAGTGCCTACTGCAGTATTTACTTACTGAATGAAAATGTCAAAATCATGTGCAAGAGGCAGAAATGTGTCCTATCATATAATACTGGCATTAGGTGGATGATTTTGGATTACTGTGCAGCACCTCATTTAAGAAGATTGATTAAGCTCCATGGGGAAAAATATTAAGAATGAATCTGTTGAAATACTGTGTACATGACCTGGGCCTAAGTCACAGTTCTGCCATTTACAAGCTGGGTGATATGGGAAAATAATTCAATCTTATTTGGATTGTTTTCTTATCTTAAAATGGAGATGATTATACTTGACTGCTGAGTTGAAATGAAAGCAGTTAATAAAACACTATATGAAGATATATATACCTAATCCCTTTCAAGTGAAGTTAGAGTTAGCACGAGGGCAATCTTGACATGCTTGTTTGCAATATCCAATCAAGAAATATGTTTATAGCTCCTTTACCTTCTTTTTTTTACTGAGTCCTGGCTCTCACCTGATGGCAGTTCTTTCCCTAATATTCCCTAATGGCGGTTTCCTTTTCCAAAATCCTTTTATCCCTGGGCTTGGAGGTTGGCATGTGCTCCACCACCTTGCCACTTCCAAAGGACTCTTCCCATCTCAGTGTCAAACATTCCACCCTTTAATCACACCTCCTTTTTCTCCTGCTCAATTTCTCCAGTAACTTGACTGTAATAAGTTAATATAACAGCATATGGACCTTTAAACCAATAAACCTCCCATCTTTTCACTGTCACTCACTGCCACATGTTCTCACTTTCCCATTCACTAAATTACATGGCTACAATTTTAATCACTACCTTGCACGTACCTTCAACTTCCTTGACCCCTTTCTCACTTCTGTCATTCTTACTGAGCCAAATCCTAACCACAGTTAAATCTAACTATAAATCCATTCCATGCCTGTACTCACACAGATAAATGTGGCTAAAGAAAAGCACCTATATAAATACTCTCTTTTCATTAAGATTACAATCATCCACTTCAAGTGTACTCTTAATGCTTCAAGTAAAGGTACTGCACTTCCAGAATCTACTTTCTCACCTACTCTCCAAGTGAATTATTTTTAACTTTTCATCTCCTATCAAAACTCCTACATCTTCTCTCCATACTAACTTTTTTGCTGGTAATCTTGCTTCCAAACCCTTTAGCCTATAAAATGGATTAGAAGGGAACTTCTACAAGACACTTATCTCCTGCTATCCTGAATTTATGTCCATATACTTAGATATCTTTCCTTAGTTAATAAGTCTGTGCTCTAGACTTCAGGTCTGTGCTCCCTGCCATTTGTGTCCTAATATCCACACTTTCTTGTCTGTTCACGGACATCACTGCAGTGATCCTTGTTGCTGTAGGATATCATCACTCCATCAATCTGGTCCTCTTTCCTACATCAATAAATTTTTATCATATTATTCCCACAGATTTAGACATGCTGCTATTCCTCCTATCAACCTCTATTAAACTCACTCCACTCTTTGAATATTGCTCAATTTCTCTGTTATCATTTCAGCAAAACTCTTAAAAAAGAGCTGCACTCACTATCTTTATTTAATTCCACTCCTCTCATTTTCTCTTTAGTTCACAATGTCAATGAAATTGTTCTTGTCACACTTACCTGTGGTCTTCACATTGCTAGATCCTATTTCCAATTCTCGGTGAATTGAAATTTCAATTCTATTTGACCTACTAACAACATTTGACTTGGTTGATCTTTTGCACCACCTTGAAACACTCTCTCTAAATGACTTCTGTGACATCTCACTTTTCTGGTTCTTTTGCTGCCTCACCAGTTGCTCCTTCTCATTCTCCTTTGATGCTTCCTCCTTAATATCTTCCTCCTTAGAATATCCCAGAGCACAGATTTTGAATATGACCTCCTCTGATGCACATTCCTCCCTTGGTGATATCATCCAGTATCAAGGCTTTACTTACCATTTATATGATAACGACTTATACATTTTATCACACATATGGGTCTCTTCTCAGCTCATACATCCAAGGGTTTATTCAACATTTCCACTAGACATTTAATATCTACTAGGTATTTCAAACTTAATGTTGAAAACCAAAATTCTGATCTTCTCTCCCAAACAATTGTTCTCAATTTCCTCTATCTTAACAAATGTCAACTTCAGACATGCAGGTACTCAGATCAAGTATTAGAGTCAACTCAGTTTTCCTGTTTTTTCTCATATTCTTTATTCAATCAACCAGCAAGTCCCATTGGCAACATTTTCAAAATACATCCAGAATCCAACCACTTTCACCACCTGCATTGCAACCATGCTGATGCAAGCCACTGCCATCTTTCTCTGAGATCATTACAGTAGCTTTTTAATTGTGATAACTCTTCTTTTTAGTTTATTCTCAACACAGCTATCAGAGTAATTTTGTTAAAATATATGACAGATCATGCTCCTCTTCCACTCAAAATCCTTCAATGTCTTCCCATCTCATGAAAAACAACCATTCAATGGCCTAAGGGAATTTATCAGGTTAAACTTTCATTAACGTTTACTTTATTATATCTTGCTAATCTCTCTCTTGTTCACTCAGGTTTAACTGGCCTACTTGTCATTTCCTTAAAAACATCATACACAATTTTGCCATGGGGTCTTTGCCAATTGTGTTCCTTCTGACTACATCCTCTTCCTCCAAGTATCCACATGTGACTCACTCCCTCACTTCCTTCGGGATTTCATTCAAACTCACCACCTCAGAGAGGCATTCTCTGAATTCCAAACTTCCTGCTTTTCATCTCTTTGGCACTTCCTTCAACCTCTATCCTGATTTTGTGTTGTTATGCTCCATACTACCTACTTTGCTCCATAAAATATATTCCATTTATTTATTTTGTTTACTGCCTGAAACTTTTGTTAGGGCGGGCATTTTTGTCTGGATTTTGTTCATGGCTGTATCTCCAGTGTTTGGAAGGAAGGGGATTGATAAGTATTTCTTGACTGAATGGATGAATAAGAATGGGAGAAGTGTTGGCTTAATCATGAAGAAACTCTTCACAACTATTCAAGTAATATAATTTAGTAACTGCAAACATAAATGTGGGAAGTAAACCATATGAAGATTGGTACTGTCCTTTAGTTGTTCATTCCAGAGTTGAGGCACTAAAGAGATAAAACACCACTTGTATCACTACATAATAATGAATCTTAAATAAATTTAAGATTCTGTATTTAATATCATCATTTTATTCCTTTTTTTATTCGAGAAAAGAAGCATTTTAATAGAAAGCTGTTTGAATAGAACTGTGTAAACAACTGTTTTTTTCCTTAACAATAAGTTGATTTAAAATATTTTTTTTATTTTTCAGTATAAGTGAATATGATTTAAAATGGTATATAATAATATACTTCTTTTTCATCAAGAAAAATGTAGCACAAGTTGTATATGCTCTTTAATAGCAAGATTATTTTATGTATGTTTGCTTTTTCATGTTATATTTTTACTGCATTTAAATTTCTTCTTAAAGTAAGTTATTTTCTCTTTTCTGAAGCTGTTTGGTATGGTGGAAAGAACATCAGATTTTGGCTTGGAATATATCATTTCTATGCCCGACTCTGCCATTTTCTAGTCCTGTGACCTTGGATCATTTGCAGGAATTTTTTTTTTCCCTCTCGTTTAAAAAATGTGGACACATGCCCAGCCTTCCTCAATGGGAGATTATGAGGTCAGATAACTTAGTACAGCATTCCTCAATCAAATGTTAGATTAGTTTTGTTCAGTGTTGGGACATTCTTTGGTCTAGAGATATGACAAAAATAAGGATCCATGATAGATGTATGATTTTTAGATTAAAATGAACTATATAAAGGGATTCTCTTTAACTTGCTATTAGGTATTTTCTACTTTTAGATGGTTTTGTTTCTTTCTTTACAACTGTTTAATTTTATTTTTGGATTTTGTCTTTGATGAAATAAAACTCTGAAAGCCCTATGTCAATACCCTGATTTTAATTATTTAATTTTATATATATCATGAAGCTCCAAAATCTATGAATGACTAAGCTAACGCAGTGCTATTCAAATTTTGACACCTCGGACTGACAAGTTAGAGGTAGAGGCAGAAGACGTGGTTATTATTCTGGTTCTTCCATTACAAAACATTATGAACTGGGGTAAGCAGGTAACCAACTAATGCTTTCCATACCTTTAGTTCTGTTTCTATAAAATGAAGAAAAAAGAATGGAGATTTTTAGAGATTCCTTCTGGTTCAAGACTATATCACTTTCTACCTTGACACTTCCTAATTCCAACAAGTTTTTGAGTCATACTTCTGTGCCCTAAAAGATAGTAAGGAATTTTGATAATAAATCCTTTCATAAAATTTTCTTATGACATTTATTAGTATAGCAAATCTTATCTTGATCTCTGGTAATAAATGTTTTAAATAAATAAAAACAAATGCAAGATTATAACAAAACAAACAAAACAAAAAACAAATTTATGCATTGCTTTACCATACAGCAATATTTGAATAAGAGGATGAAGTCACTCTAAACTATTTTCCATTCAGCAGGCTCTTTTTCTCAAGACCAACTGCTAGTCATTCATCTCTTCAGATGACATTGACTTTTAGCCAGACACTGTGAGGTTCTAAAGCTTCATATGGTGTTCCAATCAGAGTGATTGTGTAAGAAAACACATGAAAGAGTAAGAGCAATTAAACTTCTTCAGTTTAAAATAAAAAATTGAAAACAACTAGAAAGTTTGAATCCATAGGTCAGACAGGGCAATGATCATTTTCATTAATTTTTCCATGTTCATAGTCATTGAAGGAACTTAACACAATTTAAATATTTTCATAAAATTCATATTTGGGGTAAGAGCATTTAGAAAAATTAGTGCTTAGATATGAGATTTTATTTCTTTTCTGCTTTAACCATGTTTATAGATATTTGTGGAATGAGTTGTAACCAGAAGAATACAGTGAATTTTATGTCCTGGACAAACAGTATGGACCTGGTATTAGAGTTTTTTTCTGTTTGCTGGGTAACATGAGGTAATTGTGCAGCTTTTTCTCACCACACCATGGCCAGCTTCATAGATTTGAAATGTTGATGCCAAAGACTAAATAGAACATATGGCAAAACAGCATGATCAAATCCGTATTAGCCATAAAGTTAAAAGGTCATCTAAACAAAATAAAACTAGTTTTCTAAACAGAATATTTTAGGCAAGGTGGCTGTGACTTTGTACAAAATATTAATTATCTACCTGCATCTCAAATACAAAATGTCTAGAATATATCACATGCACTACACTTACACAGAGGTATACCCCCCTGACACACACACACAGAGTTTAATTTCCTTCTCAGGTGGATATGGTGATAAACCAGACCTTAGAAAATTTAAATAAAATCAAAATTTTCCTGATTTCTTAACTCTAAATATTCTGAAAATTACTTAAAAATAGCCATTGTATAAGGTATGATGAATGTATAAAGAAATGATGAATTTCATTACTGAATGTGTCAATAGGATTGAATACCTAATAAAACATTTCATCTTAGGCCAATAAATCTAGTGAGTGTTTTAGGATTAAAATTTTTGAGGTAATTGTAAGAAGCAAGTAAAATTCTGCAATATATTAGGCACAATAGATTGACCCAAATCCTATGGTACTTGAAAAAAAATATTATTGATAAAGGAGGATTGTGTTCCTTTTTTCCCCAGAAACGTAATCCTCTCATGAAAAACCAATCTTTGACTGCAAACGAAATTACTGGTCAACATGATGGGAAAGACAATTTGGCAAATACACTTTTGTATGACTGAAATGTTTAAAAAATTAAAAAAAAAACTCAAAAGAAATATAAACAAGATGTGATAGAATGAAAAAAATTAAAACTATTCATTTTCTACTTGAAACAGACGTTTTGTATTGATTTGGTCTCAAAAGAGAAAGAAAGTGAAATGGATGGTTGTTAGGGCCATATGTCCTTTTTTTTTTTTTTCTTTCTTTTTTGGTCTTTTTTGCCACATGGAACATAGTGATCTCAAGAGGAAAGTCCCAGGGTACTAGTGGAATGATATCTGACTCGACATTCAAGAAAAAGGGAAATGTTCAATCAACTGCTCAAAATAGACTCTATAAAGTTAACCAAGAGGTCCCAGTGGCAGGAAGCTATAGTTTACACATCATTTTTTAAACACACTTTTTTCTCTGATAGCAGATTTATGTTCATAATTTTACTGTGACATTATTTCTTCAATATTTGAGAAAAAGACTGAATAATTTACCTTGTATTTTGGTATAATAGTCCATATTTATTTTTTAAAACTAAAGTATGTAGCTTTTACTTTTGTTTATTTCAAGTAAAAAAAGTAAATATCTGAATCTCAAGACAATATTTTATTTAAAAGTTACCTTTTAAATGATTAAAGATAATGTTGTAGGAATCAGTATCTCATCAGATCATCTTATTAGTAGGTTTTAGAAATAAGTATTCAAATTATTATTATTACATTTCTAGCTTTAATGTTAATTATAGTATTTAAAAAATTTTCCTGAGCATTTAAATTTATTCTATTGATTAGCATGATAATATTTCTAGCTATTTTTTAGTTGCTAATTCCTACTCAAAGTAATTTATTTTATTTTATTTTATTTTATTTTATTTTATTTTATTTTATTTTATTTAAGGGTGAGTACTTCCACTAGGTTTTTGTTGATGTTGTTGTTTGTCTTTTAAATGTCAAATTAGATGGCATAAAATAAAATTTGATTCATTTACTGGTATGGAGAATGGTTTCTTACAAACTAGTGATTAACAATATCATTATGGAATAATTCAGAGAAAAATTTTAATATAATAAAAACTTAGAGAATTATACACTAGTAAACAATGTTTTACTTCATCTCTTTATATTTCACTTGAATACTTGAAAAGAATTTTACCTCTCAGAGAACACAGCTTTAATGATTTTTCTCAATTTTAAATTTCTTTATAATGGTCATAAGTTCTGGCAGCATGGCAGAGATATCAACAGGCTTGGAATCATAAAATTTGAATGTATGAGCCTAGTAGGCTTCTATTCAATTGGTTTTTATATTTTTGTGAATATCAAATGAGAATATATATGTAAATGTGTATTAAAATTTTAAATGCTTTATGCATTTGTGGTGTTCTTTGCTTAGATGGGATGTCTACATTGTATACATTCAAGGAAACATCTGTTAAAGGAATTTACAAAATTGAAGAAGTTGATTATCAGAAATATCCATTCGTGAAGCATCTATTTCCCTCTTGATTAATAGAAATTATTAACTTACTAAAATTTTCAGCATTACAATGTTTCATTTTTGAAGGAAGACTTCACACTGTGTTCAATTTGGTTAAATAAATATTAATAAATATTACAAATGTGCCACACAAGGTAAATCCTATTGAAAATCATTTGAATCTAAAGTAGTTTCAAATTAAATAAGATAATTTGTATTAATGGGAGTGAATGCAGTCTATCAAGTTGGTCCAGTCTGCCACAGGTTTTTGCACCTTTTTTTCCCTCTAACTGACACACTGTTCCCTGCCTTTTCTCCTTTACCTAGTAACCAATACTAACCAATTCATTCTCAGATGTCAGTTTAATCATCACTTCTTCAGGGAACCCTTCTCTGGTATTCCAGACTAAGTCAGATCATCCTATTACAGATTTTAATAAGATTCACTGAAAACATCTGTAAGTTCATTTCTAGGGGGGGTTAATCTAAAACCCATTTCCCTTACTTGTGATAAGCTTCAATGTATCCATGGCATTTATATAGTGCTTAGTACACTGTAGGAGATTTACCATTATCCTTTGAATAAATGAATTTACAAATGAATGAATAAACTGTATCACTAATAAGAACTAGGCCAATATTTTGTAATAACTGTGCTGTAAATGGAATGTAACTTTTAAAATTGTATTGAAAATTTAAAAAAATAAAAAAGAATTATGGCATTTAAATGGTGAGATAAATATATTCTGCCTATTTCAAAAAATATTTTAAACCACTGATACAGCATATATAAAAATTTCAAATTGGTTATTTAGATGGCAAATAAACTCTAGTTGTGATCAGTGTTTGTCTATACCCAATAATGAGCTCCTCGGTTTATACCATGCATATTTAGTTCATTTAATTTTTTTAAAGATATTATATACCAGACATTACTCTAGGCAAAAGATAGTAAAATTTCATGTCATTATGAAACATTTTCTACTTGGCAGAGGGCATATAAATCAATAAAAGTAAAAAAATAAAATATGTTCCATGATGAATGATAAGTGAACAAAATAAATAAACAAAGCTGGCAGTTTTAAATATGATGGACAAAGAAGTCTTCTCTAAGTGGGTAATGTTCGAGTTATGATCTGAAGAATGTGAGGAAATTAAACATGGAGAGATCAGAGGGTGAGTTTTGAGGTACAGAAAAGAACATCTATAAACACTAAGCAAGAGTTTGCCTTAAATATCTGCAAAACAGGGGAGGGAGAGAGAGGGAGAGAGACGAGAAATTGTTAATTCAAACTGTAACTAGACCAGGCCATGTTTCAGGTGCTACTCACAATGAGTTCATTTATTTTACCCAACATTTCTTATGTGAGTTGTACTGAAAGATGGGTAGACAGTTAAGAATACTACTATGCAGAGAAATTTGCTTATGTCTAAAATTACCTTATTAATTGCTAATTTTTCAATTTTATTGCAGATTGAGACTAAAACAAAGGGTATATTTGTAACTTATTCAAAACACATCTGAAAAGATAGCTGCTTACACCTTTCTTTAAGCTTATGATCCTCACTTGGTCTTTGTCTAGGGTATAATGTTAAATTCCCACATACATGACTTGATGAAGAGAAATTCTCTAATACATTGAACAATTTCTCTACATAATTAGAGCACTGCTGTTGATTACTGATGAAGAAATGCTAGTTAGATTTTTAAATAGATGTTTTAATGCTTTAAGTTGACTAGCAATGTCAAGTCATTGATCCAATGTTGGTTTTCCCCTCTATTTCCCCTTTAAAAATAATCTAGCACTTCTACAATATTAAAGCAATAAAATTGCTGATTACCCAAAGGAATGTCATGAAAATAGATCATTAAACACAGTTCAATATGAAATGCCCAGTATCTGTTCCTATATTTCTACCTTAATAAAATGATATCTGGTATTTTTAAGACATATGCAGAGGCAGTTAAAACTTTACAGTCTTGACTTTGCTTAGCTAGGTCCTTTATATAAAAGATACTTAATTTTCTTCTCATCTTTAGCTGGATGTGGAAGAATCATTAAAAAAAACTTTAATCTACTATTGCCCTAGCATTGTTTTTAACTAATAGCACTGCCCTGTGGTTAACAATATGAGGCCTAAAAACAAATCTATTTACCTGTCAGACTTCTCTCATAGTCTATAGATTTATTATCTATACTATAAATTATATGTTTAGTTGAAAATGGTTCAAAAATATTTCAGCTTAAAGTCGTAACCTAATTTTTTCTTCTTTGTATCATATTTAAATTCATTTACTTTTATTTATAATTTTAAACAATTCTAGGTTAGAGAAGTTTCTGCAAGTTTGAAGAGCTCCGACTCTGAGATTACAAAAACCCAATGGGAAATAGCAAAAATTGTTATTTACAGTATATTTATCCACAAGCCCCATTCCCTATTACTGGAAGACCATCTCAACACCTCCAGACAGGTAGCACGTTATAGCCTGATAAAGAATTGAGCCATTTATGAATTCAGAAATTCAGCTTACTATTTTCCATTATGAGACTATTTTCTTTCAAACCTTAGGGCATAGAAAACAAGTTACTGTTTGAAAAGTTGACAATTTTGGCTCTATTAAGGTAGAAACAACTACCTTCTACCTTCAAACATGTGGATGAATAATAAAGTCTCCTCAGACCTAATACTGGAAGGTGGAGGAAGGAAGTTGACAAAACATATATTTATTACATGATGCAAAGAAAGTAGTTTGACAAAACTGAAAGCTATGAATAGAAATTAGTCTTCCCATTTAAATTTTCAAAGTGCCGTACATAATATACTGTATTTTGGAATCTTCTTCTCAGGTATTATGGTTTGAAATGTGCCTTAAGGGAAAAAGTCCTCAAATGTTATTCATAAGGAAATTATTCCTAGATAGTACATTTATAACTAGAGAGGTGTAAATAACTCAGATAAGTTAAAATGAATTAAAAAAAACAATATTTTATGTAATATGTTGAAATAATGCAGCAAGTCTTAAATTTTGTCTTTGTAAGCATTATACGTTATTTAAGATAATATGGAATCTGGTCTTTCTGGCTATAACCTAGGTAGATTTGTTTTTTTTTAATGGGAGCCAAGCAGTCTACTAGTGGGTACTTATCATGTTCTGAATGTCGTTTTAAGGGCTTTACATATGTCATTTTATCTAATTTTTGTAGAAGAAGAAATCTGTCGTTCAGAGAGGTTAAATAACATGCCAGGAAAATACTTAGTATGTTCAGGTTTTATCCCATTTCAGTGGGATGCTGCAAACACCTTGTATTGGCTTGTGAGAGCCAATCATTAAAATTTCAGAAACTTGCCTGGCTTATTGTCAAAAACAAGCATCATTAAAAATTAAATTACATTAAAAGTAACATTTAAGTTCTATTTTAAAAGGTGGTACATACTCAAAACTCATCACTTCCTAATAACATTACTAAATCTTACTAAAATCGATCCTCTTGAGGTATTTTATGACTATTTTATCTGTATGGACAAAACTCTATAGTTGGTGTATTATTGCTTATCTTTTTGTAATTCAGAATTCAGTGGCAGCACCTTAGTAGCCTGAAATCTGTCATCCTGGTTGTACTTACAACCACAGAAACTGGCAAATATTATAAATCAGGGCTGTACAGATATTTTGGTGATTGTCTAAACTCTATACTTAAAAAAGTAATGGAGATTTAATAATGCAGATCAAATTTTAGAAGTCTCTATAGCTGTTACCTAGTGAATAGCACAAAAACATTGAGAATATGTTCTTATGGTATTCAAAAACCATTATCCAATTCAGCAAGAATTCACTTATATTATTGACTAATGGTTGTAGTTCCAACATGTGTCTTCTTTGTTCTGGTAATATCTTATCTATTAATGTAAATGAAAATATTAGCCAAGATTTTTATCAAAAGTAAGCTTGTTTGTAAAGTGCCACCATGGTATGTCTATGGGCACAAGAATTAGGCAAAAATTAATGAAAATGTTCTGTGAGAACAAATTGGCCATGAGCATTTTGCAATGAATAATATATATTTTTTGTTTTTGGAAAATTGTTACACTTCCTTCTTTTCAATAAAATTTATAATAATCTTATGTATGTATACATACACATATATTTTTTCCAGAGAGCCAATTGTTTAAAACACCACTTGTTTTCCCACAAAGAAGGTATTTCACACAATGCTATAGTGTTCTGCTTCAAAATAAATATAATATTGATATGATTAGACCCACCCAAAATGAATGATACTGAGGAACACAGACTAAAATTTTAAGTTGGCCTGGTAAAAAAAATCATATGCTCATTAATTCATACATGGCACCGCACATCAAAATTGGTTGTGAAGTCATGAGTTTGGATGCAGAGAAGTTTAATGTTTGTCATATTCTGGACTAGCTACAGCCTATCTGCCTATAGTCCATCAAAAAGCTGTAGAGATTATGTTATGTTCAGTATTAGCATGTGCACTTATTGTCAGCTCTGAAATTACAGAGACCTGCTGGCACAATAAAAAAAAAAAAACTAATTGTAGAGAGACAATAGTTCCTAGATGGTTGGCAAAACAAACAAAGAAATATAGTCTGAGAAGGAAGCCCAATGAAGAAGAATCAGAGGAGAATGAGGTCAAGCAAAACCACTGCCTGAAACTAAGTGAGTGAAATATGTCCCAAAGAAGAAAGGAAAGAAATGATTTTACCACTGATGTTGCAACAAGTATAGGATTTTTCCCATATAGTTGAACTGGATTCTATGAAAAAGTAGTGTTTTATCCGTCATGTGGTATAAAACATTAAGAAAGCAATAGCATATGGAAGAAATGCAGTTAAGATGAAGAGAAGTTCCTTCAACATCATTTGCCTATAATCACCATGTCTGGATTGGGAAGAAGGATGAATATAGCTTAAGTGTCAGTTTTAGGTTAGGTATTGATTTCTAATACTCAGAACACATATGTGGGGCTCAGAAGACAGAACTAGAGAATAAATATGAAAGTCTGTGCTGAGTTTTTAAAACAAAACAAAACACACTTGCTATAATTTTCTCCCAACTATGTTTAGAAGCAGGGAGCTAAGAAAGGTCCAGCTCACCAGTGGATGCCTAACAATGACAGATGATAGTGAAGCTATAGAATTCCTTAACTCCCATTTTCCTTCCATACCCCATCCCCCCAGAATGAACTTGAAATTGGAAGTGAGAGAAAAAAAACTAAAAGTCAGGTGTATTATAAGAGAGATAGGAGATATACTAATAAAACAAATAGGTATTTTGAATGCTTTTAAGCATCAAGAAAATTATATTCCAGATTAAGTTTTCTAGAAAGAACAATAGTTGCAGATATGAATGGAGAGACATTATTTTCAATTTTTTTTGAAATCTCAGAAAAATGTAAAAGTTCAAAAATTTTAGAGATGCTAAAGTTTCCAATTTGCAAAATGGACAAATGATGACCATTACAAATTTAGAAGAGCGTGATGCTGATATCATTACTGGGAAAAATTCTGATTGAATTTTTAAATATAATTTTCTTTTTGGACAAAAATTCACTTCAATAATATTTTAATGTGTAAGAGCATTGACACTGGGGTCATGGAGACCTGTATTTAAATCCTACACTGCTACTTACTAGCTATGTGATTGCAAAAAAAATTACCTCTCCAAATCTTACTTTCCTCAATTCTAATATCAGGATTATGGTCATACAAAAATTAAATAATATAACATGAATGAGAAGGTTAAAGAAAGTATTACATGTGAATCACCTGGTATGGCACCATAGTAAATAGTTATAGGATTAGGTTTCATTATTGATTCCAGATATACAGTTGACTCTCGAACAAGGAGGGGTTAGGAGCTCTGACTCATGTGCAAAAATCTTTACAGTCAGCCCTCTGTATCCATAGTTTCACACCTGTGGATTCATCAACCTTAGATTGTGTAGTACTGTTGTACACATTTACTGAAAATCAGCCACATATAAGTGGACCTGTGCAGTTTAAACCCATGTGATTAAAGAGTCAACTGTAGATAGAAAGATAGTTAGATAGATAAATAGATAGATACATCTAGAGATCTCTCTCTCTCTCTCTCTCTCTCTATGTATATATATATATATATATATATATATATATATATATATATATATATATATATACACACACACACATATATACATAGAGAGATATCTATATCTATCTAGATAGGTCTATGTATCTATACATATACATATACATATATATTATATATACATATATGTGTATATACATATCTTCATATGCATAGATCATGGCATCACATAACTATAAAGATGACTTGACTAAAATAGTAATAATATTCTGAAATAATAACCTGATTTAACACATATACATGTTTTTTATTTTATCCTCAATTTGTGAAAATGTTTGTGTAGGGTTTATTTTTTCTATTTAAATAGTTGTGGTAACTCTTGGAGGAACAAAATGGGAGACAGATGTGTGTACTGGGAAATTCCCTGGACATCAGGGTGTTTCATTGCCAGTTCTGCATGTGTGAATTATGAGTTTTTGATAAGTTATTTAACTCTTTGAGTTTCCATTTCCATAATCTTGAAGAGGAAAAGTATTGCCTAATTCACAGGGGTTTGGGGAAGATAAATTTAGAGCCTTTATATAAAAGCACTTTGTATACCATGGAACTCTTTAAATAAAATATATAATTAATCTTGGGTTTATTATGGATTTTTCCAAGTAAATATAATAAATTCAACTTTATTGAATAAACAAACTTTAATATCACTGAATAAAGAATCCATATCCATATAGTTTGATCAGTCCTTGGTTGAACATATTTAATCAAAGATTTGACTGAAGTCAGAAAAGATGCAATCATTGAGTCTAGACTGATGGGTGCCAGAATTAAGATTCAAAACCATATCAAGCATTGATAGAATATTATGATATATAATGTGAATAAAATTAGAATTGTTAAATTGGGTTAAAATGCTTAATATGTCATTTTAGTCAAGATAAATTGGGTCTACTTTACATCAATGAAGTTTGATTTCACCCAAATCAAATATGGATTAATATTGTAGTTCTAAAAGCAAATACCTGCTTAGTGACAAGGTGTAATATATGAAATCTATGTCACATTTTCAAGAATTTGAAGGTATTTGACCTGAAGAAAAGAATTCTCAGAAGTAACTTGATTGCTATCTTCAAAATCTCAAATAATGTCATGAAGAGTCAAAGACCAGAGCAGAAATACAGATTTAACAACCTTCTAATTACAGGGTTTGGTATGAGTGGAAGCTTAACTGTTTTGGTTTTTTTTTAAGAGATATGTAAATTGCCAAAACTGCCTGTATGTTCTTCTGTATGTTAGGTAATTTAATGTGACCCTTAAAAAATACCTTCTTTAAAATGAGGATATAAATGTCACCTCAAGATTATCACAAGGATTAGTGGATACAAAACAAGTGAAACACTAGATTTAATATGTAAACACTCAGTCAAGATTAATATTATAAAAAACAAAGTTAGAATGTTCACTGAAGGCTATAGAAAAGTATTCATAAAAGTTATTATTGTGAAATGAAAAAAAAAATGGAAAAAAATGATTAGAAAACTGATCCACAAAAGAGATGCTATGTTTAAATTGAGTAGGAAATGGGCATAATTATGATTAACACTGATCAGAAATGTCTACTAAGAGAGGAAAGCAGAGGACATTAGACATAATAGAAAAGGACAATAGCAAAGGAAAACAAAGAAGACATTTTCTTCATCAGAAACAAAAAATGTCAAATCTGTTTTTTCCAATGTTATTCAAAGTGGAGCCAATGGGCTATCCATTGTTGACTTGTCAGATTTCTGAGAACCTATTACAAACTCCACTGGTTAGAGATACCCTCATGGATTCATCTTAAGACCTGTGATCTATAATTATGATGTCACCAGATGTAGCAAATATTTTGATACTAACTATAGCTGAAAAACTATAGTTGGTCAATGGTTTACTCTTTGAATTATTTAGAATATATTTACGATTATATTTATCACTGTATTCACTGGGTTGTTTGACCGGGAGAAGAAAAGGTAAAATGAAAATAGTACACTGGAAATTGCACACAACCTGGGGTCATCCTGACTAAGCACAGGCCATGGTAGGATGGTGCAAAGTGAATGACGTCTGTCAAGGGTGAGATATAGATTGAGATCCACTGCAAACTCCACTTATTGCTTAGGAGCTTTTATGCGATCAACGCCTCTTAGGCATGACATTACGATACCTACAATTATTTATAAATGCAAAGAAAGCCATTAGCACTTCAGAAATGTGTTGAGTTATACTGAGGATTTGTCCATTTCTTTTCCTAGAAGAAAAAAACTCCTAAACACAGAGTAAGTCATAGCATTTCATATTTTTTCCAGCTGAATACAGAACTTTCCTGTAAATTTCCAAAAGACAAAGGTGGTTTAAAAAAAGCAATTAAACAGGATTTGGTTTGGAAAGTATTTCTTATGTTTGTGTCAATAATCAATATAATAATAATTAGTGCCTGAAAACATTTACCTTTATTATTTACAAATTATTAAATCAAACTAAAATGGCTGACCTAGTATAATCTCATGTATTTATGCCAAACTAAGTTAAATCATTTTTTCATATTCATTGTTGTGATTACATGGATTGTTGTGTTCCACTGAATTAGGGAACATTATTCATTTCAGAAAAATAATATTTAAAATTTGTTGAAGCAAAATGGATTTTTGAAGAGGCAAACTAACTGAGGATGGAGTTTCTACTTCCCTATTCTAAATAGCATTCAAGTGGCTTTAGGAGGTCACTTATCTTCAGAAGATGACTAACCCTGTAGATTCTGTCTGAACTAGGAAACTCTGGCACAATGATTTTGGAATGAGCCAAGTTCTGAAAACACAATTATATGTTATTATTTTTTCCATCTTATGTTAGACCCATAATCAGATTGGAAATCTGTAGTTAGCGATAATGGAGCACTGAGACAATTGTCCATATCATTCAAGCCAAAGAAACACTTTGATTTGAAACTCAGTACCTAAATGCTTGAGGCCAAAGTGCTCCTTTGGTTTGAATGATTTGGATAATTGTTTCAGTTCTCCACTTCATCTTGCTAGTAGAAATTGCCCAAAAGCAAATGTATGAGCTACCATATTCATTCAGCACAGTGAAAATATGTACACACTTTGTGGCATATAAAGTTTGTAAATGTTTAAAGGAAAATAAAACTGAAAACTACTGAAAGTATCATTTACATATTTTCAATACCTCCTTTACAGAAAATAAATTATAGTATGCAGGCTCACACACGTTCACTAAATTGCATTTTAGTGTAGCTATTTATCACTAAACTATTTCTGAAAATTAAACGACTCTGAAAATTTGATGATCACAAATGATGAAAGAAACCAATAAAAATCTTCTAAATTAAACATGATTAAAAAAACAAAATATAAATTCACTTAGTGTCCCCAGTTAACAAAGTAAAATATTTATAAATTGCAGAACCAGAATAAGTGAAGAAACATCTACCTTTTACATTGTTGCCATGCTCCATGTTACTGGCTTCAATGTGTTTTGTTGCCATGTATTATGACTGCTATGTACTGAATGATAAGCGGAAGCCAACTACACTTCCCACAGTGATCACTGTACTTGTTTTAGTTTCCCTTTGTAAAGCCAAAGTTCTGATCTGTGCCGCAAGCACTAAGGCAATCAATGCTGATGAATGACCTGAAATGGTTTCTTTATTCCAGTCCTCGCTGAATAGAAAGTTTCCATTATCTCGTTCAACATCTTCACTCTATCAATCTGACAGGGGCAGGCAGTTGCACACTTCACTGCTTTCACTTTAGAACAGTGTTCTACTTATCTGTTTCCAAAATGAAAGAAAAATGAAAAATAATAAAGTCTGGAGAAAACTTGTTTGTATGCATAAAAATACCGTCTTTTATCCTCTTTTAATAGGTGTTCAGTTTTATTTGGAACATAATCATTTAAAACACAGTGGCAGAAAAAATTCATGGACAATAGAGCCCAATTTTTAGCGTGTTAGGTAAAATAAATCAAGTTTTACCTGTTGGAAAGAAAAAAAAAACATTATCTTCTGTACCATTTTTGATCCTAATGGATATGGTACTTTTGTTCACTTTTCAAGGATTGGATAGCATCTTGGCATCCTCCTGAGGCTTTGTTCTGGCAATCTGGCAGCTTAGAAAGTCACCCAATATGCACATATTGATACTGTGTGAGTTTTTTTTCCCCCCCTCCTTTTGTGAGTATTCTATCTCTATGGAGCAGAAGAGCACGCTGGAAAAAAGGCAAGGTGTGAACCAGCCTCTCTTTGCAGCAAGTCAGTAGGCTTTTGAGAAGAAAAGCATCCAAGGTAACAGCACAAGATGTCAGAAGGAAACTTTTTAGAACAACAACAACAACAAAAAATAAAACAAGGAAAACCATGGAAATTGCCTGGACATTAATTACCAGAGTGGCCATTTACAACAGTTTGTTTTCTGCCAGAACTTGTCTTAATGCTGCAAAGACAGTCTTCTAGTGTGCTCAGAGCACACTCTTTACAGGAGCAGGGTCTAGCCTCTAAATATCCTGGATAATCAGCCATGCACATGAGCTTGGCCACTCAGCTTGGCCATGTTGCCTCATACAAAGGCAGTGACCTCTGGGGAATCTGAATTCATGCCACAAGTAAAGATAATCTTTCCTTCCCTACTTTTTCCTGTACCTTTCCATATATGTATGTATGTATGTGTATATATATATATATATATATATATATATATTTTTTTTTTTTTTTTTGTGGTACGCAGGCCTCTCACTGTTGTGGCCTCTCCCGTTGCGGAGCACAGGTTCCGGACGCGCAGGCTCAGCAGCCGTGACTCACGGGCTTAGCTGCTCCGTGGCATATGGGATCTTCCCAGACTGGGACACAAACCCGTGTCCCCTGCATCGGCAGGTGGACTCTCAACCATGCGCCACCAGGGAAGCCCCTCCATGTATATTTTTGATAATTGCATCTGTGAAATAAAGATCTTTTTGAAATGGAAGGAGCCACTCAGGTTTAGAGAAAAGAGCATTATACTTACATGACAGCAAATTCTCTGAATTTCAATCTGAAATACATCATTGACTACATGTTGGTACAGTATCAGTTGTATGACATTTAATTTTATTTGGTGTCACTACAAATATAAAGATATATATGGATTTTATAAGGTCTCTTGAGAAGAAAAAAGTTATAAAAATGAGGAAATGTAACAGAAATAACATTAAATTCCATGTCCTATATAACACAAGTGAAGGAGAAATAGCTAAGGGTACCACATCTCCGGGCAGTAACTATGATACTCCAGAAACTAACCCTGGGATGGGACGCTAACCAGTCAATGGAACATTCTATATGTTAACTTTCTCTTCTGGCAATGAAAATAAAACCCTCAAATTTCTATTTTCAGACACTGAAGATAATACTCCTATCTATCTTCAAAACTTAACAAATAGGCAAAAGAAGAATAGACAGACTCTAATAGAGGGAGTAATCAGTGATTGATTTTTTTCCATTTTTCTCTCTCTTCCTGAGTTATATTATCTGTTCAGTTGTATGTATTTGTGCTGTCTTAAATCATTTATATTAATGCAGGTGGTTTTTAAGAAAAAATGTAATATACTGTATAGGTACAATTATTAATATATGTAAAATAATAAATTTGCCACAGAGATAAGAACAGATAATAATATTTTGAGGTTTTTTTCACCACATATCAGTAAAAGCATTCTGCTACATTAGTACTTTGTACATATTTTGGGGTCAGATAAAAAAATGTGGCTTACCATTACAAAATAATAGGGTGGTTAAGAGCAGACATCTGTATGGTGCCTGCCTTCAATACCTGGCTCTGCCATCTACTAGCTATATGAACTTTGGTAAGAAACTTGACCTCCCTGTTCCTCAATTTGTAAAATGGGACTAAGTAATTGTGCCTACCACTTAGAGATATTGGGCAAATGAAAAGGGTTAATATATTTAACATGGTCAAAAGAGTGCCTGGCATATAGTGAACCCACTATAAATGCTGGTAAAATATAGTTTAAGAAGACCATTTTTAATAAATCTTGATAAAATGTATCTATTTTTTCCAAGAAGTAAGTAGCAAAAGAAAATCAGTCAAACCACAGAAAGTAAATATAACTGTTTTTACAATGTGGTAAAATACCACAATATCAGAAAAGCAAGAGTAACCAAAACAGTTATAAAATGGAAGGCATGCACTAAATATGCAGTTAAGCTTTTAATATATTTGTAATGAGCCTGTATAATCTTTGAACCTTGGTGTTAATCAAAATTAGACTTTGTGATCATAAAAAGGACTTGTAAATAATGAGATTTCTGAAAGAGTGAAGATACTAATAACTGAGTGATTTCTGAAGTTCAACAATTTACTTTTGGCAGGGTAGAAATATTTTATAGCAGTCTGTAGAAAGTCAATATCCAAAAATTCATTTTCTATTTGTTTAGCCGAGGCCTTTGGTCTCAAGAGTTATAGCTTTTTGAATAGGAGCTCTTGCTTAGTTTCCACAGGTGCATTTCCTCAGGCAGATTTATATGCCTCATAAAAGCTTTATATAGCTCATAAATGCAGACTTTCAATCTTACAGGTACTGCTGATCTGGAAGTCTTATTTTATATTTCAGGCTGATGAAAATGACACATCCTTGTTGGGAGATGCTACTATGAATGACAGAGCAATGGAATAAAAATGGAAGAAAGTGATCCTGATGAGAAAAAAAAAAAAAAAGAAAGAAAGAAAAGCTGGGAGAGAAACTGTGAAGTAGAAGTCCACGGGGAGAGTGAGAACTGCTAACTGGGAGCTGTAGGGGAGGAAAGCATCACAGTGAGAACCCAGAGAAAGAACAGTGTGTGCTGCCACCCGGGAAAGCAGGAACAAGGAAATGGAATAGTGTATCATGTGGCAAGGGAGCGAGCTGGAAATGTGCTGTATACATAGACTTCCTTACAATAATGTGTATTTAGTCTCAGGATAGTCTAGGTACTTTCACATATCAAGATAGTGTAATTCAGAATTTTTTGAAGTGGGTGGGGATTTTCAAAATACCTCTTACATTAAAAGCAGACTTTTCGGGCTCCCCTGGTGGCGCAGTGGTTGAGAGTCCACCTGCCAGTGCAGGGGACACGGGTTCATGCCCCAGTCCGGGAGGATCCCACATGCCGCGGAGTGGCTGGGCCCGTGAGCCATGGCCGCTGAGCCTGCGCGTCCGGAGGCTGTGCTCCGCAACGGGAGAGGCCACAACAGTGAGAGGCCCGCATACCGCAAAAAAAAAAAAAAAAAAAAAAGCAGACTTTTCTAGAAATATAGATATAATAATAAATATTAGTAAATGTTTATTACATATACAGTGAAATAGAAAAAGCATGTATACTATTTCTCTGTGTGGGGAATTAGGATTAGAAGTAGGGAAAGACTTGAAAAAGAGACTAGGAAGGAATTATTTTTATAATGCAGCAAGAAATAAAGCCTGTCATGGGTGCTGGCAGTGAAGATGTGGCAAAAGATTGAGATATATTTTGAATGTGAAATGATTTGCATGGTGTTTAATGCATGCCAACACTTTTCTAAGAGTTTTATGCATATTCATTTACTTCTCACAAGGATCCAGTAAGGTAGGTACTACTATTTTCTCCTCTTTTACAGAAAAGAAAATGTGTTTGTAGAAGGGTTAAGCTAAGTCCACCAGTTATGAAATGATGAAGCCATGATTTCTGGGCCTTCGTGTATGGCTGTATTGGTCTTTCATTCCACTGGGAAAGCTGGCAGTAGTTTCATTGGGGCTGAAATCCAGCTCATGCTCCATTAATCAAGTCATGGATTACCTGCCACCTAAAGGAACAAAGCTTCTTCTGATTTGTTTGAAGGTATGCCCTGGGCTAATATCAGTCTTATAGGATTTGGATCCAGGCACTCTGACAGGACGTCTATTTTATTTTATTTTTATTTATTTATTTATTTTTGCAGTACGTGGGCCTCTCACTGTTGTGGCCTCTCCCCTTGAGAAGCACAGGCTCCGGACGCGCAGGCTCAGCAGCCATGGTTCACGGGCCCAGCCGCTCCGCGGCATGTGGGATTTTCCCAGACAGGGGCACGAACCCGTGTCCCCTGCATCGGCAGGTGGACTCTCAACCACTGCGCCACCAGGGAAGCCCAGGACATCTATTTTAATGGCCCTGTTAAATACACTATACATGGGAAATGAAGGAATATGAAGAATCAAAGATGATGCCTAAGTTTCTCTTTTAAGCAGTTGAACACAGGTTGGTACTGTTTACTGTTAGCAGGGAATAATTTACAATTTGGGTGTGGTTATTATGTAATTATATTATACAAATTAAAACATATACTTGGAGTATTAGTTTTAATATGATTTCATTTCATGTTTACAAAAACCCAACAGGGTAGGAAAAGTGCCTTCACCCTTCACAAACTTACTTCTAACCTCAGTCTGACTTGCACCAATCATACCAACAGCTCGGGCTCCTGGATGAGACCAGCCATACGGAAGCAACGGCGGAAGATAGGAAGGAAGAAAGGAGGAACATTAAGACATTTATTTGCTCAGCTGGCCACATCCTTCAACCAGAAAATCAGAGCTCCTTCCAACCAGCCTTTTCTACCCAGCTTCCTCTCTCTTTTTATTCCATTCCACAAATTTATTCCATTCCCCTAGCCCTTTTGGAGGTAGGGATGATCAGAACCTCCTATTGTTACTAACATTGTAGTGCACTATTCTTCTGGTCTTACTACATTTATAAATGAACACTTTATTAAATTCTCCTTAAACACAATCTAATTACTTACATTATCCAAGCTCTTTCTTGACAGAACTCTGACCTGTCAATACAATGCAGTATTGAACTGACCCAATTTACATCTAAGGAAACTCTAGGTCACACAGCTAGTAAATTCAGTTCAGTTTGAGAAGTACATGATGCTAAGCAGCAAAGAGAAGAAAGCAGCAAACTTTGAGGACTTAAGAAAAAGTTTTACAGGGGATCTTAAAAGTTCTAGAATTTTATCAGTTCCACAAACAGAAAAAGCATTATAGCCAAAGAGCATCCTGTGCAAAAGCAGGGAAGAATAAGATAAAGGAAGCTTGAGGGGACTACAAATAGATCTTTGATGCTGCCTTGCAGGGAACCAGGAATGGTGGAAAGTGAACTTGTAAAGGTAACCAGGAGACTAGATAATAAGAGGGAAGAAAAGAGGTGGTCATCAAGGAAGGAAACTATAGGATTTTACCAGGGACATAAGCCTGAGTGAGTAGAAAATTTAACTTAATTTCCCAAAGCCTGGTCATAATCACACAGTAACTTTGATTTTAAAGATAGTAATATGTATGTGCACATTTGCATACATTTCCTCTGTAATCCTGCATCTATTGTATATATATTGATAGGCCATACTGCAGTTATGTATCTCTTACTAGGTAAAAACTAAATATTCTGCTAGTGATACTTAAAGCCCACATAGTTTGAAAGTTAGGGGGCAAAATTTTAAATGTAGAGTGACATACTTTAGAGAGTATTAGTTTTTTTGCTTTTTGTTTTATTTATTTATTTTACTGAACGATTTACTGTAATCTTTAGTGGGGGTTAAACTTTGTGACTGCATGTATTAGGAAAAGAAATAAAACATTATCTTAACATATGGGTTGGTACAAAATCTCAGACTTGCACAATGTTGTGTTCCTAAGCTTGATAGCATTTTCACCTAATGACAAGTTCATTAAATTAGGTGGCATGATTTGCCTTCTTGAGCAGTCCGATTTTGAGAACCACTCCACAGTCCGCAGAAGGGGAAGATAGTAGAGCAGATAATGCTGAGTGTAGATGAGTTCTTTACAAGAGAGATAAAATTAGCTTCAATGACAGACATGGAGAGGATGGGTTTTGGAGTCAGATTCCTTGAGACAGAACAGTTTAACCCTCTGTGTCCATTTCCCTATTTAGAAAATGACAATAATAATAGCACCTACCTCAGAGTATGTGAACACTGACTGAAGTAATACATATGAAGAACTAAGAGTAATATCTGATAGGTGGTGAGCACCATGCAAGTATTATCATTAAAGACATTAGTACATTAGCTGTCATGTTCTAATAATATTAGTTATTACGTTTAAAATTTCCACTTAGATGCAAATTCTAGAGCATGTGGCATCCAATATTTGAATAAAATCCCATTGTTTCAACTAGACAACTACTATTAAAAAAAAAGTTAGGAATATTCTGGATGGGGCTAGCCAGTAAGTTTTTTATATTCTTATTAGCCCATTTTATATTAAATATCTCAGATCATAGCTAAATAGAAGTAGCCAAGTTTGAAAAATCGTAAAAATTCAGAACCTGATCTAAACATAAACCACAGCAATAGCTGAGTTTGGGGGCAGAAGACACTACCATATGAACATTTGATCTAATATAATTAAATCAACTACAAATGAAAATATTAAATTATAATACTATAGACATAAATTAATAACAACAGTTTACTTTGTCTTACACTATAATATAGCAAGGAGTATTTAATTATACTATGTAGTAACAAAGAGTAAAGAGACATGATAAGAAATTTTTTCTTGAAGCTAAATACTTCCCCACAAAAATTAAAGATTCATTCTTTTAATTCTAAAATATTTCCTGTTCAAAAATCATGTTGCATAATTTTTACTGTTTTTTCATTCAGATTAAATTAAGCCTTCTCTATGACTGAACACAAGTATGATGAGAAAGTTAATTTACTAAGTACACCAAAAAATGACATCAGATGTTTTCATTTAGGTCAATGGATGTTTCCATGAAAAATTTTATTTATCACCAAACTATAGACTGTAAGTAATTTTACTCTGGGTATTACTTCTATTCTATCCTTGATCCACTTCTGATTTAATTTTTTGTGTTCGCCTAGCTCTCATCCTTATTTGGAGGCAGTAAATATGCAAACTTATGGCCTAGTACAGTGACACGCTCATAGTAGGCAGTTAATAAACAGTCATGTAATGAATAAATATTTGTTAAATGAATAAATATGAATGTGAATAGTGCGGGAGTTCATAGGGGTATATGAGAGAAAATTCAGAAGGCAATTGTTCTGTATGCAACACAAGAAGATTGTTTTCATTTGGTTTGAACATAAAGTTGCAATTAATATTAAAATATTTAAAATAATATTTTATGATATTTTAGATTTCTGCTGGAAAACAGAATTCATAAATAAGTAATTGTAAAATATGATAGACAGGAATTTTCAAATGTTTAACAAGAGGACAGATTTTTATAAGGTTATATAGAGATGCATTATTGTTGAATTTAATAATTTTTTTTAATTTATTTTTAGCTGTGTTGTATCTTCATTTCTGCATGCGGGCTTCCTCTAGTTGTGGCAAGCGGGGGCTACTCTTTGTTGTGGTGCACGGGCTTCTCACTGCAGTGGCTTCTTTTGTTGCTGAGCATGGGCTCTAGGCACGTGGGCTTCAGTAGTTGTGTCTCGTGGACTCTAGAGTGCAGGCTCAGTAGTTGGGGCTCACGGGATTAGTTGGTCCACGGCATATGGGATCTTCCTGGACCAGGGCTTGAACCCATGTCCCTTGCATTGGCAGGCAGATTCTTAACCAGTGTGCCACCAGGGAAGTCCCAAATTTAATAATTCTAACGAATAAAACCAATGTTAAATGATTCATGTGTATCAAGAATCTTATATCTGTTTTACATAAGACACTGAACTAGCATCTCTGTTGTATCACTATAGTTTTATATTATAATACATGTTTGGCAAGAATTTGTTGAATTGAAATTAATTACAAATACATTTTCTTTCATTTTCAATTACTCATCATGATAAAGGAAGAAATAAAGTGCCTAAATCAGCATCAGCAAACATTTCAGAAATCTGACTTTGTCAAACTTAAAATGAAACAAACATAATTCACACTATTCAAAGTGAATAGTTAATTTCTAAATAATTAGGAAATTGTATTATAAGGTTGAAGTTACTGACCTAATTTATAATAATTCATAGAAAGATATCATTAAATCAAGTATAAAAATATAATTTTGAACATTTAACTTTTTTTTAGAAAAAGGAAAATTCCCGGAATTATTTTATAAGTACTTGTTCAATGTAAAAACAAAATCTAGTACTCCAGACATCCTCTGTAAATTACATCCCAAGTCTTATTGTAGTTGAAACTGTTTACACTACACTTACGGTACTTTCAGTGTAAATAGAAAAAGATATTATTTATTCAAATATCTTATTTCAAACTTTGAGCAATTAAATTCCCCATTCACTGATTTCAGAATAAATATTTTATTTTGCTTTAGCAACGTGTAGGAAAATCTAACATAGCACAACACTTGTGCTATTGTAGATTTTTTGGTGTATCAATTACACTGAAATTAATATAATTTAATGTTTTTATATCTCTTCTCTATGCCCTTTTCAGAATATGACACAAATTAACCATGATTTGAGACATGACATTTATTCTATCATTTCTAGTATCATGTGTAGTTCCAATTGCAATAACAAGCTCCTCATTATTAATTGTTATATCTTAACCATTTAAACTCAATTTCTTCATGTCAGGGAATTAAAAAGTCAGATCCTATTAAACATTAATATACCATGAAGAGATTAGAATATAAGTTAAATTGACTGCTTAACAAATCAATACAGGTATAAAACAAAACATCAATAAAAATACAAAGAGCTGTAGCAATACCTTTTTTTTCTCTCACACATACAAGCACCAATAAAAAATATAAACAAATTTCAGAACTCTAAAGGCAATTTAAAGTCAAAGTAACTGTCAGAAGTTTATTTTTCCTGAGTCTCTGACCGACAGAGTAAAGTATCGAACTCTTGCATTTCCTTCACAGTATGTTCTGACTAAATTATCAGATGTACAGTCTGTTCAATCACTGTAACTATATTTTTGAAGGATGTTTACTAGAAATCTGGTTAACTTCTTATAAATTCTGATTTATTAATTATTGAAGAACCTTTCCTCCTGTCCTCATATCAGACAAGTTTATATTTTTCAGCTCTTCTGAGGATCATTTTTCATTCCAAATATCAAGTGTTAAATTACCCCTAATTTAAAATTGTATCCTTTAGTATTATCGATTTTATTCAATACACCTTAACACCAGTGACAACTTTTGAGAAATTTGAAAAGTGGTGTTTAAAACACACACACATTAACCAAATCTATTTACATTAACAATTTTTAACCTTCCAGGTTGTATAATGAAAATGTAGAGGGAAAGCATGGACTTTGCAATGAGATAAATCTGGATTTTAATTCTCTCATCAGCACTTACTAGCTAGGTGACTTCTGACTTTTAATTAACCACTATGAGCCACTATTATTCACAGATGAGTTATTAACATCTCACTTGTTTGTCTCTTAGGAGGCTGAATATAATGCAATGCATGTAGCAGACTGTTTGGCACATGGTAGTTAATGTATTATAGCTAATATATTTATAAATAGTCATTTTTAATTGCAAGTGATTCACATGCCATCAAATTTGAGGAAGAAAGGTAGAAGTAATTGTAACAAGAATAGCAAAGAATCATTTACCCTTAAATGCTGATCAAATGGTCAGTACCAAGGGAATCCACCTAGAGAGGCACACCTGTGGAAAGGTGGTGGGTGGAGAGGAAAGCCTCAGGCTGAATTCTCATTTAGCTGGTATTTAGTTGATTCTCCAACTGTTTTAGGGTTTTATTGCATGTTCTTGAATCCACAAAGCACTGATCCAGACTTAGGAAAAACACTCTGGGATCATTTTTTTTGATGGTTCACACAGCAACTTAATTATGGTTGCCTGGATTTCCCTAGTTATGTAGAGAATTGTCTAGTTTTCCTGGCAAGAATCCTGCTTGTAAAGGATCATGTGAAAACAGCTACTCTATGACTTGAGACTAATGCTACTTTCCAGGTATTATTTTTATCTTTCACAAAATAGATTAAAATAATAGGAATTTGGCCAATGTATATATTCATGGGGAAAAAAAAAAACTATACTATTTCTAGTCATCTTCCAAATTCTAAAACTTGGCTAGACTTTGTAAAGAATAATTAAAGCCTAATAATATTTTTTTCTATAGTTTTTAAAATTTTAGCAAATTAATGCTTGGTAACAATATGTTGGTTAGCGTGGAAGTGAAGGACTTTTTCAACAAATAGATATAATGGATTCAATGACCTCAGAAACCTCTGACATCCTGAGGGTCCTATTAAAAGAGTTACTTAGGGATGGCAGCCTGCAATGGAAAGAAATTAAATTGTATCTGAGGATTTATACTTATATTTTGCTCTAAATCATAGCTTCAAGAATGAGAAGAAATAATAGTTAAATTGTTACAAACATAACTCAAAGTATTCTGCATAAATTATGTTTTCACAATCTTCTTTTTTGCAAGATTAATAAAAAACTGAAACAAAACTTTACAATTTTATCTAATATTATTTAAAGTGCAGCTGTCAAAGGTAGATAAATAAAAAGATTTGTGTATTTGGTTTAAAGACATCAAACCAGAAGTTCAATCGATGCTTACTTTAAAACCTTTTACTGTGCAAGTTTTTTGGCTGAGGTTTTACCTCTCTTTATTTAAAAGGACCCTAGAGAGACATTATCCTTCAGTCAAGTACACAGCCCTTGTATGTTGCTGAAATTTTTGCCACACTATGTGTTATAATAAACTAGAGACTGAAAAATTGGTCATCATGATTATCCATGTACCCAACTTTTTCATATGTAAAATGACTTTTATACATATTTAAAAGGAAATCCGTATTTAGGGGAGGAGACTTTTTTTAGCAACATAAAAGACTCAGATTATGACTCTTCAGTGTAGAAAACATTCTAAAATTTAGCTCTGATCTTTAACAATATTCAATTACTACAGTCCATTTTTCTGTAAGATGTTAGAGGAAGGGATGCACAATATGTTTGGGATTTAAGTAATAAATTTCATGTCTTTTTAATATAAATATTTGCCTATTAAATATTTAAATAACAACAGCAATGACAAAGAGGAGGATTGGATCTGATCTGTCAGAATAAATTGTTATCTGAATTTTGTTCTGACAGTAACTAACCTGGGAAGAAAATATTATGCAAAGTACATGAAGAGGACAGTGGGCCTATTCTAAGAAATTGTGATTCTAATATAACTGGGGATATTTCTTTTTTTCTTTCATTTATTATGGACAGAACTCTACCAGATATATATTCACCTTGGTTTGAGGGGACATTAGTTATGGCTGAACACTCTGATTCTTCACTCCATCTGGACAATTTAATGAGCAGGCTCCCTTTTTCAACACCAAATGAGGTAATGCATGCAAAATCACTTTGAAGAGCATAAAGTACTTTACAAATGAAAAGTATTATTACTTTGAGATAAGTAATTAGTGCTTTTAGTAATAAAGAAGTATTACTTGATGATATTAATATATGAGTGATAGTTCTTTAGAAATGACCTTCTAATCAGTTGGGCACATATATAGGTGAAAAGTAGAATAACAACTTATATTATCTTACATTCCTGATGAGAATTCAAGAAATTTTATAAGAACCAGACACATTAGATTATAAATATATATACTGCATTGTATTTTTCACTGAACATGTAGAACTCTAGAAAATATTCATTAAACAAATCATTCATAAATATTTGTTAGTAACTATTTAAAATAAAATATGTGCAACATTATTGAAATGAAGTAGAAATAATATATTTTAGGAAAAAGAGAAAACTTATCTGTTTAATTCAATTTACTTGTTTTTTAAACTCAAAACGTCTCCAATTATACATTTATTTGTGAAGTTGTGTGACAGCACAACCCCATTTTTCTTTCTAAATGGGTACATTTCTTTTATTAATTTTAGTCTGACTTATTAATGTCTCAATAAATCAATACATGAGTTATTTTCATTCATTTAAAATGTAATTTTGATTTCATATTTTGATTCTATTCTAAATAAAACACGGTCATTTGTATGTAGTAATTTCAGATCTTTTGAAGAGTTATAAGTAATGAATAGCATCACTGAAACAAAAAGAAGGAAATAACCATATGAGAGTTGAAATAATATGATCACTAACAAAAGTATTGTTTTGTGAATGAATAGCTAGGATTTGAACTGTCAGAACTGGGATTTCTTACAAGCTCATTTAGGGTTTGACTTTATGATTAAAACAATAATTACAAGTGTATCTACAATGGCAAGATAATGTTAAAACCCAGGCACCTCCTGAGGTAAAGAATCAATTAAATGTTCAGAGGACTAAAAACCCAATACTGAACAATCCCTAGTGAGTTTTAATCTTTCCAAAATTTGTTCAATATTTTAAAATTTAATCATTTATAATGTCTTAAAGATAAAAAGATATGTGATAATCCTTTTTAATTGAAATAGTTGATATACAATGTTATATTGGTTTCAGATATACTACACAATGACATTTGCATACTTTGGAATGAACACCACAGTAACTCTAGTAACCACCTGTCCCTAATACTGTAATACTAAGTTATTATGGTATTATAGACCATATTACTTATGCTCCATATTACAACCCCGTGGTTTATTTATTTTATACTAGAGGTTTGTACCTCTTAATCCTCTTTACCTATTTTGCTCCCCACTTTTCTCCCCTCCTTACTTACCCCCAGTACTCCTTTGTTCTTTGTATCTATGAGTTTATTCTTATTTTGTTTGTTTGTTTTGATTTTTAGATTCCATATATAAGTGAGATCATATGTTATTTGTCATTCTCTGACTTATTTTGCTTAGCATAATGTTATCTAGATCCATCCATCTTGTCACAAAAGGCAAAACAACATTTTTTGATGGCTGAGTAATATTCCATTGTATACATATACCACATCTTTTTTATCCATTCATCTATCCATGAGCACTAAGGTTGCTTCCAAATCTTGACTACTGTAAATAATTCTGCAATGAACACTGAAGTGCATATATCTTTTCAAATAAGCATTTTTGTCTTCTTTAGGTAAATACCTGGAAGTGAAATTGTTGGATCACATGGCAGTACTATTTTTTTTTTGAGAAACTTCCACACTATTATCCATAGTGCCTGCACCAATTTTTAATTCCACTAACAGTGAAGGAGGGTTACATTTTCTTCAGATTTGTAATAGTCAATAGTAATACATGGTCAATGGACTTGAGACAATAAAGAAATATATATACATATATATATATATATATATATATATATATATATATATATATATATACTTTGTAAAGCTGAGAACTGAATTTCATGATGTTTCTTTAAACAATAAGTTTATATTTTCAGAATAAAATCAAGCTTTTTATGTAGTGGAGATTATATGTAAATACTGTCCTTTTCACCTCTGTGAAAACACAAACCTTCCCTATATGAAAAATAGAAACAAGCAAACAAACAACAACAAAACCCTGAGCAAATATAACAACAAAAAGAGATCATACAACTTAACAGAAAAAAAAATGGAGAACTTAAATTGTATTAATTTGATTTCCTATAACATGTTTTTATCTAGGTAGTTAAGAAGTCCATGTAAAAAAAAAATTTATACCTCAAAAGTTTACACTACTTCATGAGAATACTTAGAAAATCTTTATATAAAGACTCTTCTGATTCCAAATTTTATATAAGAAACATTCAAATTGAACTTTTGATTTCCTTAACTATACAAGAAATAAGATGCTTGACTAAGAGATGTTATCTTGAACATGTGGCTGTCCTATTATCAGCAGCTGAATCACCTTTCATGAGACACTCAAAAGAAAGATCTAGAGAGGAAGACTGTATTATGAATATTTTCAAGTAAATTTCTCGTATGCTAGCTCTGGATAGAGTACATGCCTTTAGCTTTTCCTTCACAGAATAAAATTCTCCAGAAATGTAAATTTTAAAAATTAATTAAACCATATACCTGAAAGAGATGAGAATATTATTTGGTTTATTTAAATTTGAAAATAAAAAAAATAGGCTTTTTGATAATGTATACCTACCAAAAAATAAATATCTTTACTAGTTTTAGTGATATTATCTAGTGGTATAATTAACCTAAATTATTTTATCAACTAAGTTTTGTTGACCAACTGAACATTTAAACTATGATTATTGCCCATTCTTAAACAATAAAGAACATCAATTGGTTGATATTATCTTAAGAGTCTATTTCATAAGCTAAGTACATTTTGAATGAAAATTGTATTTTCATTAATGAAAATTATTTTAGGAATCTAAATTCTCCTGATTATTACACAACTTTAAGCTTTCTTTGAAAAATATGTGTCTAGTATAATTCTTTTCTCCAGAGTATTTCTTTTCATAAAACCAGAATGTTCTCTGAAATCAAAGCCTTATTCTGTACTTCCTCAACAATGAATATCCTATCATTATCTAGGCTAATCTGCTTTTCAATATTCTCTTATTTTTCAAGCACTGGACTTTTGTTGATGCTACATGGAGGTCATACTCTCAAGTTTATTATGCTTAGTAAAATTTTGTTGCTGCTTTTCTGTCAATCTCAAGAGTAAGTTAAATCTATACATTTATAATTAAACACATGAATGCCTAAGAACTAATTCTCAAGTAATAAAAGGGGTCCAATTACAACACTTATTTTACTTTTCTATATGCTCAAAAGTTATGCTACTTCATCTAATTTTGATGCTTTAACCCCAAATGTTTATGAATAAATATTGTGATAACACTGAAATGATGATAAATTTCAAAATAATAGATATGTATATCTCCCAAAACAAAATATTTTCTACTAAGTATCCTAGCAGACTGAGAAAATAAGCAGAATTTTGAAGCAGCTCAATCTCAGAAGAACTAACCTGGTAATTTTGCCCCATTGAGAATGCTGTACCAAACTCAGAGACAGGTTCCCTATCAGAAGTGTCCCTAGATACATTTTGTCATATTAATTGCCTCCAAGATCAGAGCCATTAACCTAGTCTGATGAGATTGAATGTTACTGATGTTATTGATTGAATATGTTATTGGTTTAATTAAATATTTTATGGACAATAACCATTATGTCAAAAGTTGAGATATGATAGCACAAATATACATTTTGTTGAAGTAATTTCTATGACCTTTACAGATAATTTTCACAAACTAATAAATACATAATCCTATCATAAATAGATCATTTCAAGAAATAGCCTTTTTCATGTTAAAAAAAAATTATCATGCCAAGAAACACCAAGCCATAAATGTAAACATAGATATAAGTAATATCTAGTGCCCCTCTAGCTGCTTCCATGTATAACAATATATTCAATAAAGCAACAGTATTAAAACGTTATTTAAACTTGTATCTAAAATATTTATCATCATACTGCACTTAAATTTGGTGGCAAAACTAATATCACATTTTATGAATGCTAGTAAACCAGAGGCAGACAAAGAAGAAAAAATTCCTCACAAAATAGTATCATGCAATCATGTCAGAAATCTCAACCATCCGTACTATAAAGATACTTTCTCTGGAATATATTTTTTAAATAATATAATTTATTAATGCTATAACCAAATCTTAAAGGAACGATTACTTTAATTTTTTAAAGTAGATTTCCACCTCATAAATTTCAATGTGCAATAATAAACTCCATGAATAGAATTAATAGTTAATAAAGAAGCCTTCCCTGACATTTGAATTTCACTGTAAAAGCTGTTTACTTTTTTGAAATGATTTTTGAACAGTCGCTTATTTAAAATATTTTGAATATCTTAGACAAAATCAGTATTTGTTGAAAATGATGACAAAAGAAAATAAGTCCCTAATTGTACAAAAACTCCTTTAATAAAATAATCACAAAAGTTTTTCTCATAGAATTTTAAGAAAAGAATGATTCATTCATTTTCTCTTAAAATCTTGTTCTTAAACATTGTCACTGTTAAGTGTATTTCATTTGATCTATATTTAATATTACATTGGTTAAAAAATGAGATCCATCATATCTCCAAGATTAAAAATCTAAATTCTAATTTTTTTGATAATGCAGTCTTTATTTCTAGACTTAATGTAATTTTATTTTTCACAATTTTTATACACTCTTCAGTGTTAACAGGTGAAACAGTCAAAATCACTTCTCCATTTATATTTTTTAAAAATCTTCCATCTGAGGTAATATCCACTGACACTAGCTATGTCACAGCAAGTCATTGGCATTCAAATATAAAGCACTGATTTTCCTATGTGCTAGGTCAGAATGACACAATTATAAAACTAAACAAGAAAATATTCCCTGATGTCATGTGTCTAACTTCAGATAGCTTTTAAATTTTTGATCATCACTTCCAGTGATGAAGTACCACAACTCACTAATTTATATCTTTGCATGATTCAGCATTCAATCTGGTGCTTAAGCCAAGTCTGTTTTCTTTACTTACCCACAGGACACTAATAAAAAAGCATAAAATACTTCATATCCAGGAATTCTGATTTTAACCTTCAGTTACTCACCTATAAGAGAAAGGGAAGAAAGAAAGATAATGGTTAGTATTAAAAATACTTAATGTTGAGGGAGACCTTCAAGATGGGGGAGGAGTAAGACGTGGAGATCACCTTCCTCCCTACAAACACATCAAAAATACATCTACATGTAGAAAAACTCCTACAGAACACCTACTAAATGCGGGCAGAAGACCTCAGACTTCCCAAAAGGCAAGAAACTCCCCACATACCTGGGTAGGGCAAAAGAAAAAAGAAAAAACAGAGAGAAAAGAAGAGGGACGGGACCTGCACCTCTGGGAGGGAGCTCTGAAAGAGGAAAGGTTTCCACACACTAGGAAGCCCCTTCACGGACGGAGACTGCGGGTGGCAGAGGGGGGAAGCTTCGAAGCCGTGGAGGAGAGTGCAGCAACAGGGGTGCGGAGGGCAAAGCAGAGAGATTCCTGCACAGAGGATCGGTACCGACCAGCACTCACCAGCCTAAGAGGCTTGTCTGCTCACCTGCCATGTTGGGCAGGGGCTGGGAGCTGAGGCTCAGGCTTCAGTCAGATCGCAGGGAGAGGACTGGGGTTGGCGGCATGAACACAGCCTGAAGGGGGCTAGTGCGCCACAGCTAGCAGGGAGGGAGTCTGGGAAAAAGTCTGGAACTGCCGAAGAGGCAAGAGACCATTGTTTTGGGGTGGGCGAGGAAAGGGGATTCAGAGCACCGCCTAAAAGAGCTCCAGAGACAGGTGCGAGTGCGGCTATGCGTGAGGACCCCAGAGTCGGGCATGAGACGCTAAGGCTGCTGCTACAGCAACCAAGAAGCCTGTGTGTGAGCACAGGTCACTCCCCACACCTCCCCTCCTGGGAGCCTGTGCAGCCCGCCACTGCCAGGGTCCTGTGATCCAGGGACAACTTCCCCGGGAGAACGCACGGCACGCCTCAGGCTGGTGCAAAGTCACGCCGGTCTCTGCCTCCACAGGCTTGCCCTGCACTCCGTGCCCCTCTCTCCCCCGAGCCTGAGTGAGCCAGAGCCACCGAATCAGCTGCTCCTTTAACCCCGTCCAATATGAGAGAGGAACAGACGCCCTCAGGCGACCTACACTCAGAGGTGGGACCAAATCCAAAGCTGAACCCCGGAAGCTGTGCAAAAAAGAAGAGAAAGGGAAATTTCTCCCAGCACGATCAGGAGCAGCGGATTAAAGCTCCACAATCAACTTGATTTACCCTGCATTTGTGGAATACCTGAATAGATAATGAATCATCCCAAAACTGAGCTGGTGGACTTTGGGAGCCACTGTAGACATGGGGTTTGCTTTCTGCATCTAATTTGTTTTTGGTATTATGTTTATCTTAGTTTAATATTTAGAGTTTATTATAATTGGTAGATTTGTTTATTGATTTGGTTGCTCTCTTTTTTTTAATATATAGATCTATAATTTTTTCTCCTTTTTCTCTTTTTGTGAGTGTGTATGTGTATACTTATTTGTATGATTTTGTCTGTATAGCTTTGCTTTTACCATATGTCCTAAGGCTCTGTCAGTCGTTTTTTTTTTTTTTTTTGTATACATTTTAGCACTTGTTATCATTGGTGGATTTGTTTCTTGGTTTGGTAGCTCTCTTCTTTCTTTCTTCACGACTTTTTAATTTTTTAATTTTTAATAATATTTTTTAATTTTAATAACTTTTTTCATTATTATTTTATCTTTTTATTATTTTATTATTATTATTTTTTATGATACACAGGCCTCTCACTGATGTGGCCTCTCCTGTTGTGGAGCACAGGTTCCGTACATGCAGGCTCAGCACCCATAGCTCACGGGCCCAACCGTTCCGTGGCATGTGGGATCTTCCCGGGTCCGGGCACAAACCCGTGTCCCCTGCCTTGGGAGGCGGACTCTCAACCACTGCGCCACCAGGGAAGCCCTCTCTTTCTTTATTGTTTCTCCCTTTTCTTCTGAGCTGTATGTCTGACAGCATCTTGGTGCTCCAGCTGGGTGTCAGGTCTGTGCCTCTGAGGTGGGAGAGCCGAATTCAGGACACTTGTCCACCAGAGACCTCCTGACTCCATGTAATATCAAACAGCAAAAGGTCTCACAGAGATCTCCATCTCAGTGCTAACCCAGCTCCACTCAATGACCAGCAAGCTACACTGCTGGATACCCCATGCCAAACAACTAGCAAGATAGGAACACAACCCCACCCATTAGCAGAGATGCTGCCTAAAATCATAATAAGGTCACAGACACCCTAAAACACACCAGCAGATACGGTCCTGCCCGCCAGAAAGACAAGATGAGCCTCATCCAACATAACACATGCACTAGTCCCCTCCACCAGGAAGCCTACACAACCCACTGAAACAACCTTAGCCACTTGGAACAGACAGCAAAAAAGAACAGGAATATGAACTTGCAGCCTGTGAAAAGAAGACCCCAAACACAGTAAGGTAAGCAAAATGAGAAGACAGAGAAACACAAAGCAAATGAAGAAGAAAGGTAAAAACCCACCAGACCAAACAAATGAAGAGCAAATAGCAGTGTACCTGAAAAAGAATTCAGAGTATGGGCTTCCCTGGTAGCACAGTGGTTGAGAGTCTGCCTGCTGATGCGGGGGACATGGGTTCGTGCCCCGGTCCAGAAGGATCTCACATGCCATGGAGTGGCTGGGCCTGTGAGCCATGGCTGCTGAGCCTGTGCATCTGGAGCCTGTGCTCCTCAATGGGAGAGGCCACAACAGTGAGAGGCCCATGTAGCACAAAAAAAAAAAAAAAAAAAATTCAGAGTAATGATAGTAAAGATGATCCAAAATCTTGGAAATAGAATGGAGAAAGTACAAGAAATGTTTAACAAGGACCTAGAAGAACTAACTAAACAGCAAACAAACAATGATGAACAACTCAATAAATGATATTAAAAATTCTCTAGAAGGAATCAATAGCAGAATAACTGTGGCAGAAGAACGGATAAGTGACCTGGAAGATAAAATAGTGGAAATAACTACTGCAGAGCAGAATAAAGAAAAGCGAATGAAAAGAATTGAGGACAGTCTCAGAGACTTCTAGGACAACATCAAACACACCAACATTTGAATAAGGGTCCAAGATGAAGAAGAGCAAAATAAAGGGACTGAGAAAATATTTGAAGAGATTTTAGTAGGAAACTTCCCTAATATGGAAAAGGAAATAATGAATCAAATGCAGGAAGCACAGAGTTCCATACAGGATAAATCCAAGAGAAATACACCAAGACACATATTAATCAAACTATCAAAAATTAAATACAAAAAAAAATTATTAAAAGCAGCAAGGAAAAAACAACAAATAACATAAAAGGGAATCCCCATAAGGTTAACAGCTGACCATTCAGCAGAAACTCTTCAAGCCAGAAGGGAGTGGCAGGACATACTTAAAGTGATGAAAGGGAAAAACTCACAACCAAGATTACTCTACCCAGCAAGGATCTCATTTAGATTTGACAGATAAATTAAAAACTTTATACACAAGCAAAAGTTAAGAGAACTCAGCAAGACCAAACCAGCTTTACAACAAATGCTAAAGGGACTTCTTTATTCAGGAAACACAAGAGAAGGAAAAGACCTACAATAACAAACCCAAAACAATTAAGGAAATTGTAATAGGAACATACATATTGCTAACTACCTTAAATGTAAATGGATTAAATGCTCCAACCAAAAGACACAGACTGGCTGAATGGATACAGAAACAAGACCCATATATGTACTGTCTACAAGGGACCCACTTCAGACCTAGGGACACATACAGACTGAAAGTGAGGTGACAGAAAAAGATATTCCATGCAAATGGAAATCAAAAGAAAGCTAGGGGAGTCCCTGGTGGTGAAGTTGTTGAGAATCCGCCTGCCAATGCAGGGGACACGGGTTCGTGCCCCAGTCTGGGAAGATCCCACATGCTACGGAGCGGCTGGACCCATGAGCCATGGCCGCTGAGCCTGCGCGGCCAGAACCTGTGCTACACAGTGGGAGGGGCCACAGCAGTGAGAGGCCAGCGTACAGCAGGAAAAAAAAAAAAAAGAAAGCTAGACTAGCAATTCTCATATCAGACAAAATAGACTTTAAAATAAAGACTACTACAAGAGACAAAGAAGGACACTACATAATGATCAAGGGATCAATTCAAGAAGGAGATATATCAACTGTAAACATTTATGCACCCAAAATAGGAGCACATCAATACATAAGGCAAATGCTAGCAGCCATAAAGGGGAAAAAGACAGTAACACAATCATAGTAGGGGACTTTAACACCCCATTTTCACCAATGGACAGATCATCCAAAATGAAAATAAATAAGGAAACACCAGCTTTAAAAGATACATTCAACAAGATGAACTTAATTGATATTTATAGGACATTCCATCCCAAACAACAAATACACTTTCTTCTCAAGTGCTCATGGAACATTCTCCATGATAGATCATATCTTGGGTCACAAATCAAGCCTTGGTAAATTTAAGAAAATTGAAATACTATCAAGTATCTTTTCTGACCACAATGATTTGATACTAGATATCAATTACAGGAAAAAATCTGTAAAAAATACAAACACATGGAAGCTAAACAACACACTACTAAATAACCAATACATCATTGAAGAAATCAAAGAGGAAATCAAAAAATACTTAGAAACAAATGACAATGAAAACACAACAACCTAAAACCTATGGGATGCAGAAAAAGCATTTGTAAGAGGGAAGTTTATAGCAATAAAATCCTACCTTAAGAAACAGGAAACATCTCAAATTAACAACCTAACCTTACACCTAAAGCAATTAGAGAAATAATAACAAAAAAACCCCAAAGTCATCAGAAGGAAAGAAATCATAAAGATCAGAACAGAAGTAAATGAAAAAGAAATAAAGGAAACAATAGCAAAAGTCAATGAAAGTAAAAGCTGTCTCATTGAAAAGATAAACAAATTGATGAACCATTAGCCAGACCCATCAAGAAAAAAGGGGAGAAGACTCAAATCAATACAATTAGAAATGAAAAAGGAGAAGTAACAACTGACACTGCAGAAATACAAAGGATCATGAGACATCACTACAAGCAACTATATGCCAATAAAATGGACAGCCATGAAGAAATGGACAAATTCTTAGAAAAGCACAACCTTCTGAGACTGAACCAGGAAGAAATAGAAAATATAAAAAGACCTATCACAAGCACTGCAACTGAGACTGTGATTAAAAATCTTCCAACAAACAGGGCTTCCCTGGTGGTGCAGTGGTTGAGAGTCTGCCAGCTGATGCAGGGGACATGGATTCATGCCCCAATCCGGGAAGACCCAGCATGCCGGGGAGTGGCTGGGCCTGTGAGCCATGGCCACTCAGCCTGTGCATCCAGAGCCTGTGCTCTGCAACGGGAGGGGCCACAACAGTGAGAGGCCCACGTACCACAAAAAAAAAAAAAAATTCCAACAAACAAAAGCCCAGGACCAGATGGCTTCACAGACGAATTCTATCAAACACTTCAAGAAGAGCTAACACCTATTCTTCTCAAACTCTTCCAAAACATAGCAGAGGGCGGAACTCTACCAAATGCATTCTACGAGACCACCATCACCCAGATACCAATACCAGACAAAGACGTCACAGGAAAGAAAACTACAGGCCAATATCACTGATGAACATAGATGCAAATAATCTCAGCAAAACACTAGCAAACAGAAACCAACGGCACATTAAAAGGATCATACACTATGATCAACTGGGGTTTATCCCAGTAAAGCAAGGATTCTTCAATATATGCAAATCAATCAATGTGATACACCATATTAAGAAATTGAAGGAGAAAAACCATATGACCATCTCAATTGATGCAGAAAAAGCTTCTGACAAAATTCAACACCCATTCATGATTAAAAAAACCCCAGAAAGTAGGCATAGAGAGAACTTACCTCAACATAATAAAAACCATATATGACAAACCCACAACCAACATCGTTCTCAATGTTGAAAAACTAAAACCATTTTCTCTAAGGTCACAACAAGACAAGGTTGCCCACTCTCACCACTATTATTCAAGATAGTTTTGGAAGTTTTAGCCACAGAAATCAGAGAAGAAAAAGAAATAAAATAATCCAAGTCAGAAAAGAAGAAGTAAAGCTGTCACTGTTTGCAGATTACATAATACTATACATAGAGAATCCTAAAGATGCTACCAGAAAACTAGTAGAGGTAATCAATGAATTTGGTTAAGTAGCAGGATACAAAATTAATGCACAGAAATCTCTTGCATACCTATACACTAATGATGAAAAATCTGAAACAGATATTAAGGAAACACTCCCATTTACCACTGCAACAAAAAGAATAAAATTCCTAGGAATAAACCTACCTAAGGACAGAAAAGAACTATATGCAGAAAAGTATAAGACACTGATGAAAGAAATTAAAGATGATACAAAGAGATGGAGAGATACCATATTCTTCAATTGGAAGAATCAACATTGTGAAAACGACTATACTACCCAAAGCAATCTACAGATTCAGTGCAATCCCTATCAAACTACCAATGGCATTTTTCACAGAACTAGAACAAAAAAATTCACAATTTGTATGGAAACACAAAAAACCCTGAATAGCCAAACAGTCTTGAGAAAGAAAAACGGAGTTAGAAGGAATCAGGCTTCCTGACTTCAGACTATACTAGAAAGCTACAGTAATCAAGACAGTTTGATAATGACACAAAAACAGAAATATAGATCAATGAAATATTATAGAAAGCCCAGAGATAAACCAACACCCCTATGGTCACCTTATTTTTGATAAAGGAAGCAAGAATATACAATGGAGAAAAGATAGCCTCTTCAATAAGTGGTGCTGGGAAAACTGAACAACTACATGTAAAAGAATGAATTTAGAACACTCCCTAACACCATACACAAAGATAAACTCAAAATGGATTAAAGACCTAAGTGTAAGGCCAGACACTCTAAAATTCTTAGAGGAAAACATAGGCAGAACACTCTATGACATAAATCACAGCAAGGTCCTTTTTGACCCATTTCCTAGAGAAATGGAAATAAAAATGAAAATAATCAAATGGGACCTTAAACAAAAGGGAAACTTAAAAGCTTTTGCAAAGCAAAGGAAACCATAAACAAGACAAAAAGACAACCCTCAGAATGGGAGAAAATATTTGCAAATGAAGCCACTGACAAAGGATTAATCTCCAAAATTTACAACAACTCATGCAGCTCAATATCAAAACAAAGAAACAACCCAATCCAAAAATTGGAGAAGACCTAAAGAGACATTTATCCAAAGAAGATATACAGATTGCCAACAAACACACGAAAGGATGCTCAACATCACTAATCATTAGAGAAATGCAAATCAGAACTACAATGGGGTATCATCTCACACCAGTCAGAATGGCCATCATCAAAAAATCTAGAAACAATTAATGCTAGAGAGGGTGTGGAGAAAACGGAACCCTCTTGCACTGTTGGTGGGAATGTAAACTGATACAGCCACTATGGAGAACGGTATAGAGGTTCCTTAAAAAACTAAAAATAGAACTACCATACCACCCAGCAATCCCACTACTGGACATATACCCTGAGAAAACCATAATTCAAAAAGAGTCATGTAGCATAATGTTCATTGCAGCTCTATTTACAATAGCCAGGATGTGGAATCAACCTAAGTGTCCATCAACAGATGAATGGATAAAGAAGATGTGGCACATATATACAATGGAATATTACTCGGCCATAAAAAGGAACGAAACTGAGTTATTTGTAGTGAGGTGGATGGACCTAGGTCTGTCATACCGACTGAAGTAAGTGAGAAAGAGAAAAATAAATACCGTACGCTAACATATATATATATGGAATAAAAAAAATGGTGCTGAAGAACCTAGGGGCAGGACAGGAAAAAAGACACTGATGTAGAGAATGGACTTGAGGACATGGGGAGTGGGAAGGGTAAGCTGGGGCGAAGTGAGAGAGTGGCGTGGACATATATACATTACCAAATGTAAAATAGATAGCTAGGGGGAAGCAGCCACATAGCACAGGGAGATCAGCTTGGTGCTTTGTGACCACCTAGGGAGTGAAATAGGGAGGGTGGGCGGGAGATGCAGAGAGAGGTGATATGGGGATATGTGTATATGTATAGCTGATTCACTTTGTTATAAAGCAGAAACTAACACATCATGGTAAAGCAATTATACTCTAATAAAGATGTTAAAAAATAATGTTTTGTTACACTCAGGGAACATCATGATATATATATTTGCAATTTGACATATATATTTAGAGGACAATTCTGCAAAGTAAATTACATTTGAGGATTTTACAGTGTTCCTTACTGCCTTGAACTTTGATATATATATTTATAGGACAGTTCTCCAAAGTAAATTACATTTGAGCATTTTACAATGTTACGACTTTAGGAAGATCTTTCCTTTTTATGTCAATTTACTTGATAAAAATAAGCCTGGCAGGAAATAATCAACTTAGCCACCTTAACAAAGTCTCTTAATATTCCAAGTGCATGTCCTTGGACAATATTTTATTAAATTACTTCATTAAAACAAATGTTCTAGTCAAGCATTTGTTCACTGTCATCTAAGCTGTTGAGCGGGCTAGTTGACTTTTCCCTTTGGGCCATTCCCTATATTCAAAGTGCTCAGAGGAAAGACAGGTGATCCCAAGGGAAGCTACAACTTCACTTCTCTAACCTCTGGGAGCTGAACCACCACAAGTTGCTATCCTTCACTGGTCTGTGACCACACTGCTTTCTTTCCAGAATACTTCCTATACCATTTGTTTTCTTTTCCTGCCATAAAAAGTATTAAAATGATGATAATGCTTTGAGCTGAAAAATACAAAATTTGACATGAGAAGTGAAAAATAACCTACAGAAATTAGTAGTTTAATACATACTCATTAAACTGGGATTCCATCCCCTTCTAGGATGTAAATTTTGACAAACTGGTAAGTTTTTAAGGAACATTTTAGAGAGTTACAGGGTTCTTTCCTCCAGATAGTAACACAATACAGTATTTTATTTTATTGCCAATAAAAATTTATTGTACTTTTTTAAAGAAAAACAGTCAGATCTCTTGAACTTATGATGTACCAAGACAGAGTAGATTTTCATAAACACTGTTGCAGCTAATTCTCACAATAGCCCTAACAAGAGATGTTATTATCATTTCTATTTTTAAATTAAGAAAATACACAATAGCAGTAAATAGTAGGACTGATGTTAGAACCCAAAGAATTTCCAAAACAAAGAAAAGAAAAGCATTCAAAGTCAATTTAAAAGGAGAGTGGTATTTAATTATATAGCATTTATCACTTTCCAAACAACAACACTGATCACTAAAGACCAGGATTTTCAAGACCCTCCAAAACTCTCCCCCATAAAATATCTTTACTTCATGTTTATAAAGAGTATTGTACATGAAATTATAAAATTTGATGTCTTGATATTTTAAATCCACTTTTTTTTTTTTTTTTTTTGGCCACACCACGCAGCTTGTGGGATCTTCATTCCCTGGCTGGGGATTGAACCCAGGCCCTCTGCAGTGAAAGCACAGAGTCCTAAACACTGGACTGCCAGGGAATTCCCAGATCCAGTTTAATTTTTAACAAGCACAATTTTTTGAGAAACTGAAAAAAAATTTTTAAAGAGAGACAAAGAATTAAGGTGTTATGCAATTATTCTGACTTAGAACTTTTACTATTTATATGATATATGTAGTTATTATGTTGAAATTTATTTAATCAATCAGAATAATTTTTTACTTGTCAGGTTATAAGATGCTTTTCAAGTATGTTAAATTTTTCCACTATATATAGAACAAAAAGTTGTCATCACTGTCAGGTAACATAGACAACCATCCTGATACCCTTACCTGTAAAATCGGGAATGTGCTCATAAGTAAATTATTGTTTCTTAGAGATCATTTTTAAACGACAAATCACTGATGGTGTATTATTTAAGTACATGTTTCTAATACATGCAGGAATATTTAAACCCAATAGATATTCATAATTATCACTAAGAGTTGATCTCATCCTTCTAAAAGTCCTGTATTCTCTTTATTCTGTCTGGTCTAGTAGTTAAGAGTTGTGATGCTCAGGAATTTGGCTGGTCTGATTTTGAATTCTCCTCTCTGACCTTTGGTGTTTGTGTGGCCTTGTCTAATCTTCAAAAAGGCCAGAGGAGCTCTCATTAAATATCGTCTGATAAATATTAGCTATTCACTCAAAAAATGTTACTTAAGGGTCTACTTAAAATCTATTTATTTATAGATTCTCTATAAATATCTGGAGTTCCTTAGAGTATGATACACTGTTGCTTATTCATGCAAGAAGTTCACCTCCTAAGAGAAGGGATTATTTACTACTTCTGTTTCTATAGCCCTTTCTGCTAAAGACTCTCTGTCAGGTGAGGTCCCCAGTTATACTTACATCAACCACATCAATGCATTTTCTCACACAGAATCCATCAATACCTTGAAATACATTACTATGTGTGTAGAGAAAGAGCACACTTAAGTGGTAAAAATGTCTACTTTCATCTTTTGCAATTGATTTCAGAATTCCACATGTTCTTTAAAAGTAAACTTTAGAAAAATATGTGAGTGAAATATTTTAATATAATTATGATACAAAAAAAATCCAGGAAAACGATAGTTTTAATTACTCTTTTCACCTTGTATAGTTACATATGCCTAGAATAGACATCTAAATCTCTCTTCCAATTATAATGTAAGGAATGTTACAGAAGCGAGAAAGTTTAATAATTCCAATAATAAATATGTGTAAGAACACCTGAAGTGAGAGAGGTATTTAATCCTTTGTTAGGAGAAGCAGTAGGGAGTTCAATAGGAGTGAGTGCTACTACACATGGATGATTAGCTGGTTCAACTCTGAGCTGTACTTTTCTCTCCCACAATGCCCTGGGAATAACATCATCTATCCTAAAAAAAACTGTGAGGCAGCATAACAACAGAGACCTCCCAATGCCAGTCAGGTTTCAACTGGGTGACAACAGGGTAAAAGTAGAACCTGATGTGGCTGGAGAGCAGATAACAATAGATGCAGGCCAACATACCCAGAAGAATCTACAAAGAAAACCTAACAAAATCTACACAGACCAAATAAGAGCTATCAGCATGGTTGCCTACAGGATCAACTTTTAAAAGTCCACTATACTCTCTTACATCATTAATTACCCACCAAAAAAATATAATAAAAAACATAATGAGGTATTATTACAGAGGCAAAAAAAGCAAAAGAGGGGTAAAAAGGAAAATATCTATTAAAGGATATCAAGAAATAAATTGAGAGATTTTACCATGGTTGGATGACACCCCAAAATAACATATAATTGTAATGAAATTACAATGAAAATTTTAATACACCTTTTGGGGATGTTAATAAGATTATTATAAAATATAGATTAGCAAATTAATGTCTATAAATATTATGTAAATTATTGAAAGAAGAGCAAATTGAATCAAATACAGTATATCAATGTTGTGTTTTGTAATTTATTATTGTAGCAATTGGTAACTCTCACACAAAATTACAGCATGGACACTTATGATCAGTTTTTGGAAGACAACATTGGGCCATTTTCTGATATTCCATTCCAAAAGAATTCATCAGTAGTTAGAATTTAGGATTGCGCTCCAAGTTTTTCATCACTTGAACAAAGACTCCAAGGCATAGAGGTCCCAGGAGGCCAAATGTTACTCAAACTTCCATGATGTCAAGAAACAGCTGATCAAAAAGCTATATAGCAAATGACTGTGGTCAGAAAATGTTCCATGTTATTACTGTGGAAATGTCAAAGAGCCATCCACATGAAGGATTCTATATTTGATTTCGTTTTGAAGTGGGATGTGACTATTTTTTCAGTTTAGAGATTTGGCCTCCATCTCACTTTGTTGCAGGTTGTACAGTAAGGGGAATGAGAGAAAGAGACAGAGACAAAGACAGATTGATAGAAGCCACTAATAATATTTGAAACCAGAGAATCAATGTTTGAGAGAGAAAATGGCAGCATGATTGCCACACCCAGTGTTCACCACACAGAGCTCATTAGTTCAGACTAGCTTTTAGATTAAAGAATTTTATTCCACTGTTATGTTTTATACAGTTGTTTAACAAGAACATCTCACTCTCAATCTATGGGGTTTACAGTTTACTATTTGCAAGTGAACATATTTGCAATGACATAAAACTGAAATTACTGTTCCTGAGGAAAGTTCTATATCACATAATAAAAGGTTAGATAATGTAAATCACCATCACTGGTCAGTATTTATAACATGTCCATTGTTTTTAGGCACTTTAAGATATCTACAACATATGGGAAACATTCTATTCTTCTATAGAGCAGTTTACAACTCTCAAGTCCATAGCACAGAAATGCATATGTTTTTTACAAACATAAAGTGATTGTTTATATTTTTACAGTTTCATAGTTAACAAAATGTTTAACCTATTATTAACTAAAGTCCAGAGTTTACAATAGGGTTCACCCCTTGTGTTGTAAAAGGTCGATGGATTTTGATAAATACATAATGTCCTATAACCACCATTATGGTATCATACAGAATAGTTTCAATGACCTATAAATTCCCCATACTCCATATATTCCTCCATCCTTCCCGCCCTCTGAACCTCTGGTAACCACTGATATTGTTACTGTCTCTATAGTTTGGCCTTTTCCAGAATGTCATATAGTTGGATTCATATAGTATGTAGCCTTTTCAGACTACCTTGTTTTACTAAGTAAGATGTATTTAAGTTTTCCTCCATGTCTTTTTGTGGCTTGATAGCTCACATCTTCTTACCACTGAATAATATTCCACTGTATGGATGTATCACAGGTTTTTTATACATTTAACTATTGAGAGACATCTTGATTGCTTCCAATTTTTGGTGATTATGAACAAAGCTGCTATAAACATTGGTGCATAGGTTTTAGTGTAGACATAAATTTTCAAATACTTTGAGTAAATATCTAGTACTGTAATCACTGGGTTATATGGTAAATCTGTGTTTAGCCTTGTAAGAAAAGGCCAAACCGTCTTCCAAAGTAGCTACACTGTTTTGTATTCCTACCACTAATTAATGAGAATTTCTGTTATTTCACATCTTTGCTAGCATTTGGCATAGTCAGTGTTTTGGATTTTATCATTCTTAGGAATGTGTAATAGTGTCTCATTGTTGTTTTAATTTGCAATTTCCTAAAGTAGTATCTTTCCATATGTTTATTTGCCATCTGTGTATCTTCTTTGGTGAGATGTCTATTCAGATATTTAGCCCATTTTTGATTTGATTTGGTTGTTTGTTTTCCTGTTGAGAATTCTTTATATATTGGCTTGCTCAAAAAGTTCGTTCGGGTTTTTCTGTAAGATGTTATTTGGCTACAAGGTCATGTCAAATACATGTTTCACAAACATTTCCTCCCAGTCTGTGACTTGTTTTACTTTCATATTTTTTAAATTAAAGAATTACAAAAAAGAGACTGCAATATTCTGATTATCCATGGTAAAGATCACAAAAAAAATATGAGTTCAGAAGAAACTTTCTTCTGAGTATGAATATTTGCATGAGGTACACAACTTTCTACACAAAGTCCTTGTTTGGTACTTTCTAGAAATGTCTCTGAGCTGGTTGAGATCATATTGTCCCTATGTTTCTTTCTCTGGTAGTTTTAAAAACACTTCATTTATTAGCGGCTTCACAGCATGTTGACCCGTAAAAGAGCATTTCATGCTCACATTGGACAAAATTAGTAAAACAAAAGAAACTTGAAACAAAACACTACAAAAAAAGGAACCCAAGGAGGTGCAATTGAGAAACTGATATGCTGATATGTTCCAGAATAAAAAAGCAAATCCTTCAATTGTTATCATCTTTTGAAAAAGAAATAATGACATGTTTTTCTCTTATTTTTTAGAAGTCTGGGCTCAAAGACTAACAAAAGCTACCCATCTCTACCTCCTTTTGTTGATAACTGGTCAATAAAACTCTTGAAAGTAACATTCTACCACTGTGTCCTTCATGTGAAACCCAGAAAGAGAGATATTGACTATAATATCTTAGAGGTCCTGCCCTGTGTTTGACCATCCCTGAACTCATTTTCCTTCTTTTTCTTTTCTTCCTACTTGGTCTGTTTTGATTACTCCATGTTTAAATACACTCTGCATAGCTCTCTAGAATTTAGAAAAGCAAGTAGCTATGGAAATCTAAAGAGGTGATACAGAAATATCATAGCTGATTTCACTATAGAGTCTCTGCCTCATATGAATTAGGGATATTTCTCAAATAAGAAAAAATGTGCATTTAATTGATGGAAAAAAATTCCTAGATTTTATGAGTCAAACTGTGTCCCCCCCAAATTCACATGTTTAAGTCCTGGCCCCCAGTAACTCAGGATGTGACTGGATGTGGAGATAAAACTTTAAAGAGGTAATTAAGGTAAAATTAGGTTATATGGTTGGTCCCTAATCCAATATAATTGGTGTCCTTATGAGAAAAAGGAATTAGGATGGATAAAACACACAGACCTGAGGACACAGTGAGAAAGTGGCTGTGTAATGAACAATGATAGGCCTCAGAAGAAACCAAACCTGTCAACACTTTGATCTTGGACTTCTAGTATAAAGAATTGTGAGAAAATAAAGTTCTACTCTTTAAGCAACTTAGTTCATGGTATTTTGTTATGGCAGCCCTAGCAGACTAATATATCAGAATTCCTCATGTGTCTACTTATTAACAACAAGAAGGTTCAAGATGACATGAGGCTATATGTTAAAAAGCAAACAAACAAAAAACACCAACTCTTCCTTGTACTTAAAATATTTTTAAGAGGATTATGCAGAATGCTTACTATCTTCCAATTTTCCCTATATGAGCAGTATATGATAGTTCATACTGCTGTTAATGAGATGTAAAAAATAAAGAACAGCAGTAGAAAGGGTTTCCTGAAGCATTTGATAGAGCTGCTCTTTTCTCTCTGCACCTGCTTAGTTAAGCTTTTTAAGCACAAGTCTATTTGTTACATAACTGGATAATGACTTAATTTGAACGAGTTAACAATTTCACACCTTCTAAGCATAAGGTGAATACTAAGTAAAATCACTAATCTAATATCCTCACATAGGTCACTTTTATTACCTATAATGGAACAATGAGATAAACTTGCACTTTCAAATTCAAACACTCGATTACTTGCACTAATGGAGGGGATAAGAACCATAGATAATCTGAGACAGTGTCATTTAGGCTTAGCTTTGGAATATGTTTTGTATTCTCATTCCTTCATCCATCCAAATAATGAAGTTACAGTATTGAAAACAAACACCAGAATCTCTGAAGTCAACCGCCATACATCTGTGCCTAAGATTTCTTTATAATGTACTCCTTGATGAGGAAGCAAGAAATAAATCCTGTAGGTTTTTAGAAAAGGGAACAAATCCTGTAAGTTTTTAAAATATGCCATTTATCAGGCCAGGCCACGGCCCGGGGAGGAGGATCCCCCATTATATTTCTATTGCCTAATCTGTGCCACTGCCAGTCTGAATTGATTTCTCAGCATCACAGTTACTGATCTGAGTTAAATATGGGAAAGGTCATTATTTCTTGAGACCCTAATGTCTTTTTCATCATTTTAATAGCACAAGTTACCTTACAGATTCATTATTAATGCTGGAAAATAATGAAGTGACTGCTTTTAAAGAGATAGACTGCATGATTAGTTAAGTTACAGTGATAATAGGTAAAGGGCAACTGTACATCTCTGGTATAACAAATACAACATTCAGTTTCAGAACAGACCTTAAATCCCAACCTCACTATCTCCTCAACAGAGTGTCCATGGCAATCAATATAAAACACATATCCTGTTTTCTCAGCCCATGCTTAGAACTATGAATGGTTTCTCATTGCACTTAATAGAAAAACCAAACTTTTCTATGGCAAATTTCTACTTGATATGACCCCTGACTACCAGCAAACATTTGTTTTTAAACTTAACTAACATTTACTGAATACCCTAGGTTCCAGGTTCCCAAAAATAAAAATATGAGTGAGACAGAAACCCTGTCCCCATTATATTTTCCATACAGAATGGGGCAGATGAAAAATAAAGAAAGAATGACCATTCAAGAGAAAATATTTTAAGTGTACTAGTAGTTTTGAAGAAAAAATTTAAATTTTAAAGTTTTATGAAAGAGGTGGCCATAATGATTGCTCTAATAAGTGATGTAGGAACTGGATATTTATATATGGAGAGGGTAATTTAGTATATGGGCACAATCTGAATAAGAGTGGTGAGACCAAAAAACTCAGTTGTCCAATTTGGCTAGAGCATAATAATAAATACTAGCATTGTATAAGCAATATACCATATTTTCATTGATGAGATCATGTAATTTTCATACTAACCAAATAAATTAGATACTATTTCCAATTTATAGATTAGTAAACAGAATGAAATGGAAAAGATCTGAGTGACCTATTATTACAGATCTTCCAGGAAGCAGATGCTGAGAAATAACTACATATGCAAGAGATTTATGAGATAAATCTCATAAATCTCATAACTGCCTGTGTCGGTTAAAGAGGTGGGAGCCGCTAGAAGCTGTGACTGTCAGATTGTGAAACAGACCTACCCTGAGTGAAGGAGAGAAGGAAGGAAGAAAAATCGAATGGAAGCATTTTAAAATGCAATGAAATGTCAAGGAAACTTTAGCAAGGCCATCTGGTATTCTTCAAGAGAATCACCATCAGAGGAGTCATATGTCTTTCCAGAATGGACCTGTCTTATCCCTGCCATATTCAGTCATTTGTTGGGAGCATCCAATGGGAAATGGTGCTTTAACACCAACCACAGTGATGGGTTTCAGAGCACAGAACCTGGGGTCATAGGTCAATTAGTTCCTGCAGAGATCTGAAAGGAGTATTCTCAAGGTCACTACAGTAACAAACCCAACAAGGCACTGAACTGATATTCCAACCAAGTCTATGCAATGAATTTAAACAAAGTACAAAAAGATGGGCCTCCCTGGTGGAGCAGTGGTTGAGAGTCCGCCTGCCGATGCAGGGGATACGGGTTCGTGCCCCGGTCTGGGAGGATCCCATATACCGCGGAGCGGCTGGGCCCGTGAGCCATGGCCGCTGGGCCTGCGCATCCAGAGCCTGTGCTCCGCAACGGGAGAGGCCACAACAGTGAGAGGCCCGCATACCGCAAAAAAAAAAAAAAAAAAAAAAAAAAAAAGAAACACACACACACAAATAGCATTATGTGTACATTTTTCTCTCATGGACTAAGTCCTTCAATAATCATTTGGCCTCTATATATTTTCTCGTACCATTAATTTAGCCATGATAAAATGTTGACTTCTTGTTAAATTCTCTTCATATTAGATTGCATTTACTAAGATGCTTTTTTTTTTTTTTTTTTTTTTTTGTGGTACGCAGGCCTCTCACTGTTGTGGCCTCTCCTGTTGCAGAGTACAGGCTCCGGGTGCACAGGTCCAGCGGCCACGGCTCACGGGCCCAGCCTCTCCACAGCACGTGGGATCTTCCCGGACTGGGGCACAAACCCATGTCCCCTGCATTGGCAGGCAGACTCCCAACCACTGCACCACCAGGGAAGCCCTAAGATTCTACATTTTTGATTCCTGAATATTTTCAAACAGTAACAGAATTTCAGGTTTCAGAAGCCTAGATTGATATAGAGGTCAATTAGTCCAACCCACTCATGTTACAGATGAGCTAATTCAGGCCATGAGAGACTTCATGCCTTCCTCTGAATCACTAAAAGAATTAGTGACAGATGGGATTGAGTGCAGATGTCCTGACTCCTGTTTACAGTTACATTACATTTTCCTCCCATCTCTCTTATTTTATTGTTTTACTTTCCTTATATGTAATTACTTCTATCATGATATCCTTATAAATTCATTTATCATGCCCTGCTTACTATTACATAAGAGCTAGTATTCTTAAAGATACAGCATAAATTTCATAGTACTCTTCAATTTTCATAGTGTTCATAACTACTAGCTCATGTAGTTTTCATGTGTTTTTGTTTTAGTTATTGTTTCTTTCTCTATTTGGCTAACAACAACAAGAAATTAAATTGAGTGAAAGCAATTTGATATATGACAATTAGCTTTATTTATTTTTTTCATTTTTGTGGCCAATCCAAATACTAACGAAACACGTCATCTGAATTTGGTCTCAACTGTGCTGAATGAGCAAGTGCTAAGGAGATGGAGATTAATAGCAGCAGTTTTTTTTTTTTTCTTTCTATTTGGCTTGCTCATTTCTGTTTCAGAGACTAGTTTCAGTAAACCATGGATGTAAATGAAACTGCATGAAATTGCTACTATTCAACCACTTTGAACCTATAAGACTGGCAATTTCATGTGTTTCAGCTTAATAGATTCCTGTCTTGAACATTTGGAATATTGAAATATTTGGGAAAAGTTTATCAGAAGGAAATATTTCAGTTATTAAATTCACAGAACATCAAAATCACATAAATCTATAGAGGATTCCTCATCCAATTCTTTACTCCAGGCATGAACTCTATAGTCTCCCATGTAACTTGTGTCATCTGCTCTTTGAAGACAGCTAACAAGAGCAGTACATTCTAATCTCAGACAGCTATAATTTTCAGGGAATTCTATCTCATATTGAATTTCCTAGGAACTTTACCCACTGATCTTAGTTATTTCTTGTGCCTATAGACTCAGGTTAGAGTATCATCCACAAGACAATGAATTCAATATTTTTTTTTAAAAAAACAGATTTTTCCTAACCAACATCTTCTTCTTAAATTTGAACTTCTCAGTAACCCTGATCATTCTCCTCATTCTATAAAGTTCTATCACATCCTGGTCATTGTCTTATGGATGCCCCAGCTTATCAATATCTCCCTCAAAATATGGTTCCAATGACTGAACACAGTATTCCAGATATGATTTTACCTGAGGAGATTTAAATTTAATATGATTCTTACTTCCTTGGCACAGTCAATATTGCCAATAATTGTTATCATCAAATTACAAACATAAAGCTTAAATGTCTAACTAGTCAGACACTGAGATGCTTCCAAGGATCTGAACTGTTTGTTTGAAATTACAGTCATAGAAAGGATTTTTTTTTTCACTTTCTATTTAAATGTGTTGGCGTTGACAGACTATGTCACATTTAGACAGTGCTGTAGAATGTGGAGTATATTGGTCTTTTTCTATATCCTGAGGAAACATGTCACCAAATTTCCCACCAAAAATTATTTTATATTAGAGACCATGTCATGAATATCATCATCAAAATTGGAACTAATTGGCACTTTTCTCAGTTGAAACCTCAGGAACTGAAAAAGACCTAGAGATTGCCTGAGGCTCATAGGCAACATCTTAGAAAAAAATTTTGTTGGAATATTTATATGGATTTCTAGTGTGTTTCACTAGAGGTGTGGAAAATAAGTTTAACAACTTACTAATTAAAATTTATGACTAATTTAACCAATAAATATAAGATAATGTTTATTTCATCAGTCTCTATTATAATTGTTAATATTTCAATTACTGATAATACTACTTCATATGACACCTACTTATTCTAAACTCTATGGAGCTTAAGATAAATTTAAAAGAATTAATTTGCTTCAAGTTGTATACAGTTTTATTACAATAATATCATGTCTCTCCTCCATTGTAAGCCCAGCCACTAAAACATACTTAACCAATACACTCTTTCTTTAACTGACAAGTATATAATATTTTTTCTAGTGGAAAACAGTTTCTTTATACGGGTGAGGTTGTGAACAGTAGTTGTTTTGGTATCATGCAGGCTATAAGAATATTTTTTTAAATCAATATCAAGGTCACTATGTAGCATATAACCAATTTTATTCACTTTTTTGACTAATGACTACAATTTTCTTTCACAGTAGCATAACAGAGAAATGAAGTTGTTTTAAAGCCAACTGTATTAGCTCTCTTTGACATATACGTTGAAAGAGGATACCAGGGTTTTTATATAAAAATAATGCATATTTAGGCAGAGTTGACGGCTACTTTTAAAGTGACAGTTACCTTAAATTACTATTGGTATCACTGTGATATAGCAAGTGTAGTTCTGTTTTGAACTGAACAGTTTTGAAGTAAACATTTTAGGTTATGACAAGGTCAGTTTAGTTTTGGAGTCTGTCTCCAAGGACATTACATTCAGGAGTGGCTGAATTTCTCAATCCGTTAAATTTTACTTAAAAATAAATAAATAAAATAAAAAACAAAGTAGAGCAACACAACAAAGCTCTCTGATTGGGAAACAATGTTTCTGCCTCATGTAAATGCATGCATTGTTTACATTTGGAGTGTTATACAGTGCTATTCTTTTCTTCACTCCTAATACCTTATCATTCTTTTGATCAGCAATTCAAAACCACTAAGATGATACCTACTATGCATTCTATCTTCTTCTCTTTCAAATTGCTCTTGGAATAAATATTTAAGGTATGTATACAGTAATCTTTCATTTTACACAATTGTCTTCATAATATTCAAATTAATCATTTCTTGTAACATTTTACATTTTTTTAACCTCATTTTTTGTAAGTTTCAACTAGGAGGTAAGGTACACTAAGTTTCATTGACGGCTACTCAGGGTAACTAGGTTATACACCTATGTTTCCAATAGTAATTCAAAATACTATTTTAAAATTTATTTAAATACCAGACTGATGGCCTCTGGACTGGGGGTGTGGTCTTGGAAATAGGGGAGCAAGTTTCATCAGAAATGTTGAGTCATTACAGTTTGGTTCCCTGCTCATGCGTGCTAGGGATCTTTTACAGCCATTTAAACAATTGAGGAGCTTGGGATAATGTGTTTTTCCTTCTCTAAATTATTTTTATATTGGTCTAATAGTAGATTTGGCTAAGGGTGGAATATGACTCACTTCCAAGTGACCTCTCATCTACATCAAGCTAGCATACAATTTCCATTTTTACAATTATTCTTAAAAAACATTACATTTTGCATAAGCTAGCACTTTATTTCATAAACCAACTATTATATTACAAATAAAATAAAATGTTATTATCAAATGACCAAAGACATGAGGAAAGCCATTTATTGCAAAAAGCATTTTGTTTTGATAGAAACATTTTTTAAAATTTGATTTATAGATATATAGCTGAATGCCTGATTTCTAAATATATGGCAAAATTCTCTAAAGAGGGAAAAGAAACTGGACCAACATTTTAAAATTATGGAAATATTTAAGTAAATATAATTTCTTATCATTGATTGAAACATCTGGAAATTAAATAACATTATCATTATATTTAAATATTTTTTTTCAATTTCCATTTATACTTGTCATGGTACTTAAACTCTATTCCTTATTTTCCTGAAAACTGAGAATGAGACAGTCTGCTATAATTTGAAAGTGTTATAGTTACAACGACAAAGATAACATTCCTTAAATGTCTATAATTTTGCTGTTTTAATTTATTTTTAACAATTGCTATCATTATGTTGGTATTGTCATAATATTTTCATGCAGGAAAGTCTGTTTCTATTTATAAGAAAAGCCCCACAGATTAATATGTAAATATAGGTGAGCTGGCATTAATATTTTCTAAAACAATTCCACTTTCAATTGCAAATTATAATAAAATTGTTTTTAGTTCTAAATAGATTCTATTTAACTTGCTTTGTGTGTCTCTGTATTAAGATATCCTTACATGTTGAAGTGCTCACATCCTTCATCTCTTACTGTGTTTTACATGAATCTATAATGACATACATTTTCTAATTCTTTTCTACTTTGATTTCAATTCCAGTCCTGTATAAATGAAATTGACTATGTTTATTTTAGGGCTTTGTCAAATAAACATCAGCAAACAATTATTTTATAATTTTATGTTATGATAAGTATAAAATAAAGACATACACAGGCAAATGAATACTCTTCCATATGAGCCATTTTGTCTAGCATTTTCTAAGCACTCTGACCTTTAATGAACATTCAATATTTTATATGAATATACTTTAATTTTTCATTCAGTTTATTTGAGAATCTAAATATATATAATTATAAGGAAGAACACACTATCACTTAATTAAATTATATATTCCTTCAAGGAAAAGATGAGATTAAGTAATGCAAATAATTGACATATCAATGTAAATTTTGAGAACAAGTACAAAAAATTCTCTTTATAATAAACATCTCATCAATATTTTTATTACCTTCTGTTGTATTTTCCTCCTTTCTATAAGAAGAGTATTTATTTATTATAGTTGGATACCCTATTAAAAATTATCTCAGGGTGTGCTCAGAGCAGGGAGTCTGAAAAAATGGCTTGTCTGTTTACAACACACCCAACAGGAACCTGGGTTCATTGTGACAAGGGGCACAAAGCTTGTGGCCTTCCTATGAACAAATACCCAACACATATCCCCCTTCACCTCCACGTGGCTGCTGGGCAGGACTCAGTACTGGAAGGAAATCTACAGTATTTAGTGGGGAGTTTGCCACCTAGAGCCTGTCCAGTCCACGTGTGGGTGGGCCATGGGTGGTCTTATAGGTACAAAGGCTTTGAACCCCTCTCTTCAAGGAAAAAAGAAAAATAGATTCCAACTATATGTCATTCTGTAAAAGGCAAAACAATGGTGACAATAAAAAGATGAATGGTTGCCAGGAGTTTGGGGGGAGAGGGGAGATGAATACATAGAGTACAGAAGTTTTTATGAGCAGTGAAAATACTTTGTATGACATTATAATGATTTTATGTCATCATACTTCTGTCCAAACCCATAGAACGTGCAACACTATTCACTCCATAAAGTGAACCCTAAGATGAACTAGGGACTTTGGTGATTATGATGTGTCAGTTCAGTTCAGCCTTGGTTAAAAAAAAAAAAAAAGTCTTAAAAAGAATTAACACTCCGGGTAGACGTTTTTGGCAAAACTTTTGTTTCACTTTTATATATCTATACATATTATATAAGTGTGTGTTTGTTGGATTGTGATGTAAAATGTACTTTTAGGTTAAAAAAAGTTTGCAGGCTACTGTAGTTACACTGGCAAATACAAGCACAGATTAATCTCAAAAATCTTATCTCTGCATTATACAATGATACAAATATCTAAAATTCTATAAATAATTATAAACACCAGCTTTATAGTGGGATAAATAATTAATCGACCTTTTTTGAAGGGAAATTTGTAAAATTTCCTTTATATGCTTTTGTTACCAAGATGTTGAATGAGGCAACAACCAGAACAGTGATATAGTTACCGAACACTGGGATCGATGAGCTGATATTTGGTAACTTTTTGTCAATCTGAATTACCAGGTTTATTGTATCAAAGGCTTTGACATTCTGGGCCATCTTACTTATGATCTCTGAATTTAGAATGATAATATAGTCATTCCTCACAAATTAATCTCTATATGGGCAATACTCAAACTATGCATGAGTGCATTAAATCTCATTTAAAAATAAAAACCTTACATAAATCACTATAAAATATATTAATAGTCTAAGACTCCAAAGTAATTTATAAATATATTCTTTATAAGTTGGGGAAATATTTTCCCGTTGAAATAATATTATAGAAATGTAGTGATGATTTCAGATATAGTTATTTAAATTCTGCTAATGTCTGTAAGATATAGAACCTAGTGTGTATACACACACACACACACACACACACACTGTATGGTTTTATGAAGAGCTTGCAGAGTTCCACTTTAAGAAGTCAATTCACAGATGGAAGATAATCTCTTTCCTCTCACCACCCACTCAAGAAAAATTAGGTGACATCATCACCAAGCTATTGTAGGTAACAGGTTCTAACCTTTCTACGAAAGACATATCCCAAAGAGAGATGCACAAGTCTATGGTTTTCTGAAAAGCCTAAGTATCTAAAGAGATGTAGGGGAAAAAAATAAAGGAAAGATCATTTCAGTTTCAAGACGATTCATAATAAAAGCTTCCCTAGTATTTAATGGAATATAAATTGAAACACGCCCCCATAGTTCTCGAGATTTGTCTTGCATTTAATTTCCTTTTATCCCTCCAATTTCTTTAGCAGGAAAGGTAGCTCTTATGTGTCCAGTCCAATAGAGGCAGCATGAGTTCTCTTTAGTTTACTACATCATATTAACTTACTTGCTATTTTGACACTTTTAGTGGTTTTTTGTTGGTGGTGGTGGTGTTTTTTTTTTTTGGTTTTGCTGGGTCTTAGCTGCGGCAGGCGGGCTCCTTAGTTGCAGCTCGCTCTACTTTTAGGGGGATGTAGTCATTTTGATGTGTATGGATTCAGCAAAGAATCTGGCAACATCTCTGAGAAAGCCTTGCGTGTAAGATGAAGAAATATAGTTTGAAAATGAAGAAAACTGACTGGATTGATAGGCTTAATGCAAATGACTAAGCTGGAGGACAGTCTAATTAAGGGGCAACACCAATGTCAAACTGGGGAGAGTAGCTACAAGACTTCAGAAAATGCTGTTCTCTTTAACATGTTAATTAGTAATTAAGTGTCTTCAATTCATTAAAGAAGAAAATACTGTTCTTTATGATATTTGATAAAAAATTATGATAGAAGCGATTGGCAAAATGCCAAAAAACCAAAGTCTGGTTTCATAAAGGTCTCAACAGATTTATATGATCATCCAAATAAATTAAAATGATGTAACTGATGCTTCTTATGACTTAATAGCACCAAAGTATCTCTTTTCTTTGAAAACTTCTAAAATAGCATTATGGCACTATCAGACGTTTCACATCTGATATTTCCTTTCAATTTCTATTTCTCTTCCACATTTCCATGACCTTCAGGAGTGAGAGATAGTAAAAAAAAAAAAAGAAAAAAAAAGTATTAGAATCATCCCAATAACTATGATGTGTTGCTGGATATTTCATATTCATTTTTCTTCTCACTGTCATTTTGTGTTTTATCTTCTATAAGCTTGTCAATTATATTTTTCACTCAAAATTGCTTAAGATTAGAGAGTCTCTGTCCATGATCTGCTCAAAGATTTTGGATAGTACAGAGTTGGCACTATTCTAAATTAAGTCAAGTTAGTTCATTTTCAGACTAATGGAAAGTGAATGTAGTGTGCAACAGTATTTTGATTAAGCCATTTTTTTTTTTGGTACAGGTGCCTGAAGAAACCCAATCTTTGGTTGAGCAATAGAAACAAATGCATTTGTGATTTGAGCAATAGAAACAAATGCATTTGTGATTCTGTTTTTCTATCTTTTATTTATTTATTTATATTTTTTAACATCTTTATTGGAGTATAATTGCTTTACCACTTGTGATTCTTGATGCTTTATTTTCAGACTCTAAAGTCAAATTGGTAGGAGGAGGGTGATGGGAGTACACATCAATGCATTTTTAAAATTACTGTATATCATTAGTTTTTTCCACATAAATTTGAGAAACCACCCTTATAGAGATATTTAGGTACATATATAGAAAAGCCTGTGTTTTCTAGAGAATTCTAAGTGCCAATCCTATTTTTGTTGCTGAGTTTCTTTTTGATCTTGGGAAATCAAGTTAACCATTCAGGACTTCAGTTACCTTATCTGTAAAACACATAAAATATCTTCCTCATAGGACTTTTATTGGGAAAAGTAAATGCACACAAAATATCTAGCATATTGCTTGCCTGAATGACTTGATAAATGTTTGTTTTCTTCCCCAAATCTGAACCAATATATTAGGAGACTATGCACTTGAGTTGCCTGAAATCATAGGCCTTAAATATCATTTTAAAAAAGAAATTATGAATACTACACATATATTTGACTCAGTTCGTAATAGTTGGAGAAAAAAATCAAAACGTCTTTATTTTCTTTAAACCTCATCAAGAAAAAAGAGCTCTGTACAGGCATAAGTTTCCTAAAACCAAAGTGTTGCATTTCTTTTCTATGTTTACAACTTTCAGAAAGCTTAATCTATTTAATATGTTCAAGGTCCAAAATATTATTTAAAAATACATGGCATAAATATGTAGCACAGGTTTGGGATGTGTTAAAATGAATACCAGAGAGTGTTTTCTCTGATTGGGAACGGTATTTCTTATCTGGAGTGACATCAGGTGACACCCGTGAATGTTATTTTTAAATCATTGGATATGCTTGTTGTTCCAACTGCACCAGCACCTGGTGAAATATGCAGCTGAGGGGACTTGGCAATTTTAAAATAAGTGAATCAGAGATTATTTTTAATTTCAATTTCAAATGCTATAATCACCTGTATTTAATATTAGCCATATTTAGACAAGTTGCCTGTCTCCACTTAAACGTATCCTCTTTACCTCTGTCATTCTGCAAGCCAACGTTTTAACTGCTTTCTTTCAATATGTAGATTTATCTTCTCCCATGGCTGGGTTGTCATTAAAACTGTCACAAACTAATTATTTATGTATACCTATTTATTAGTAAACCAGTAAAATCTTCACCCTCACTGACTGCCTTTCTCCCAGGTCACCTTGTGAGCAAAACTTTGCATTTTTCAATTCGCTGTTGGTTTCCCAGCCATCTCTGTGTATATTAAAGCTGCTCTACTTTCCTTATGGCAAGTCTTATCTGACTAAGTCATATGCCTTCCAGTATTGCTACCCTTTTGTTATAGTCTTACCATTGTACTTTTATTAAAACATTTCTAGTAACAGCACATAAAAGGGTGTTATAACAAAGTATCCCTAAATCATAAAATTAAATTTGAGTTTTGTAATATCTGTGAATTAACCTAGAGCCTGGAAAATTTAGGTCATACATAGAAGGAAAACTCAAGCATATCAATAATGTGGAAAGTGCAAGGCAAATCACTCTTTTTTAAGATGCTAATATTTAGTGCCTTTAGATGATATTTGAGTCATCATAGAGTGCTAGAGTTTAGACTTTATATAAGGCATTATGTGTTAGGTATTGTCAGGGCAGCAAGGATGAAAAAAACAGTCTTTACTCTTATAAGGGACTTACAGTCTATTAGAGGAACTGCATGTGTATCTAACTACAATAAAGGTTAATGATAATAATAATAAAAGAAATACGTGAAACAAAGAGGGGAGAAAAAGAGAGAATTTTCTTATGTCCTGATTTTTTTAAGTCCTTCCAAGAACTATAGTTTATTAACTTGTCAGGGTGAGCTTATAATAACTACAATAAACCAAATGTTCATCAAATTGAAACAGATTTAGATTAAAATTTGGTTGTTTTTCTTATTTTGAAGAGACTCTATAATTCATGCTCTTAACTGAACTTAAACATCTTCATTTCTTTTTCACCTAATTTAAGTCATATTCCTTGTTCTTTTTCAGTCCCCATTAAACCATTAAACATTGATTAGCAGAAATGTTTAGGTATACATTATAATTTCGAATTTTGAATGATAATTTTGAACTTTAGGATTGATGGATGCTAAAGAATAGTAGTGAAGTTTGGAATTTTCTTGGAGGAATTATTATCCCACACAGCTGACATAAGATAAAACAGAAAGATACAAGAAGAATTTCTAGATATCAAACATATGCATCCAAAATGTAATGTTTTACTTGAATAAAAATATACATCTTATAAAAGGTAATGTCAGTTACCCAATATATAAAGCAGAAATCTCTCTAAAAAATGAAAATAAATTTTCAGAGGAGGAAGCAAACAACCAGAGATGGCCCATTCATGTATCCGTATCCTGAGAGATTTGCAACAGACAGTTTGGATTGATATCATTGGGGATAAAAAGACTTATCCTCACAAAGGAAATAAGAGCCGACATTTATCATTCTGACAAAAGGTCATGGGTTTGCTTTAAAACATGTTTCATGCAAATATTTAAACATATGGCCTGTAACCTCTCAATTTTGAAATAACTTGCTGTTGTTTAATAGTAAAATAATTATTTGTAAGCATTGTGTGTGTGTGGGTGTGTGTGTATTTTCCTAAGTGTCTGATTCTGCCTAGTAAATCATTCTCTTTAATGTCTTTTCTTTGTAGGGTCTTAAAGCTTAGTTTCCTAGAGAGGTCAAGACAGTAATTGGACTCCATTTCAAATATTATGATTGTGAAGTTAATTAAAAATACTTCTAATCCAAGGTCTTTCTTTTTCTTAGCAACTTAATATTATTTATAATCTTCAATAGTTTATTCTTCATAAGACCTAAAAAATATGAACTGTCTCTTTTACATAAAATAAAAGCAGATATAAAATAGATGAGATTAAATTGAAAATTTATAACTGGAAAAAGGATAATGAAAAAAGCTTTTGAAAAAAATCTTAACTAATTTATCATGACAGGCTGAAAAAAGTCACTTAAATCAGTTTATAAAATGACCTAAATTCTTCTACTGTGACTTGATTCTACAAGTTAAGATTTCACATATAATAAAATAATGACTTCAGAGATCAAATATCCCAGTGTCTGTTTGACAGATGAATAAAATTAGGTTAAGAAAAATTAAATTTTTTTTACGGTTTGTGGGCCTCTCACTGTTGTGGTCTCTCCCGTTGCGGAGCACAGACTCTGGAGGTGCAGGATCAGCGGCCATGGCTCACAGGCCCAGCCGCTCCATGGTATGTGGGATCTTCCCGTACTGGGACACGAACCCATGTTCCCTGCATCAGCAGGCGGACTCTCAACCACTGCGCCACCAGGGAAGCCCCGAAAAATTATATTTTATCATAAATAACAACAAAACTAAACAAATCTGGGCAACAGGTAAGTGCCAAAACTGGAAAATAGATTATGGGACTTGAAATCCAGAACTCTTTGAAGATAAAACGTTGGGATTCCAGTGTTCTGTTTTGTTGTGTTTTCCTGGCCTTCGTAAAGTAGTTTTTGTTGGTCTGTTATTGTTTATTTTAGGTTTTTATTTTTCAATAATCTTAAACTACTTCTCAAAGAAAAATAAAACATGATGAAAATTAAAGGTCACAGGAATCACAAGATTTGTCTAAAGATGTGAAAGGAACATCCCAGGCTCAATATTCAGAAGGTTATCTTAATTTGAGTTCAAACCCATATATTAATATAGTGTGTTGTTCAACCTCTTATCTTTTCCTTTTAAATTTGGAGGATATCACAAATATATTGTAATTGGAAAATAGAAAAGTTTTCCATAATATTTTATTGGCATCAAATTATTTTTATAAGTTACCTATGATCTAGTCTATTTACTATCCTATTCAAAATTATTTTTATTTTCTTTCTAAACAGTTTGGTTTCTAGGTGTAAAATGATGACATATTATTTCTTTCTTTTTTACATAATTTAGAACCTCCAGATCTCAATGGAAAGATTTTAATGTAAATTTCTACACAGATACTATACAAATACACAGCTTCTGGAGAAAAATCTAACAGAAATAGCATTATATAAAATTTTGTAGTAATGTTTATTTATGGACCCAGGGTTAAATTCTGCTTCAAAATGTAGGGAAATATATATATATATATATATATATATACTATATGTATACATATAATTTAATTGTATAAACAGACTTTATAAAGTATAGTTAAAAGAGTGTCTAAAGGGATACATTTATATTATCTGAAAGATCTATGATTTTGGTCATTGATAAATTAGTTATTAAGTGCAAAACCATTTAATGAAATTTTAAATTTTATTTTCAGAAGTTACTTTCTGTCATTTGCTATGAACTTATTTTATTTCTTAATTTAAATGTCCCTATAAATTTCTTCTGCCAAAAGAAAAGTCTTAGTCCAAACTCTTTCATGGTACCTTCACATTTTTGTTGAGCTCTGAAGATACTAGTATAAAATTTCCTATGCATATACATAATCAAAACTCCTAGCACAATGTCAAGCACAGGTACTTAATTTGTGTATTAAATTATTGATATCAGTTCAATTTGGTGCCATGAATATTTTTTGAGCATTGTGCTATATGTTGTGGGGAATTTTTTTTAAGTTGTTTTAGTCTAGGAGGAGGTCAGAAAGTTAAAAAAAATTAATTAGAGCACGATGCAGTTATGGAAGTGACATAAGGTAAGAAAATATACAGAGAAAGGAGGGATTAATCCTTCTGTGGTGGTAAGAGCAAGCTTATTTATAATGGTTCCATGTTACTGCAGTGTAGACTGTGACTGGTAGAGTGGCAAGGTGCATATGATTAATTAGCAAATAATTAAATAGGCACTTATTTTATTTCTACAATAATCTGGTATTGCATCAATAAAATAAAATCAAAAGTTATAAAAGAAGATGCAATAAATGTAAAGCAATTTCCTAAAATACCTGTAAATCCTATTCACATTGAATGTCAAAAACCTTAAAGAGTTGCAATTTTATAAAGTTTTATAAAATTTTATAAACTTACTTTACTTTTTTTTAAATGAACAACCAAAATTCCTTAACTATTGTTAAACATACCATGATAAAATGATGCAAGACAAAGATTTTGTTCATTTTAGCTCTAGTGAAACCATCACTTTCCATTTCAAAGAAACCAAATTTTTTAAGAATTTTATTGTCAAATGTCAATGAGAGTATCAAAACTTCTAATAGATATTTCTAATATTATAAGCATTATCCTTTCGCTCATTATTCCTTATGCCTGCTATTAAATGAAAATTGGAAAAATGTGTTTTAAATGGGATGTAAAAGATACTTTTATTGACAACTTCATATTAAGTAGAGGGAATGGTACTTAACAGACTAAAAGGTCTAAACTAGCAAATACAGCTAATAATTTATAGAACCCATTTTACTTGGGTAGAGCTAATAGGAATGATTAATGCCAACAGTTGAAACTTTGTAGTATAAAACATGCTATGAAAGAAAAATGTGTAAAGTTTTATTAAATTTATTTCCAGAATCGCTTATATGTAGAATCTTAAAAAAGGGTACAGGATGTCCCTGGTGGCACAGTGGTTGAGAATCCCCCTGCCAATGCAGGGGACACGGAATCGAGCCCTGATCTGGGAAGATCCCACATGCCGCAGAGCAACTAAGCCCCTGTGCCACAACTACTGAGCCTGCACTTTAGAGCCCGTGAACCACAACTACTGAAGCCTACGTGCCTAGAGCCTGTACTCCGCAACAAGAGAAGCCACTGCAATGATAAGCCCATGCACCGCAATGAAGAGTCGACCCCGCTGGCCGCAATTAGAGAAAGCCCACACACAGCCAAAAGCGACAAAGACCCAACACAGTCAAAAATATATAAATAAATAAATAATGGTAGCACCTTGATTTAAAAAAAATTAAAAATAAATAAAAATTTTAAAAGGGTACAAATGAACTTACCCACAAAACAGAAATAGAGTTACAGATGTAGAAAACAAACTTATGGTTACCAGGGGGTAAGAGGAGGGAGGGATAAACTGGGAGATTGGGATTGACATACACACACACTACTATATATAAAATAGATAACTAATAAGGACCTACTGTATAGCACAGGGAACTCTACTCAATACTCTGTAATGGCCTATATGGTAAAAGAATCTGAAAAAGAGTGGATATATGTATATGTATAACAGATTCACTTTGCTATACAGCAGAAACTAACACAACATTGTAAATCAACTATAATAATTTTTTTAAATCAGTTTTTTAAAACCTTCAATTATAAAAAGAATAAGATAATGGTTGTCATATTTAATATGAGTAAACATTCATTACTTATTTATCACAGGGCTATTGATAAGAAAAGTCTTATATAATTGCTTTTATGTGAGTTAAGTTAGAACATATACATTTGTATTAAAATAGTGAAAAAGGATAATAACATATAATTCCTTCAAGATACTTAGATTCAAAATGGGTGTAAGTTTTAAAAGATGAGGTATCCTTCTATCTAATAAAACTTGCTATAGGAACTTCAGTTACTAGAAATTCCACACAGCCTTTATGTATTACCTGTTCTGGACTCAAGAATCTGCATTGCCCATGAAACCTGGGTTTGCAAAAATCCAATACGGAGATTTGTACCCCACTATAAAATTGACCTTGAACACCACTTATTTGGCCTCTTTAATTCTCCAGTTTATTTCCTCACCTCATCAATCTCTTATTTGGCTTGATTTGACTCTGTCACTACTGTATCTCATTATATGGCATAAGAGTCAGTAATTATATGTTGACCATTCTCTTCTAGAAAGACTTTCAGGACCACTGTACGGTGTACATCTTGTCCTTAATTCTAAGCACTTTTCATTGACTCAAACTTCTTAAGCTCCTCACCAGAATGTGAGCTCCAATTATTTTTAGCCCTGTGTCCTATGTTACCAGCATCTGGTAAATAATAGGTGCTCTAGATGTTCACTGAATGAGTGAAAATATTTTTCCAGAAAGTTACTTAATCATTAAGGGGACATCATGGGAAATTAACAGTTTTGCATACCAAATAACACTAGTATTATTTCTCTCATACCCATAACCTTATATACTTTCCTCAACAAATCTTCAAAATGGGCCTTATTCATTTCTATTTTATATATTAGAAACCTGAGTTTCCAAGAAGTTAGAGACTTGCCTAAAATCACATATCTTAGCTAAAGATTCCACATGGATCTTTCCACTGGTTTCAATTAAGCCTAGAAAGAGCTATTAGGACATAAATATACATGTTTCTAATTATAACATCAATTACTTGCATATATTTCTTTAGAGTCTACTAGGCACTGACACATGCATTATTCAATTTTATCTAAAGAAAACATCCATTCATTTGATAGACCAGAGATCATAAATTGTGAATTTTTAAAGAAGCAGCTGAAGAGTAACTTTTTCTATGCAATGTCACTGGTTCTTTCAGAGTTGGCCATATCTTCCTTTTAAGTACAATTTCAATGTGTATATATCTCTAAATTGGACTTTCCAGGATTAATTATAACTAGTTGACTCCAGGTTTGTTTCCCTCACTTGATCATGACAGGCTTGATGTTAGGAATCTTAGGGGGTTGTTAATTTATTCAATTAATTCTAAGCACTTTTTTAAAGTGTGTATTGCTATATTTATCAGAAGACACATTATGGTTCAATTCCTCCATCACATGTATTAGAGGTGTGTAAATTCAACTCACCTGTATTCAAGAAGACATTTGCCATGAACATATACAATGCTAGACGTTGAGGGGAAGATAAGATGAAAACTTATATTTACTTTTAAAATTTTGTAAAAGTTTTAAGTCTAATAAAATAAAAATCTGGAAGATCTAATGAAAGAATTAGTTTCTCTCTTTATGTTTGTCAGTTTCTGCCATGAAAGAATTAGTTTCTCTCTTTATGTTTGTCAGTTTCTGCCTATCTCTTTTTCTCTGCTTTTCTTTGTCTCCTTGCTTTAATCTCTCTCTCTCTTTCTCATACACACACATACATACACACACACACAAACACACACACACGCAGAATTAATTCAGATGACACTTTCTGGCTCCTTCTCCTTCCCACATTGCTAATCCATAGTGAGAAGATCACAGAAATAATAGCACAGACAAATTATAACATGAATATAAACAGTTAGAATCAACAATTGCTCCCTGTAGATCATTTAATGTTTTATGTACACTGAAGTGCATATTAAAAATGTTATGAAAAAAACCCTGTAGTTTGGTAGTAATAAATGTAAGACAACATGGATCATAATGGGACAATGTATTATAATAGATCAGTAAAGATCAAATAATGGAAAATCTAATAGAAGTTAAAGCCATGAATAGCTGCACTCTAGAGTGGAGGAAAATTAAGCACATAGCAATTAAAGAGAAGTAAAGACAACATTTAATTCACATGGGGATAAATAAGTGAACTTGTCTCATGCAGTCCAGGACAATAAGAGAATCAATACACTTTTGTGTTCACAGATTGTAGAATTGACTGCCTACTATTATTACATATATATGTAAATATGTATGTTTAATAAAATGGCTAGTTGAAATTAAGATGTAAATCATAAGTTAAATTATTTTTTAATCAAACTTCAAAATCACCTGTGATTGTAGTTTGTCATATGATGTTAGGAAAGTGATACCGCTAGTGTGAATTATGCCGGAATTAGGGTATAATATTTATGGAGAGGTATTATTGTAATGCAAAAACAAAAACAAAAAACAAAACATGATACTAACATTATTGTAAGCACGAGAAAGGTAAATTAGGTTGTAAATAGTCACAGAAAGTAGGTATATGATGATATGAGAAAATAAAAGTCGAATAAATCCCTCCTATAGTGTGTACCAATGGGCATTTTAATATTACTAAAAATGTTACATTGACAATCGTTTTGAAAATGTGAAATGATAAATAGATTATAAGTGCTTATAAAAATGCTTGGAAATTTTAGAGTATCATTGTTTCTCTAAATATTGGAAGAGAATAATAATTATAAAATTTTAATTTCTATGAATTAGGCCAATTTGTTTCAACTTATGTGTCCTGAGTACTACTATGTCCAAGGCTCTGTGCAAAATACTGAAGAGGATAAGCATAAAAGAGAAGCAGAGTTAAATAAGTCATATCACTAGCTGCATTGGGGTAGCTAAATAGGGCAAGCCAAGACCCGAGGGAAATATTTACAGAAGTAAGCAGTGATGAGAATTTATGGAAAAACCATTGTCATCAGCAGTGCAACCTGCCCCAAGACAAAATACTTCATACAGATGGTGGATCTAAGATCTGTTTATAGCAGTAATAGGCATTTCAGACAGTGTGAATACTCACTTGGGCAGATTACACTTTTAACTATATTAAACATATGTCCTTTTAAGAGACACCATTAAAAAAAAAAGTAAAATATAGGGCAACACCATGATCAGAAATAAACTTTATGACATTTGGAAAATATAACACCAGAGTCAGATAATTCTCTTGAGCAGACGTGTGTTGTTTACGTTGGACACATTGAATCCCCCAAATGGAAGAGTCCCTAAACGCTCTTTCTCCAACTTCAGGGTCTAAACGAATTAGAGGAAGCAGAACAATAAATTCAAACATACTTGGGTTGGAGTCATAGTTAATAAATTATCTGTACTGTTTTAGACAAGAAACCTTATCTCTTGGAGCTTTTATTTCTCTATCTGTAAAATGGAGAAAATACATAGGTATAAGTTTGTCTCAACCTATCTTGTGTAGTTACACTTATCTCTAGTGTCAAACAGAGTGGCACAAAGTATACATTAAACATTTCTTGAATAAAAATACTTATACAATTCCTGGTATATTGTTTTCTGCTTTGTGGGCTGTGGGCTTAGTTTACCTTGTTAAGCTACCATTGCACACTGCATTGATCACAGCTATGGTGATAAAACTATTTATTTAGCATTATTTTTATTCCCCTACCTTTAACTAGACATAACCCAATAAATATATGCTCATTCTATAAGATAAGCACTCAATACATTTGAAAAAAGAAAAAGAAACAAACAAAAAGTATTCTTACCAGGTTATTAGTGTATGAGTTTCCATAATTGATAACTGCCAATGCTTGCCCTAAAGCACAGAGAAAGTTTTCCCTAGGCTAATTAAGTTTTCCTTCTATACTGAAATTCACAAAATAATGCTTTACCATTTACACTTTACTTTCACATTTATATTCCAATTTGAGTTATTCATTCATTAGAAAACGCTGAAGGGTCTATCATCTACCAGGGGATTAAAGCAAGATGGTTCCTGCCTACAACATGCCCACAATTTAGCAGGAAATTGAGTCATTTGTTTTTCAAAAACCCTTGTGATATCATTAGGACATCTATTTTTAGCTTAATGTACAGATTATTGAACAAAAACTTAGAGATGTTTAAATGACTTTTCCCAGATGATAATTAATAGGTGTCAAGGTCTTCTGAGAATAGGGTTCCTTCCACACACTGAGTTTTCTTATGTATTTTCAGGTTCATCCTCAACCAAAACAGGCTTTCATGTATTTCAAAATAGAAATCAATACACTGCCTTATTTTATCTTTTCTAGGATAAAACATTTTAAACCTGTAAACCTCTTTATAACTTTTCTATATCTTCTTAGCTTCACCAAATATTATTAAAGTTGAACTAGTCACCTGATGAGTTATAATTTTTAAATATTAGCATCTGATGAATTATTTTAAGAAAACAGGTATTTGATTATACTTTGATTTGTGACTCATGACAAAATATGATGGAAGAGATCCCAAAAAAAACAGTATTCACTGCCTTTTAAAAATCTGAATTATCGAGAAAGCTATCAGAAAATTATAATTTATTTTTATTTTTGTTAACATAGAAGAAAAGCTCATGCAGTGTGTTTGCCCATAATAGTCAATGCCTGAAGCCATCTCATATTTTTGGCACTCATTTTAAATCACATTCATAACAACATGTTTAAAATGAAGGCAAGCTGTCATAAGGCAAGCTGGGGGTAAAAAGAGTTTGGCAGTTTAAAAGCTACAGCACATTTACCAATCTGAATATTCAAGAATTGTAAATCATTAATCATAAGTAAACCACCTGCTGAGGACACTCTAAGCTAGGATAAAGATTTGCCATGTGTATAATTGTCAGTTTCAGACTGAATTTTTATCCAGGGAACAATAGTATTCAAAATTATTTGGGTGAAACTTTTATTAACTCTGACAATAAAAATAATTGTATTCCTCACTGTATTTCAAATACTGTGATAATCCTGTTTAAAATGACAATTGTTTTATATTCCCTTGCATATTTGACAATTATTGAATAGCTCACTCTTAGAGGTGATAAGATATTTAACCATTTTATATGTGAGGATTCTAAATTCTCCATAACAAGCATAGATTTCACTGCCACAGCCTCTCTGACCTTCTACCTTCCCACTCACCTGTACTCTGCCTCATTGTTTTAATCCTTATTTCTACTGTTTATCTATATTCTTCCTTCATTCCACACTGTAGTCAAATATAGGCATTTACTACATTTCAGTCATCAGACAATAACTTCTTTCTTCTTAGATCTTCAAGCTCACCACTATCATCACATCTGTCCCAGCAAGCACTCATTGGCCTTTTTGGTCTACCCAGATTGATTGCTCTCTGTCAACCCACCATCCTTGTTCTGTACTAAATGCATTTCTGATCATGCCACCCACCTACAAAAAAACCTCTCATTAGTTTCCCAACATTTCGACTTACTAGTCTAAAAGCCTTGTGTGTTCTATCCCCTCTTGTTATTTTGTGACATCCTGCCCCACACTCTGTTATAGACTAACTGAAAAACTTTAAGTCCCTCTCCCCCAGCATATTTCTGCATACAACATGACTTTGCACATGATTTTCTCCCTAGAACCCTACATTATGAGAACCCCAGTCTTCTCTTCTTTTACCAATCTATCCTTCAGATTTTATTTCCAAAATTACTTTCGCAGGCAGTCTTCTCTGACCTCCCTACTGGGGTAAAATCCCCATTATATGACCTCACAAACTCCTCAGTGACACTTTTCACAACTGCAATTTTACATTTTTGATGTAAGTATGTGATTAGCATCAGTCTTCCCCACTGGACTTTAGGTTCCACTGATGCAGCCTCCATATCAAGTTTTGCTTTTGTGACCTCACCTGGTCAGTGTTCAGCACATTTTAGGTGATCAGTGCATACATATATTAAATGTATAAAATATTAAAAATGTCTTTTATGTTCCTCGGTAATTGGAAATTATTCTCTGGACAAAAGGGTGACAAATTTTGTAAACAGGGCATAGCGTGATCAGATCTGTGATGTAGAAAGTTGCTTCACAGCAACTGGAGATTGCATTGGGGTGGGAATAAACTGGAAGTGAGGAAAGAGATCAGAGAGCTACTGTGTCAGTCTAGGGTAGAAAGGGTGAGGGTCCAGACAAGGAGAGTGACAATGGGATGGAGGGCTAGGGAGTGGGAAGACTAGTGTTTGAGAGCAATATGGAAATAATGGGGATCACTGATAACTGCATATGCAAAAACAAGGAGAATGAGATATCAGGAAATTCTATCATTCTATCTATCATAAGGATATGCAGATTTTGGAGAAAAGTATAAATTCATGGTTGAAAACAGTGAATTATCCATGAGAAGCTTTTACAATTATTATGGATAGATCTGCTGCTCAAAACCTTCAACAGCATAAAGGCAGACATTGAAAAAAGGAAACCTTACAAAACCTTGTGAATTCAAATTTACAAAGTCTTGTGACTCCTATAGAAAATGTCTCATTTCTACCATATATACCTGATAGTTTAACACTTATCTTGCCATATCAAGTTTCTTGGAAGTACAGCCATACTTCTTCATTTACACTATCATAATATCTGGAAACTAGAAGCTTCCTTACTTGGCCATGAAAGGCTTAAGTATCTCTCTTTATAGATAGGTTCTCCATCACTTAAGTCTACTATCCATAAAACCCATCATTTATTATCATGTCAGACTAATCTTCTTAAAAGCTGCTTTCATCTTAAAAGAACTTGTAATGGTTCTCTGTTGTCTTGCACATGGAAGTCAGATTTGGTCTTTTTAAGGCCCTCAAAAATATAACTGTCTTAACTCTGTCATCCAGCCTGAATCCTGTTGTTTTAAGTTAAATTTTATGGTTACAAAATAGCCACTTTTTCCTCCCCCTTTTCTCCTATTTCATGTCAGTCATGTCATCACTTTAAAGCATGATAAAAAATTATACTTCTATCTCCTCCAAAAATACTCCTAGCTTTTCCCATTTCCCATTAATCTCCACTTTTTCAATTTCTATAACACTTACACACTTATCTTGAATCTTTTGATATACATTTTCACTTTTAAACCTCTTTGGGGTTCCTTCCTACCTCTCCACTTCTTGGCAACCCACACCGTGTGTAGAAAGGCATGGAGCATGTGCCAGGTGCTCAGTACGCTCTCTTGGTGATGACTAAGGGAAGATGTGCTCTTGTGAATTCACAAGGAGAACAATGAAGAAAACTGAGATTTGCCAAATAGTTTTATTGTAATGTCAACCTGACACATAGAAATCCACTACTGAGCAAAACGGAAGGATAAGTGCTTTTTTTTTTTACCAAATAATTGAATTCTAAAAGACTTTTTTTTTTAAGTTGAGGAAGAAGCAATTAGGATTTCCTGGTAAAGAACTACTTCAGATCTTAAAAATCCAATTTTGTGTATCATAATTGTACCATTTAGTACATCCTAAGTTGATTTGACAGGCCTCTTTATTTCTGCCTTTATTTCTCAACAATGTGATGTGTTTTTTTCTATTATGAATGATTATATAAGTTGTCAATAAATATATCATTTTACAAGTAAAATTCCATTTTATCTGAACATTGAGTCTATGAGACATTGTGACAATAAAGTTAGATTGAGCTTTGTGTAGGTAATGAAAAATATCTGCCTCGGGGCTTCCCTGGTGGTGCAGTGGTTGAGAATCTGCCTGCCAATGCAGGGGATACGGGTTCGAGCCCTGGTCTGGGAAGATCCCACATGCCGCAGAGCAACTGGGCCCGTGTGCCACAACTACTGAGCCTGCGCCTCTGGAGCCTGTGCTCTGCAACAAGAGAGGCCGCAACAGTGAGAGGCCCGCGCACCGCGATGAAGAGTGGCCCTCGCTTGCCACAACCAGAGAAAGCCCTCGCACAGAAAGGAAGACCCAATACAGCCAAAAATTAAAAAAAAAAAATCTGCTTCATCTTATTGTTTATTCAGAAGCAGCACTTCCATAAGATGAATTTGGTGACCCTGCATGTGGAAGCCTTACAGAAACTGCAAGTTTTCCACTAGTTCAAAATAAACACTTCTGGAAATTAACAAAACACTATCTCTGATGACTGGTATTTGTAAAATCTAGATCATAATTTAGGCTTTCTGAATTCAGTGATGTTTTATTAAAACCCCAACTAGACTCATAATATATTTATACATTCTTTTATTCACTCATTCATTCATTCAACAACTACTTGGATATATAATGGGCTGTCAAACAAATCCTCTGCCTTTATGATGCTTTTATTCAGAGCTGTTGATTTACATAAACCACTATGATTTTGTAGTTAAACCACAATCTACTTATGAGCACAAATCTTTATAGGTTCACAGTCCCAGCTGCGGGTAAATTACTTAAATTATTTATGTTGCAGTTTGCTCATCTGAAAAGTGGGGATTATAATAGTATTTTTGTTAAAGTATTATACTGAAGATTAAATATGTTAATATTATCAAACACTAAGAAAATTTCTGTCACACAGTCAATACTAAATAAATGTTTGCTACATTTTAATTTATTATAAGATTACTATAAGCAATGTGTATTCATTATAAAAGTAAGTTGCTTACTGTTGATGACTCAAAAATAAGGTGCAATATACTTATAAGTATATGAATAAAAAAATGTGAGGAGCGAGACTCGTTTAAACTATGTAAAAAGAAATAGGAGACAACTCTAGAATGTTGTAACATTACATAGCTATTTATTTTCAAAGATAATTAGTAGCTTCCTGGCCTACAGCTGCTCTAAGGACTTTATTTGTTTACAAATGTCTTGCCCATAAAATATCATTCATCTATGCTGATTACAAAGGACAATAAACTATACATTTCCCTTTTCTAAAAATAAAATTTGAAATAAAAAAAATAGTGGCTACACATTTTAGCTCTTTATATATCTGTATTTTGACTCTCTTTTTAAAGATCAAGTTAAATGAACACTAGGGATTTTATATGTACTTGACTAATTAATTGGTGCAGTTACCAATCTCATTGAATTTATTAAGAAAACTTTATGAGAACAATAAATCCTAGCTCATCAAGGGAAATTAAAACTTATGAAAGTTGGTAAGAAATAATAATCACTGCATTCTACAAGTTGAGGTTAGCGGCACATAGGAGGACATTCCCTTGTTACATTCAGTGATTTGGATTTTATGAACATTAATTTGCTCAGTACTCTCCTACTTCTTGTTCTCTTCCATCCCTAAAGATGCCCTACTCAAAATTATCACTTTTCTTTTAAATTTCTGCAGGCATTGATTTTGTGTGATTTTGGGGAATAACATAATGTCATGGGCAGCTTTCACTTAGTAATTTCCTTAATTCATTTTAAGTTCAACAGCAACATAACCATGGCATTCAGAAAACAACACTGCATAACACAAAGAGTATCAAATTCAACAAATGAATGTTCCTACTAAGTCTCACATTTAAGATGATTGAGGAGATGTGGTTATCAAGCTTTACAGAATATTGTGGTGAAGGGAGAAAATGAAATATTTGTTGATGGGGGAAAAGGACATAACCAAAAAAAGGAGAGAAGAAGAAAAACTTTAGCCTTAGAAGAGGACAGGCATCATATTGAGAGCTGGTGGTGCTTTGGTAGGCAGCCTTAAAATGACCTGCAATGATCCTTGCCTCTGAATATTCATACCTTTTTGTAATTCTCTCCTTTTGAGTGTGGTCTGGGCCTAGGGACTCATTTCTAAAGAATACAATATGGCAAAAGTAATGGAATGTCATTTCCAAGATTAGGGTACAAAAGACTCTGGCTTTTGTCTTGCTCTCCCTCTCTGGCTCTCTCTCAATCGTGCTAAGGGAAACCAGCTGCCACGTGTGAACTGCCCAATGGAAAACTGATACATCTGGACAACAGCCACTGAGGACCTGAAACGTGCCAATAGCCATGTGAGTGATCTTGGACGAGGACCTCAGCTGAGCCTTAAATTGGCTATAGCTTCACTCTACACCTTAATTGCAGCTTTGGGAGAGCCTCTGAGCCAGAGTTTCCAGCTAAGGCTTGCAGAAATTATGAGATAATAAATATTTGTTGTTTCAAATGGACCATCAGTTACTCCATTTATCCAGTTATCTGTTCCTACACACATCCATACATTTTCTGTTAAAATACTAATTTCTGGAGGACAGGCAAAGTAATGCCTAACAAGTTTTGCACATTGTTTATTTCAGAACATAAATGCATATCAATTTATTTAATGTCTTCTCTTGATGAGCATAATAGGATTTTCTATCAAAGTGAGCTACTGATTTGAACTTCAATTACCTAAATAATTACTTCAAATCCCTGGTTCACTTTAGCTTTGGATTATTGGGTATGAAAAATTATTTATTCAAGGTTCAGGCTTCTTCCATTTGTCACTTAAAAAAAAAACCCTGCAACCTAAACTTGAGGAATGGAAAGTTGATACCAAATCCTCTGTAATCTGTCAGAGAAAAACAGCTCCCTTTCAAATCACAAGAAACCGAAAGCATGAAATATCATTCTACATGGTTTCACTTACAGTGAAAATTATAATTCCATAAATTGTGCTTAGTTTGAATATATGTAATATTAATAGCTTACTTTCTATATCAACAGATGCAAACTTCAAAACTCTTGTCTATTTACTCCTCATTTTAAAAATATGTGCTTAAAAGATATAATATCAAGGGCTTTTCATACTTAAAGAAAGACATAACCAAATGTAATCCTATGATAATATTCCTGTTCAAACTAGGTTATAATGATTGACATGTACAGGATATTTTCATGGGCATACAAATATGAAAAAAGAAATACACTCATGGAATTCCATATATTCTGAAAATGTCTATGTAAACTATATATCAATATACTAAATTCCTGTACCTATATGATTAAAAAAAGAAACAATAGGCAGAAGACATCTTGAGCAAATATAGAAATAATTATAACCATGTATAATTATCATTCCCATTTTTTTAATCAAGTACATTTTTAGTACCTACATTAGTCCAAAAACCCACTCTTGAAACTGATAAACTTATGTGATAGATATTTAGCACTTTTGTGGTCACTTAAGCATGCATTTTTGAAAAGATTTATTGGATATCTTTCAAAATAGATTGTGTATACACAAAGCAATAAGACAAAAACAAAGAACAAATAATTTGTCAAAATATGACGGCATAAAAAAGTTATACTGAAAATAATTTAGGAAAACATGTCTTTCACAGGCTTTTTAAACAATTAAACCATAGCCAATGGAAATTACATTAGCAATTAATGTTATTATCTAAATTATTTAACAAATGAGTTAATATCTCTAGGATCAAAATTTTAAACACTGGGGCTTCCCTGGTGGTGCAGTGGTTGAGAATCTGCCTGCTAATGCAGGGGACATGGGTTCAAGCCCTGGTCTGGGAGGATCCCACATGCTGCAGAGCAACTAGGCCCGTGAGCCACAACTACTGAGCCTGAGCATTTGGAGCCTGTACTCCGCAACAAGAGAGGCCGTGATAGTGAGAGGCCCGCACACCACGATGAAGAGTGGCCTCCGCTTGCAACAACTAGAGAAAGCCCTCGCACAGAAACGAGGACCCAACACAGCAAAAATAAATTAATTAATTAAATTTTAAACATTGACATGCTTTGATATTTCTCATTAAATTTTATGCTATTTAATATAAACATCAATTGTAGTTTGCATCATTATTTTATGTACTTATAAGAGAAAAATAGTGCCAATTAAACTCTGATACACTAGGGATTTTGATTTGCTTCACAAATTCAGATATGTTGAAATGTGAAAGTGAAATTATGCATATTTCAATGAAATATGATAATCACTATATGTCTATACAAAATACTCCCCCAAATCCTCAAGGTCTGCAGCAATTTGATGAAAGAGTGCCTTCATGTTAAAAAAAAAAATCCACTAAAAACACTTTTTCAACTACCTCTTTTTTATTTATTTTTTATTTTTATTATTTATTTATGGCTGTGTTGGGTCTTCGTTGCTGTGCGCGGGCTTTCTCTAGTTACGTTGAGCAGGGGCAGCTCTTTGTTGGAGCACGAGTTCTAGGTGTGCGAGCTTCAGTAATTGTGGCTCGCAGGCTCTAGAGCGCAGGCTCAGTAGTTGTGGCACATGGGCTTACTAGCTCCACAGCATGTGGGATCTTCCCGGACCAGGGCTCAAACCCATGTCCCCTGCATTGGCAGGCGGATTCTTAACCACTGCACCACCAGGGAAGCCCCAACTACCTCTTTTTTTAGACAAGAGTTTCTAGTTATGTACTTATAAAAATCCACGTTGGTTTCTAATGAACATCCATTACACTTCAATTTTTCATATTACTCATGAAAGAAAATAATTTAGACTCCTTTACAGAACTGCCAATTGCAATTTAGCTTGGCTGTTTCAGGCAAGAGAAGGTTCATAAATCAGCAAGTTGAGCATTTACTAAATGACAGCCACTGAGGACCTGAAACGTGCCAATAGCCATGTGAGTGATCTTGGACGAGGACCTCAGCTGAGCCTTAAATTGACTATAGCTTCACTCTACACCTTAATTGCAGCTTTGGGAGAGCCATTTAGATAACTAAATGACAAAGAAACAAAATTACAAATGAATACTATAATCCAAAGTTTTGCTTCAAATAAAAAATTTAATATAGTTTTAGTAAAAAGGTTTCTAAAAAATTATGAGTTATATTATTGGACAGACTCCCAAGAGGAATATAAAAAATGTTTGGAAAAATTAATATTACATTGTTTTAAAATTTCACTGAATAGAAAGTCTCAAACTATTTGGAAATTTTAAAAATAATAGCAAGTTAAATATTATGTTGGAAGCCTATAGAACTTAGATATGAGAAAGCATTTTCTTAACAGTTTCCTAAACCATGTGATTTCACTGTCTTGTCAAAGAAAGTCTACCTGTTTTGATAAAAAGAGCTGACTTTGGGCTCTAGGTGTGTGACCTTAAGTCCTCTGAAAATTAACTTTAACTGTAAGATGTACATTCCATATATATTGTCTCTTTTTTAAGCTTATATAATGTGTAAAGACTATCTAGTTCAGTACCTTAAGTTTAATTGCCATTCATTGTAAAAGGAACTTGCATTATTTTACAAGAACATAAAGAGGATCATGTAATAATCATTCAATAAATATTAACACAATAGCAATTGACTAATATTTCAAAGTGTATTAAAGCAAAGAAAGCTCACCTTCCTTAAATAAACTCTTACAGAAATTACCTGTCCCTTTTATGTCTACAGTATATACATACAACTAAATAGAACTACATATATATAATTTATCAGTTAGCCTAGCCAGTATCCCCGAGGGTCCATTTGTAATGTCTGGAGACGTTTTTGATTGTCAATACTAGGGAGGGTCTACTACTGGCATATCTAGTGTATATAGGTCAGGGATGCTGTTAAACATCTTAAGATGCACACGAGTGTCCTCAAAACAAGGAATATCCAGCTCCAAATCTCAATCGAATCATGATTGAGAGGCTTTGTGTTAGCTAGGTGTTTCTGTAGACAGCAATTATACCCGGTAAAGAAATGAATTATAATAAATATAGTTACAGAAACATGTCTGAAAAGGTAAAAATGTACCTACAGTTTACACTTCTTATCAGGAAAAAATAAGAGGAAATGTTTAAAGATTTTTAACAAGGGGTTTGCTAGTCTCATTGTGTTATCTACTTGTTGGTCACTAGATTTAAGATTATGAGGTGTTCTAGTTTTTCTTTCCAAAATCAAGTTTGTGACCAGTAGCACCATTTCACTATTGTGCTGGAAGGCAATTATAGGCTCTTTCCTAGATGATCAAGACTTCATAATTTCAGTGAAACTTGTCTCATTTCCCACCTTGAAAGGAAAGAGTAGATAATAACATTCATAGCAGATCTAAGGATCTATTGTGTGTCAAGAACTGCCATCTCCTTTTGTTCCAGTTTAAAAATATACTTTTTTTAACCTTTTGTATTGTCAGCAGCTACGTCCCAACAATCATATTCAAATGCCTGTGTCATATCAAATTCCATGCTGAGGCATGCTGCCTTACCATGGCAGGACCTCCTACCTACCAGGCACTCTACTAAATTCTACATAGATCAAGCTAAATTGCCATAGTATTTTCTTTCTAAAAGCTCCAAAATATCTTTTGCGGTTGAAGAATAATCAATTACTTCCTCAATTCAGTTCAACAAATATTTATTAAGCATTCATTCATTCTTGTACTTTCTCCCCCTGCAGGCTGCTATTCTTAAGAACAGCTGAAGAAGCAAATGACTCCCATTTATTAAAGACTTTTATTTTAAAGGTGCTTAAGTGCAGTTCATAGCTCTTCAACTACTCTTACCAAATCCTCAGAGGCTCCATTGTAGAGGAAATTCATGTTCTATCATACAGAAATAAGAGCAATGTGTTCCCTCTTTATTTTGTCAAGAAAATGTCAGCATTATAATGAAGAAATTGATGTGCAGAGTAGAGATGGTGTGTCTAAATATGTCATATGTAACTGCTATTAATAAACTTATTTATAAACTCATATTAAAATAATAAATGTGAATTTACCTTTCAAATTGCTATATATGTTAAGTGCTTGTACTGCATATTATATGAAAAAAGAGCATATTTTGTTTATTACATTTTAATTGCTCCTGGTTTATATCAAGGTTTAGATAGTACAAAAACCTGTTAAATATTTTAGGAAACATATGCTCCTATTTCCAATAAGAACTACCACATTTTTTTTTCCTTTTTCTCCCTGAAAAGCAGAGAGAATAGTTAGATGCCAATCTTAAAATAAATATTCTCTATTTGGATCGATATATAGATGATTCCTTCCAAGAACATTAGTCATAGTACTGCTGGGAACTGTCTCCAGATTTATTCCAGCCAAAAAAAAAGATAGAGCATCATCTCTAGAGAACCCTTGTGGGTTCTATTTTTCCCACCTTGGGACTCAGAAGAGTACTCCAGTACATTCTCTTGGGAATGTCAAAAATAATAGCCTATCTGCCATCTGTCTTGGAGCCAAAGTTATGTTTCTCTTATAGGAGGCCTACTACTTTAGCACTTTGTAAGGTTGTTCAAAGCCAACATCCCAAGTCTGTCAGAAAGCACTACTCAGGATACCACAAAGGCACATGTTTTACTGAACTTTTCAGGTAATCCAAAGTTCTGAACAGAGCTCATCTTCCTAGAGGTAAAGGACTGAGGTCTAGGATCCTCACCAATTCAATGTTCTAGACTCTTCACAAACATAAAATAAACATTTGTTACAATCACTGATGATGTACATTAAACTTCATTTTCTAAACATGGCATTAAAATGTCTTGCTGATCTTATTTCAACCAAGTTTTCTATATCTTCCCCCCACCCCGATACATGTAACGAATTATGTTATGTATTTTAGAACATAGTCTTCCTTATACTATATTCTTTGCTATTATGTCTCACTTTTTAAAAATAACATTTTCCTAAGGAGAGGGAGCATAGCTTGCTCATTTTAATGCCACCCATAGTGTCTAACACTATAATTTGTAGACAGCAGAAATCTAGCAAATGTTTGAAGGACTGGAAATAATAAGTAAAATGAAACAAAACAAATTGGTACATTTTCATCACAAAAAGGAAAAAAAAAAAAAAACAACGAAATAAAATATTAGATCATTTCTCACCCCTGAAAGGTAATCAGTTGTTAAAGGAATCCTGGTCTTAGGACAACTGTCCCTTCCTGTATTATCCCATTTACCAAAAGACGTGCTTACACCTGCATTTCCTTGCAAACCACTGGCTTCTTAACCATTAAGAAGCATGCCCACAAATCCATTGAAACTCTTACATCAAAGGTCACTTATAATCTCTCAATCAAAACTCCAAATATCTTTCTCATTTCTTTTCTTTATCACTGCCTTGTTGTGTTTGCCTCTTCAACGACTTTCATTTCTTGGTTTCTGTAACATCTTAAGTTCTCAACTCACTTCTTAACTCTCTGAAAACCTACTTACCATTTTATTCATAGCCTGTCATGTAAGCACATAAACATTTATGTTTCTTCTTTATTTTCATACCCTTTTTCTAGTTAATGCAATATTTTAACTTACCTGTTACTTTTGGTATAAAAGGCACAGCCATCACTTTTTCTAAAACTCAGGTCTCACTAAGTAAATGTTTCTTAAATTAATTTAATTGAGTGAATCATTCTCTTACTGTATCATCACTGTCACAAAATAGTAAGGAAAATACTCCCATTCCTTATTTTGGAACTATATTCTGCAAATTAGGCCTTACGTTATAGACTTCAGGGTTTAAGATAGTATTAATACCTAATAGGTAAAGATTGCTCTTTTTGTAATCCACTGTATAGCTCAACTTTATATGAAATAGTAAGATTTATGAAGAGATTAGTTTATTATCTTCAAATCTGGACATGTTCAAAATAACCATTATTTCAAATAGCTGTCTCAGTAGAAAGAGCTTTCTGAAGGCACTGGTGGGATTGGGCTAATCATCAGCAGGTTAGAAAGTGTCTCAGGCATGGAAATTACTGTGCATCTGGCTTCTTCCAGCACCTAGATACATAATATATTGAAATGGAACATACTGCATGTTCTTTTTTCTTTGTGAAGTCTTTAAATAAATTTGGAAAATATATCCTATCATGCTTTCTCATAGGATAATATTTCAGGACCACAATTTTAAATAAGAACAACAGAATGTATTGCACAAACATGCTCTATTTGTGTCTTTGTTGGTATTAATAATCACATGAGTATTCATTTATAGAAGCACATTTTTCATGAAAATAATAAAATTATGTTCCTGGTTCAGTAAATGATCTCAGATGCATAACCACACTTGACAGATTTTAGCCTCTAATGCCTTAGTCCTTCCCCAGCAACACTGATGCAATCTCTGAAAAGCTAAGTGTTAATGTGAGAGAATCATTTTTGTTTTTGTCATCTCGAAAGTAGGATTCAGAGTGCTTCTTGTGTAAATTGCAATTATACATAGCATACTTTTTAGAGACATTTTCATATAACACTTTACACAATTGAATTGTATTCACTTGATTTTTTTTGCATGGGAATGAATGATACAGTCTAAACATAAGTCACTAAAATTAAAATAAAACAAAATGGCTTCTAAATAGCAATATAATACTTGTAAAAGTTATCTGGCCAAGATAATTTTCCATTCCAGATTAGAAATGAGCTCTTTACCAGAAAAATATAGATTAATTTTTTTAAACACTTAACCATAAAGCAATTGATATTTTTCAAATGTTTTCTTTTGAAATAATGTTAGATTTACAAGAGAGATGCAAAGATAATGTAGAGGATCCCATATATCCTTCACCTAGTTTCCCCTAATTTTAGTGTCTTACAAAGCAGTAGAATTTTTATCAAAATTAAATGTTATGTTCTTGGGTCCAAGTCAATATACCATGTTGCATTTAGTTGTCATATCACCTTGGTCTCTTCTAATCTGTGATTCCTTGTCTTTGAGACTTTTGAAGAATAATGGTCAGCGGTATTGTAGACCATCCTTCAGTTTGGGATTGCCTATGTTTTCTCATGATTAGATGTGGTTAATGATTTTAGGAGAGAATACTACAAAGGTAAAATTCCCTTTCCATCATATTATATTATGGGTACAGATAACAATGTGGCATTACTGGTTAACTTGGACGTCTTGGTTAAGATAGTATCTGCCAGGTTTCTCCCGTGTAAGGTTATTATTTTTCCCTTTCTAGACTCCATTAGAAATGAGTATCTAAATCCAGCCCTCACTCAAGAGGAGGTTAACTTACTACTCCTCCTAGAGGGAGTAGTTTCAAAGAATTGTAGACATATGTAAAAGCACCATAATAAATAGTAAGTATTTGGGGGAGATACTTGAGGCTATACATATATCTTGTTTCTTCTTATGTATTTGCCATTAATTTGGCATTCAATTGACCATTTTACATACTAGGAATGAAATATATATATATATATATATAAATGGTATATATATGACATGTATAATGATATATATTATTTAATATGAAACATTATTTAATATAATGAAATATAAAAATATATGTATATAAAGAATATATTCTTTTAATTCTTCTCTTAGCCATTTAATTTATATCATCTTATCCCTGTGTATCCTACAGAATTTTTATGTGGTAAATTGAGATATAAAATAAAACATTATTAACTAAACCAATATAAAATAATTCTGTTGGTAGACTTCTTGATAATATCTCTATAAAAGTTTAAAAAATACTAATAAAGTAAATGCAAACGTTCCCATGGAGGAACCAGTTAGGGCTAAATTTACACTAAATATTCTCCTAGTCATAGAGAGATTTTCCCTCAAGATTTTCAAAGGAGTGATACCTTTACATTCAATTACCAACTTATATGCTATCTCCTCAGAAAGAGTTTCATTAACTCTTCAGGTACATTAGCCTCTCCAAAGTTATTCTCTCTCATATAACTCTTATTTTCTAGCAAATATTATCTTAATTATTTTTCTCATCTCAATGGAAGTTAAGCTCTATAAGACCATAAAGGCAGGGTCCGCCACTTAGTTGCCTTCCTATAGGTTTTTATTGATTAATTGAATGAGTTAATTAATGAAGCATGAAATGGGTCTCTTGGGAGAAATTTTTAATAAAACCTCCAGTTGCATTTCCATCTTATAAAAATCAACCTGACTTTTTAAGTGGGTATGTCATGCTCATTTGTATGCATATTCCACTGTGCCCTCATAAAACTGTCATCAGATTATTCCTTACATTACCAAACAGTTTTTCTATTCAGAATTGTTGCATTCCTTTAAACACTTCAAGTGAATTTTTGTATCTCTTTAACCACTTACACTCCAGAACAATAGTATCACAAATCCCCTAAAGATCTTTGTCTGTCTTAGCCAAAACCTTCTTCCGGATTACATTTCAAGATGTATTCAATGATACATAAAGATCTGAATTCACATCTGAAAAAAAAATAGCACTATATACTAGAGGTTTAAATTTTATTCTCATTCTTTATTGCTAAACAAAACAGTTTACATTTATCTGTTCCTAAAATTTTGATAAGATACTGCCCAGTGTTAGCCTTCTGTAATATTCCAGGCTGAGTTTCTCTCACTTTAGAGATCATGTCTATTATAAAATCTCTCCTTCCCTCTACTCTCTCTCTCTCTCTGTCTGTCTCTTTCTCTCTTGCTTTCACTCTCTCCCCCCGCTCTCTCTCCCTGTCTTTCCTTTTCTCTTTCTCTCTCATAGTTTTGGTTCTAATACAGTCTCTCACCAATCTCTGCCACATGATTGCTATTTTCTAAGAGTACATTAGAAATTCTGTAGAACTTTGTGAACTTTAAATAGCAATACTGAAAACTAAACACTTAAGGGGAAAATTGAATCTAAGTGGTTAGAAGTGAACAACTCAGAAAAAGTAGGATTTTTCCCCTTTTTTTTTCAGCCTGAAAAGATCTTTTCCATTTCTGTGTTTCCTTCAAGTAGCAAAAGTCATCTTCTCAATGAGGCACTTAAAACTATATAACCTACATATAGTACTTATTTATTAAGTTTATTTGTCTGTTGGCTCTGATAGACTGTAAGATAAAAGATACTATTATTTTACTATATACTATAATATGTTGTAGCTACTAATCATTTCTTATGTACTCTTCTGTGTTCCCAGGACTCTATTTTGTACACTTCTGTATCCCAGGGCCTATAGTATTGTTTTGCATATCATAGGTGTGTGCTCAATAAATATTTGTGGGACTATAAATATGAATAAAGTGCTAAAGTAATCCTCTCAAATAAATGAAGCTGAATTTGTATAATTGATCATATTAACATTCTATTAAATGAAAAAATCTCAACATAAACACTAAAATGGGGCTGACTTAGAATTATATATTCAAACTATAAACCAAATTAATTGTGTTTCAAGTTATATTACATATAGTTGACCATTTGGTGTCAGTTTCATATATTTGATCATATATCAACCATTTGTTGTCAATTTCTAAGTACACATGGAAGGAATATATCCAAAAACTATCTTCTAAAGACTTTAGTAGACTTGAAATAGATAGTAACTCCTTCTAAATACTTCCTACTACTCTTAATTAAGAAAAAAATACTGTACTAATAACATGACCCTAGAACTGTATATGCAGAAAAACTAAGAGAACAGAAATTATGTGAAAAAATTATATATTTTGTACTGACCTGGCATTCATGTTAAAAATGCAACTCATTTTATATATCATAAATGTAAGAAGAGAATTTTTTAAAAAACAGCAAACGAAAACACCTTCAGGCAGACAGAATGGTTGTTATAAAAGCCATATACTAAATTTTATACACTTTATAGGAAGCCATGTTCTTACACACATTTTCCCCTTAATTTTACTAAATTTGCAGGAGTTTAGATACGTGTGTTCCCTGCTCACTGATTAGAAGCAACGTCTAGAAAGGGAAAGATGTTGATGTAAATCATCTCATTTACTGCAGCTTATAGGGTGAAATTGAAAGGCAATTAGAAAAGCATAAGAATAAACTAAAAAAGAACAAATGTAAGTATTCAAATATCTTTGCAATATATGGAGAACACATCCAGACACTTTCATAACTAGGCAATGTACCACTGAATTTTCGAAGAGTTCACTTACACATTAGTAATCACTGAATTATCAGGAAAAGTAAAATTATATTAATTTCATTTTTTTAGTCATGGAAGTGTGTAGTGTATTTTAACAGATCAGTGTCAAAATTACTAAAATGTTTTGTATTCAAAAGTATAATTTTAAGTTTTATTTTTATTATTTAAGAACATTTCAAGTATAAATGGTAAAATAGGCACTACATTCCTTTTGTGAGAGTAAAGTTATCACAGTTTTTGTTGGTAACAAGAAAACTTTCAGAAGTAAATTAGTTATCTGAGGTTTAAGTAGATTCACGGATTTTTATGGTTTTTGTAACTTAGAACTATTAAACTGATACAAATAGGATCCATTTAAATATACGAAAATAAGCCTAGGAATTTAAAAATTATTTGTTTTAATAATTTTCTACTAAAAAATACCTGTACTATGTTTAAAAATCTGTATTTAAACATAAGCAAAATAAACATCTCTGCAAATTTCTGCAGCCTTTTATTCAAAACCTCCAGAATTAGGAAATGGTGTAATACATGCTCCTCCACTATCATGAATTCTAAATTTGTCTAATTTATCATTTAAAAAAATAGGATTCAGATAATAGTAATGGACGTTAATAGGTAAAAATTTTTCCAAAAAGATGTAGCAAAGAACAGAACTCAGCACACAATTTCTTAATAATCTAAAGCTTATTCCAAGGTATTATTACAAGTAATATTTTATATATAAATGTTTAAATTCCCCATTAATTCATAAATTTCATATATAATGTCCAGAAATTATGGAAATTCAAAAAAAGTAAAAAATATCCTTCAGGTTATACTTGGTTGGGCCTCCTAGATGAAAAGTTTTAATTTAAGCCTTTGAAATATACGTTAGCCAAAGTGCTACATTTAATGCTTAATCAGCATTTATGAAGGAAAAAATTTCCTCTATGTTTATTTACAATATCTTCTAGTGTTATATAAATTTGTTGCTATCATTCCCAGATTGTAGCTAACTAGATATTGGATTATAGACTTTTTTCAGAACATTAGTACAAATTTTCTGCATGTCTAATATAAAATCTCTAATCAAGAGCACACTAAGACAAAATAGCTTGAAAGTCAATGGCCACTCACTCATATACAAGGAGAACTTAGCTCCCCCAACACCAGGAGTGGCTAACCATCCCCAGATGGTTTTGGAATATCACTTTGCACATGGAATAACTGAAAAAAGTGATATGATTGTATCTTTATATAGAAGTGAGTCACAACAGGTGAACAAATATTCATGTTATATTAAACATTCACGTGGTTCCTATCTCCTAGGACTTGTTAGGTCTAAGCAGGATAGACAGACTACTGCCATGGATAGAGAAGGAGCCCATACCATCTTGTATGTACTTGTCCTTCCTCAGCCAAATTTCAAGTGGCCACAGATTATGCCTGCAGAGTCTGATTAATGGGCAGTCAGACTTCGGTTTTAGAAACACACATAGCACACTTGTTTTTAACATCAAAGATAGCTGTTAAGTTTTGCTTCTCTATGCGAGGTGGCATTCATCACTTCATATTCATTTGGTCTCAGAAACTCAAACCCTGCCAACTCTAGTGTTATGTGCGTATCTAAAGTAGAAAATAATTTTTCCAGCTTTATCTTTTGTGATAGTTTCATCAAACAGATATCAAAAGCCTACAGAGCATTAGTCAGGGACAGGGTGATTAGTTTCTCTCTTTATGGATGGGTAATTAATATAAAAAGGATGGAAAAAATCCTTAATCCCATTACACTTGATCCATCATTTAGCAATGCTATTTGACTCTTCAAGGTAAAATCTGTATGTGAATTTCCCCAAAGCAATCAAGTCGTCAGTTTCAGAAAATTATAAAATCCCACAGCAAACTGTACATCACTGATAGAAAAAAGTGAGGTTTCTGACATTCATCTAAGAGTATCTCATTGAATAAAACTGTTTCAAAGATATCACTTTTAAAATTATTCCTAACAGAGTTGACCTAATTTTCCTGTAGCTTATACAATCCAAGGATAAAGGCGATACCTTCATAACAGAAAACATAATATATCAAAAGAGGACTAGATATAAATCTGTAGATAAAACTTATGAGTTAGCAAGAGGTTATGACTCACAGAAGTGCACACAGTGTTGCAAAGTGACAGAGTAGTCAACTGCATCATCAGGACAGGCCTTTCTCACAATGCTCAAGACAACATTCCAAAACCTATTAAATGGATCTATCAAGACTGTGTATTGGCCTGATCTACATTTTAAAATATTATTGTTTTATCTTCTTGTCTATTTCCATTTTCTAGTGTACCATGTATCATATGATTAGAATATGACTCAGATGGACTATACTATAATTTATATGAATTTTTGGGTGTGATGCATCACACACACACACACACACACACACACACTTTTATTGGAATTTCCTTTACTCTCATTACTCCCCTTTTTGTATTACTTCATTTTTTATTGGGATAAACGATTACCTATTTTTTTAATTTTGGTAATATATACATAACATAAAATTTACTGTTTTAAGTGTACAATTCTGTGGTATTAAGTATATCCACATATTGTGCAACCATCACCACGTATCTCCAGGAGGTTTTCATATTCCCCACTGAAGTCTGTACCCATTTACCATTAATTCCTCATTCCGTCCTCTCTCCAGCCCTTGGCAATCCACCATTCTACTTTCTGTCTCTATCAATCTGATTACTCTAGGAATCTCATGTCAGAGGAATCATACAGATATTTGTAATTCTGTGTCTGGCTTATTTCACATAGCATAATATCTTCAAGGTGCATCAATGTTGTAGTATATGTCAGACTTTTCTTTCCTTTTTAAGGCTGAATAATATTTTGTTGTATTTATATACCATATTTTGCTTAGAAAATTCATCTTTTGATGGACACTTGGGTTGCTTTTATCTTTTGGCTTTTGTAAACAGTGCTGCTATGAACATGGGTGTACAAATATCTTTTATTCTCTGCTTTTACTTCTGTTGGGTATATTTTCTGAAATGGAATTGCTGGATCATATAACACTTTTATGTTGATTTTTTAAGGTACTGCCATAACATTTTCCACTGGGTAAACGTGGAAAATATTTTCTGTTTTACATCCCCATCAGCAATGTACAGCATTCCAATTTTTCCACACACTAACCAATGCTTGTTATTTTCTGTTTTTCTGTTGGTTTGTTTGCTTGCTTTTTTGATGATGTATATTCAAGTTATTTGCCCATTTTAAATTATTTTTTGCTTTGTTGTTCTTGAGTTGTAACAACAATCTCTTGAGTACAGAATACACAGGGCATAAGTGATGAACTCGTTTCACTTCCTGATTTTGATACATCATCATTTTATTATGTAAAGTCAATCTTCTATCTTCCCTTTTCCTTCACATTACATTTAAACATGATCAACAATGACTGGGAAATACTTCTCCAAATCTTATAATGTCAATAGTGAAATTTAGTAAGCTTATGAGAACAGATAAATTTTTATTATAAATTTATTTTTATATTAAAGAGGAATTTAAAAGCAAATTCTGAATTGTAGTTGAATTCAATTCAGCTATTTTGTTCTCTTAAATTCATCCTTATGCCTTTATTTGACTGCTTAAAAAAAAAAAGCTTAATTAAGAAATGAGCCAACTGGTGAAAAGAAACTAAAAGCAGAAATCTTCTTATGGGGAAAAACCAAGCCACATCAATGCAGCAGGATACAATAAACCATTCTCATTTTTCTGAGCAAATAAATAAATAAACAAAAGAACATTTACAACAAACCTGACAATTTATCCCAGTCATGTACATTTCACATTCTTACAGGGCACGACAGCAGTCCTCAGATATTTGAAAGTCTATTTTGTCAAAGAAAGATTAGACTCCTGTGTTTCTCAAGAAAGCAAGAGCCAGTGTTAAAAGTTAAAATGAGGCAACTTCCATCTCAATTTAATAACGAACTGAGACCTGCACAATGAGCTGGGATGCTTTGGAAAGGAGTAAGCCCTCCATGCATTTTCAAAGATAAACAAGAGAATCAGAGGCCAGGAGCATCACAAAATATTGTTTATGTTTTTTTTTTGTTTTTTTTTTTTTTTTGACCAGGGGGTTAGAATATATGACCTGCTGAGTTCCTTAAAATTCCTGTGTTTCTCTAAGGCTCTCCTAAATATTGTATGGAATATAAAAAGACAAAGTTTTTACCCTAAGGACCAAACAGACAAAGTCAGATGTAAACAAAAAAATGACTAACAACAACACAACTAAGATATGAATGCTACATAAGAAAGAATCAGGCATTCTTTGGAAAGTAATTGGTTTTAAGAACAGATTTTGCCTGTAGCTGTAGCCTTAAAAATTGAATTGTTCATATTACTGCTAAGCTCAAATGCCTCATTCCCTTATGCTTCAGTGGATTTTCTTTAAATAAAATAAAATTCCTTACTCTTTAAAATGTCCTCTTATCATTTCTTATTTGTGGACTTCCAAGTATATATGTACATACACATATATATGTAGAAATTTATCAGAAATTTATCAAATTGTCAGTCACTCAATAAAAACTTGATGATTCAACATCCTAAAATGTCAGAGAAATATATTATATTTAGTCAACAGAAAATTCAAGAATCTTTAAAAGAAAAGTTGAATTAAAGAATCAGTTAACACTTAGATCACACACACAAAAAAAAAACCAAAAACACTTCGTCCAAAAATAAAATACTCCATACTGTTACATAAATGAGTTAAAATAATCATTCATGATTTAAATCCAATTACATAAAATCCTATGTTTTGAAGACTTTTGAATTGATTTACAAAATGGTCTTAGAAATTGTCTACAAAATTATGATGTAATATTGTCTCCTCCCTATTTCACATTTATTCTGGAATTTTCCAATTCCTGTCTGTTCAACTTCTGAAATACATATACATACATATATATATATATATATATATATATATATATATATATATATATATATATATATATGGTTGCAAGTTTCAGAAGTTGAGTGGTTCATCCTCTGATTATGTTTCAGAAGTTTATATACATATATATTCATCTCTCACTGCCATGTTTCTAGTTCAGACCTTTCAATCTTAGGGCATCTTCCAATAGCAGCAACCCTAGATCATGTGATTACATGGATCCATCCTTTAAAACATTCATTGTATGGCCATTGACTAGAAAAAAACTTTCAAACTTCTTAAGCCTGGTTATCAAAGACTTTCACAGTTAGTTCCAGAATATTTTTCTTTATTCCATATGCAGCCATCCCTACCATCACATGTCTTAACACTTGTCAGTTTGAGCCTTTGTTCATGCCGTCTCCTCCACCTTATCTCTGTTCAAAAATAAAATACTCATTGTTATCCTGTCCTTATCTCTTCCACCAATGTCCTATCACTTTCAAAATCTTCTAAATGCCACCTCAGCCACTTTTTATTTAGACATATTATCTTCAATTTAACCATCTGAAAGTAATCAACTGCTCTTTAAATTCTATAAATTCTATATATTTTATTAGAATAGTTATTTTTATAATGTATTTCCCACTAGAAACTTTGTCTCTTAAGGGGGATTACAACCTTTCATTAGTTTTTGTGTCCTCCTTATTTTTCTTATATTACTTTGCTTGTAAGTGATCAAAACTATGTGTTGAATTGAACTCTTTTTATAACTGAAGAAACAAAAGTGAAGACTGTTAAAAAGCTTTGCAGAAGATTAAACTGGGCATTATTGAGTGATTCTAAGAATAGAAACTGGGGCTCACCCATGATTGCAGTCTGGTGATCTTACCATTAGAGAATATTCATCCTCAGGTAACCTAATTTTTTTTGACAGCAGGCAATGCTGTGCAACTATAGTACAAAAATAATTACATAAAGAAACAGTAATGAGACATTTATTAGAATAATACATTTAACTTTAGTTTTTAAATTTAGATTTCTATAAATTGCACAGGAAAGTAAAAGCTAAATAATCCTAGTTTAAAGCCGAAGTTTATTGTGCAATAGCAGCATAATTATTTACTCTTCTTGGAGTATAGATTCAGACAAATCTTGAGGTTTTAGAGACACAAAAATAAGTCAGGTACTGTTTATATGAAATTGCTGCTTGAGAGTACATCACACCATGAGATTGCCCCAGTGTTAATTTGATTTGAAATTATATTTCAGTGATTAAGTAAAATATTCATATTTGTGTTAATTTTTTGCTAAAATAATAAGAATATATAACCGTACATACAGAATTATTTAATCCTTAAATCTACTGATAAAAATAGCTACTTATCTGAGACTATGGAAGAATGAATAAGAACCAAATATAGGTGATTAATCTGAGACCCATCTCTACGTTTGTGTGTCAGTAAGTAAGTAGATAAACCTTTCTGTGCCTCATCTCTATAATAAGGATTATAACGCTTACTTCAGTGGAAGGTCATAAGGATTAATTAGTATGTATAAAGCATTTTGAATGTGAAAAGCTATTTTTGACTACATACATGTATAAAGATATGCATTATTCCATCCCTAAGAATAATTTATTTTATCAAATTGTACTAGCTAATGAGAAAACCTTAAAATACAACACATAGAAAGAACAATGATTCTTTTCTTTTAATGGAAATATCTCAACATACTTTTAACTTATGATTATCATGAAGCTGGTAGTCACTCTTAAAACTCTTTCTAGACTTGATATATTTCAATGATGTTGGCTGGTTTATTTCGACCACATTTTAGTAGCTGTTATTCAAATTAAAAATGCTAGGGTATAAATCACCTAATGTGTCCATACAGACTCAAGCAAGTCATTTAACAATACAGTTAAATGGAAGATGACAGTGGAAGATGACAAGCACAATTTTGTTTCAATAAAAACACTTATAAGTAACTTCAGGTTATTAGCTTTAGAAATATTTACTGTTGCTTTCCAATAGATTAATGTATATATTTTTTAAAAAATCAATGACAACAATTGTTTCGGGAACTAAAACCTTATCATCTAAGGTCACTACTCCTATGTTCTGGCTTTGTCTAGGTATAAAACTTTGACTAGCTAAAGAAATGAATTGACTGCACAAAAGTTTCAGGCTTTTGATACTTGAGTATAATAGTCATGTTGTTTACCAGATCACAGCAGATTTACATACTTTTGTGGTCTTGGTAGCTGAAAATAGCATTAAGTACAACTCTTATGTAAAGGGACTTAACCAAGACTTTTTTTTTTTTTTTGGTCGATTTTTACTTTACAAATTATTGTGAGCTTCAACATATTTTCCTTTTGACATTATTTTTTAACATCTTTATTGGAGTATAATTGCTTTACAATGGTGTGCTAGTTTCTACTTTATAACAAAGTGAATCAGCTATACATATACATATATCCCCATATCTCCTCCCTCTTGCATCTCCCTCCCACCCCCCCATCCCACCTCTCTAGGTGGTCACAAAGCACCGAGCTGATCTCCCTGTGCTATGTCGCTGCTTCCCACTAGCTGTCTATTTTACATTTGGTAGTGTATATATGTCTATGCCACTCTCTCACTTCATCCCAGATTCCCCCTCCCCATGCCCTCAAGTCCATTCTCTACGTCTGTGTCTTTATTCCTGTCCTGCCCCTAGTTAACCAAGACTCTTGATTGAACACTCAACCTATTCAGGTAAATGGGCTTAGTGAGAGCTGTCTGAGCCAATAATTTTTTTCCTGTAAAAGTAGATCTGGGTCATCTCCATCCAACATAAGGACAAACAAGAATACAAAGCCTCCAGGTTCAACACTGTGGAGAAAAGGCATAAAAATTTTCCCTGGAAAATTTTAAAAACAGATGTTACTTATCTACCATCATGGTCCTTGAAAAAAATCACAATATTTTATCCATGATACATATAATTTTCTGCAGCATAACTTAATCTAAAAGGCTTCAAGGTAAATTAATTGCAAAATGTATTCCTAGGTAAATAAATAATTTGAGCCATGTAGAGTGATATTGGATAGATGCCAATTCAACAGCAGAGGAGCGCTTAAAAAATTGTTGCTATTGTTTAATTTTAAAGTAGTTGATCTCAAACTATTATTTCTGATAGTAGATAACAGGACAATTTTTCTGTTGAGGGCTCTTAGTTTGTGACAATAATACCACATTATCAACACAGGAAAAAACACATCTTTTGAATTCTCTATGGTAAAGAAATGTAATTTGCTCAACACTTTCTGTGAATAAATAATTCTGACAAAAAAACGTTTCCAAAATAAAATAGTACTATCATAGTCTTATGTGATTAACGGTTTTCTCAATACACTGAAAATCATTAAATGTTTTTAGCAATCATATTTCAAATTTCCTTTGGTGGTTTTCATAGAAAAATACAAATATGGAGACATTTTGCTTCCTATAGGGAAATCAAATCTTACATTATAATCCTTATGAAGAGTGATAAGAGGTCTCTTAGTTTTAAGTCATGCTATTACTTTGCCTACCTAAAATTTACTTTATTTTGACAATTACATTTAATTTGATGACTCAGCTAAGGGTGGATGGACGAAATAGGTGAAGGGGATTAATAAGTACTAACTTCAGCTACAGAGTAAATAAGTCAAAGGGATGTAATGTACACATAGGGAATATAGTCAATAATATTGTAACAACACTCTATGGTGATGGATGGTAGCTGGATTTACTATGGTGATTATTTCATAATGCATAAAATATCAAATCACTATGCTATACACCTGAAAATAACATAATAGTGTATGTCAGAATAACTTAATTTTAAAAATCACATAAATAAGCATAGATACATGAACCCAAAGACAAACAAAAATGTGATAAAATTTTACAATTCAATAGTTAAGAAATAAATTCTAAAACTATTTTTCAAATATGTGTTAAGTGCCTGCTGTATGTCAGAGAATTAGACAGACATGGGATTTGTCTTTGTGTAACTAATATTCCAGTAAGGATATGAAAAATGATGAATGTGCTGACATTTACAAAAAGAAAAACAAGGATGCATTGAAACTGAATGTGAGATATATTCACTTAGTCTTAATTCAAAATCTATAGCATATTTACACGGAGGTCCCCAAATATAATTGAGATAGTGAAAAAAGAAATGATGTCTTAGGCATCAGTACCAGCAAGGCAATTTACAGATTAGGCAAAATTTAGGCAAAAGATATCATTTTTAATAATACCAAATATAATTAGTATGAATTTGTCTGGTTTTATACAATAAAAATGTGTTTTTTAGAGGTTATCTGAATTATGTTTATTAAATAGCAAATAAATTGTGAAAATTAGAAAATAAATGTTAAAATTATTGTAACATACGTATTTACTAGAAAAATATGCATTATAAATAATATAAAAATTGACAATATGGACAATTATACACATTAATACTTTCAGAAAAATCAACTTATAAACATTACAATTAACATTATCACTTTATGTAAAAATCAAAAAGTTTCATTCAATCTTAGTTCCTTTCACTGTTTAGGCTCCAAGCTCTATGATGGAGGTCACCTAATCTTTGTGCCTACCTGGGCCTGTATGGGTCTATATGTACAAAACATATGGAAAGAGTCCAAGGAATTTGTGGTTAATGAGTAAATAAGCTTTGGGTAGTATGACTGCAGGTAATTAAAATTTTTTTCTCTGATGTAATTTTCATTTTTTGTATACTTTATAATTAGCACATGCTACATTTGTAATGCAGGATATTATCTTTCAAAGAAAGGTACTGAATAGTATTAAATGTAAAATAAAATATTTTTGATAAATTAAAACTTGGAAATGGATTTAAAGGTTTTAATTATGAAATAAAATTAATGAGGAAGAACAACATATTCCTGAGGGTATGCATTTTAGAGTTAGGCTGATTTGGGTTTCATTTCCAGTTCTGCTCCCTCCCCGTTTGGTAGGATGACTTACCTCTCCATGCAAAGCTACTGTAAATCTGAAATGAAATACTGCCTAAAGGCACTGGCACTCATAGTTGCTTTCAAATGTTAGCTGGTTTTATTATTATAAAGTGTCATATTAAAAATGAGTATTTTATAAATTATTAGACTTTTTATGCTTAAAGTTATACCTATTTTCTTATCTACTTCTTTTCCCATAAAGTAAAATGACTGCAAAAATAATTATCTTTGATGATTATTAATAAAATATTTTTCAAATTTTAAATGGAATTTAGAGCTGGCCATATTCACTCAAATTTACACTGCATTTTTCCACTGAATAATGCATTATTGGAGGGAAAAATGCATCTAATTCCTATGTGAGCTTCAAAATTCTGCCTGCAAGTCATGCTTTATACTAGAATCTTTTGGAACCATCCATTCTTTAAAATTAGAAACAAGAATATTCATCTGAAATAAAGGTTAATCTCACAACCTCAAATATATAGATAAAGGCTTTAGGAAATAATTATTTGTTATCATGCAATCTCTATTTCTAAAAGAAAAACTAAGACATGCTTCAATAGTATGAAAATCTGCTTTTGAAATAGATATTTTGAACTAGATGTTTTTCTCTTAATTGAACATTTGTTTCCAGATGATCATATAAGTAAATAAATCTATTTAACTTTAATTAACTCGATTTCTATGCAATATGAACAAATAAAATTCTACTCAAAAAAAATGGGGGTAAAATTCTATGGCATGATTGGCATTTTTACCATCCAAGTATCTATCATAATGGCATTCATCTGTTTTCCTACCTCTCTACACATGAGCCACCTCATGTATTTTAAAAGCAATATTTAAACTTACTATTTTGGACATAAATGAGAGAAGAAAAAATATTTTGACTTGGCAACAGTAAGCAACCATTTGGAATTTAGAAGAATTTAAACTTTTAGATTATTCTTTTAAAATTTCCTTAAATCAACATTATATGAAGACTAATGGTCTTTATATTTTCGAGAAGTTATTAGTTCTTTCTTAAGTATATTATGCTATAAAATTTTTGATTCAATAGAAATATGTATTTTCCTATTTATGTTTCCTCAAAGGGTAAAGTATTTGTTATTGTTCTACAACTGTAAATAGAACAGTTATGTTTCAATATTTTTATTCTAGAATCTAGAGGTACTTTATGCTTTTTATCCCATTACAGAATAATTGAATTTCTATACTATATACAAATTTTAAAATGTATTTTTAATACAGTTTAAAATATAACATCACACTGAATTAAATTTTCCAAAAATTAAAACACATGGGATAGTGTGGGCAAGGGGTGTTTTAAATCTTTCTCTTCTAAAGATTAGCACATTCCATTTGTATTGCTTTGCTACATAATTTAGCAAATACAAAGGCAGACTCAATATAACAGAGTAGAACTTCACTAAGAGTTATCAGCACTGATTTTAATTCCAGCTCTATAAATGATATTATTATCGCAGGCCTACATTTCAAACTTTCTGTTCCTTAAAGAACTATATCTGGGTTAAGTGAATCTACTTCGCAAGACTGTTGGGAAGGAAAAATAAAAGAGTGCCTTTATAGAAAGATACTAGACAAATTTAAGATATAATCTATCAGAACTTAATTTTCTTTATTTTACAATGTAGCTACATGACTACATCTCACATGCCAAAATGCCCCAAGATACTTCATACAAATCCACTGAGAATATTACATTCAGAGAACTATAATTACTGGTTAGTAATTTAATTTTCCTAAGAGGCAAATACTGTATCACTCTGAGAAAAACAGTAACCAATTTTAAATGCAACTTGGACATTTTATAGACTGTTTCCTGCATTTTTCAAAAATGTAACTTCTTAAGCTGGTAAACTCTGCATATTAAAGGATGATATTTATCACATATTTATCACATTTGTTCGTTACCTAAGACTTACAAAAGCAAAGGAATTCCTAAATATTCTAAACATTTAGGTGTATTTTTTTTCTATTAGAAGTATATATCACTATGGAAAAAACACATAATAAAATTATTGTATACCCTTAAGCATACATTACATCAACATGAAAAATGTTTATTTCCTCTTGCAAATTTATTAAGTGAAGCCTAAAGCAATATAGCATGAGGAATAATTTTTAAAATACCTTGGGACTTCCTTTTTAACTGCATCCTTAAGTTCTTAAACATTTCTCATATCACTGAGTAAACTGTTTTTCTTTAAAGGTCTGTGAATGCATTTAGCATTATTTAGAGAATAAATAAACTTTGTGGAAGCAATCATCTCATGGAAGGGATGGAGTATCTTAACATCGGTCCTTTGCAATGTGTTTTGCATATATGTAAAGATAAGTGTAATTCAAGAGCTCTGATTTTATGAACTAGAAATAAATGTATGAAATTGGTAAGATAGCTTATTACGGTCCCCAGTTAGCAGATTTAATTTAAAAATAGTTTTCTTATATTCTGGGCTTCTTTATCATGCAGCTATTGACCTTTGGACTTTTAGATATTTTCAACATTTTTCATGCCATGTGAGGTCTCAGACTGATGTTACATGTGTGTATGTATTAAGAAATGCTTTTAATATTCAAAGTAGTACTTGTCTACTTCTACATACAATATTTTGTTGAAAAACATGTTACATCCTCTTATCAAGTTTGAAAGCAAGTTTGTCATTTAAAAATGGGAATAAATTCTTCATGCAAAATGTACTATTCTACAAAAATAATGTATAAATGTCATCATGTTTAAACACGTGAAAGATAAATCTCCAAGTAAGGGCACATCCACATTTGTCTATTCATGTGGGGCAGATTCTCTTTCTAAAAGAAATAATAAAGCAATTGCTGAAATTTGTCTATACAAATCAAGACATGCCTGATTGCATTCTGAACAAGTCTCAGGAGATGTATGCTTACAGCATCCTCTATCAGGAAATGGAGGAAACTTTAACTTTAAATACTGGAATTCAGTGAGGCCAGGCATTCCCCTGATGGACTGCTATTTGGGTATTTAGGATTTTGAAAATAAGTTCTATGCCAGAGTTGATTAAAGGCAAAGGCTAGAGGCAGAATTGGGCCCAAACAGGAGTAAAGATTTACCCTGACATCTCTCAAAATTCTATATATCTCTCCTCTCCTTAAGAGAGAAATTATGAATTATATCTTGATATTGTCTGTAATGTCATATCCTTAAAATATTTTAAAAAGACAATACCAGGAAGTAGCTAAACATTTCATGATACTTGCCAATATCTGCCAGTTATCTTCTTTGTCCATCATAAGCCAGTTCACCTTCACACACCTATCTCAAGACTGCACATGAAAAGATAAGAAAAGAAGGCAAAGAAATCCAAGGACAAAAATGAATCCTGTGGCTATTCCTTTCATAGTAGCAGTTTCTTCAATTATAATATGTGCAAAGTTAATGGTATCAATTTTAAGTACTGAAATTGATACCAAAGTTTGTGACAACATATAAAAATTACCTCTTAGTTATTACATGAATACAGATAGCCATAAAAAGTAAGTGAGGGCTTCCCTGGTGGCACAGTGGTTGAGAGTCTGCCTGCCGATGCAGGGGGCACGGGTTCGTGCCCCGGTCCGGGGGGATCCCACATGCCGTGGAGCGGCTTGGCCCGTGAGCCATGGCCGCTGAGCCTGCGCGTCCGGAGCCTGTGCTCCGCAACGGGAGAGGCCACAACAGTGAGAGGCCCGCGTACCGCAAACAAAACAAAACAAAACAAAACAAAACAAAACAAACAAAAAAACTAAGTGAAATGATTTAAAGTGAAGAGGCAAATAAATAAGGATTTTTATAGTCTTTATGTTTTAATATATAACAATTCTCATTTTGTGGGGACAGGAGTATGTAGATGTGTTATGTATGTATTTTTTATATCTTAAAGCTTTATGGTCTGAGGGTGCAAAGTCCTGAGGGTCCATTTTGTTCTCCAAATAAATTACAAATTCTATATCCTTCAATCCATCCACAGCCTGACAGCCGCTGACATATCAATTTATCTTTCATATAACTAAAAGGTACTACTCAGTGTTCATTGAAATTTTCCCCTTTTTTTTTCACTTCAGTCCATGTGGTTCCTGATGTGCAAGATGCTTTGCACCCCTTTTACCATCTTGTTATATGAACTTTTTACCAGAGTTTTAAGAGCTCTCTTAAATGTCATCTGGCAAACACCTAGTTAACTAGTTATGGATCCCAACAGATAAACTGCTTGTAATAAATTCAACCTACAAAGCCTTTCAAAGACTTCTGCAGTCTTTTAAACATGGACTAGAGATCTGCAGCTCACAGAAATGCAATACTGTATTACTGGGTTTTGTTAATTATATGATCATTCTAATTACAAAGATAATAACTTAATTACATATTTCTTCCAAGTGACCTACATATATATGTTTATTTTCTTAAAAATATTTCTATCTCCATTCACATAATACATGCTATTATTTGATATTATAGCGGCACTATTTAACTTACAAATATGTTGTCCCTAAGGATGCTGTCAATCAATACATAATTCACATAAGAATAAATCTTGATAACTTTCTGGAAAATATTTTTGCTGTGTAATTTGAATCTATAAGTTAAAGCTGAAATTCTAAGATTAAAACCCAAGCAAGACTATAATATGTAAACTGTAGAGATATTACTATTTTAAAATATTATGTTAATAAATAATATATAAATCTCATTGGAATTAAGTGATCTGCAGACAAGCCTTTTTTTAATAAACCCTAGAAACACAAACTAACCATAATTTTTTAATAGCAGGTATCTATTAAATGACTTCCATTAGACTTTTGAAACTTCAAAATAATGGTCTTTCTAGTTAAGTCTGCTGCTACCAGTCATTAAATTAAAAGGTAAAATAAGCAAGAATGTTTAGAAGTGTAAACTTATAAAACATATAGAAATTTTCTGATACATTTGTAGATATAAAAAAGTCATCATTTATTGCGTGGTGATCAGGAATATTTGGTAAGCACTCTATATAAATCCCTGTAATTAGGATTATTTGCATGTAGTGAAACTCCTGTTACAACGTCCATATTTTTCCTATAGAAGCATTTCTTTGATGATGGATTCATCCTTTTCCTCCTCATGATGACATAGAGTTTGAGATCTACTAACAGAACAAACTCTAAGAACTCACCCACACCCCAGAATATAAGCAGGAACTCGCCTGTTATGTAAGTTGCTGAATTTCTATCAGAACATATCTGGTCCATCTGGTGAGCTCAGTGAATATTTGTGCAACGAATAGTTTTTGATTATAAAAAAAGCTACTTAGTTTTTCTATTTACATCCTGATTTAATACATCCTTACCTTCCTACATGTATCAACAATATGACTCAGAAATATTTTATCTTCTCTTTCAGCAGACAATACATCCCATCCCCAGGTTTCTGTACTCATTTACTCTGTTGTTGTTGTTGTTGATTAAACCCTGAATAATTCGCAGAATGTTCTGTGTACTTCACGTAGAATTTAGTAGGCTGTGTCCCTGAGCCCTGAAACTGTGGATGCCCTGTGCTTAGAGTGATAGCCTGCTAACCAAGCTTCTTCAGTGGGAATCCCAAAGCTGGTAGAGGGCCCTGAGAAAATGGAGGGCCCAGGACAATGCTTTGGAATACAGAAAGAGAAGGGAGCCTCTCTTCAGACCTCCCCCCAGACTCCACATAGCATAAGCACTCAACCAGGTAAAATGAGCTGTTTGACACCTGCCCCTTCAACTTTTTTAGGTAAATCCTTGAAAACTTTTGGTCAAAAAATTTTTTTCCCCACAGCTCTAAATCAAATGTTTAAAACTTGAATATACTGACATTCATTTCAGCAAAACCAATCAATAAATGCTATGATATAAAATGTTTTCTGGTTCAGCTAAAGTGATCAATATTAGAAAACATGAGAGCATACGTTTTCATAACAGAATGAAACAAATAGAATATCTCATCTATATTATATTTAATGGAACCAAGACAAAAAAAAAATGGCTTTACCAAGATATACATCTCTCCTTCAGCTTTACGAGCTCACTTCAGCTTTGAGACAGGCAGTACACAGAAAAGGGAAACTGGCTAATAATTTAGGGTTCATGTCAAAGACATGATACAAATTATTCAATCATTTTCATTTTACATTCAGGACAGGAGTAGTATTTATTTCCTCTTTCTCCCATTAGATGTGAAACTCTTCCAATTATTAAATTCCTTAGCTGGTTATGCAATTCCTCAGAGCCTTATTCCTACATGGGAAGACTAACTATTGCATAAATGTCAATTCCTTGAGAACAAATTTGTAAGATTTATGCAAGCTTAGACAAAATAACAATTGAGTATGTTAAACTTGAAATAGTGCTTTTAAATTTTATCTGAAAGAATAAACAGAAGAGGGCTTCCCTGGTGGCACAGTGTTTAAGAATCCGCCTGCCAGGGCAGGTGATGTGGGTTCAAGCCCTCGTCCGGGAAGATGCCACATGCCGCGGAGCAACTACGCCTGCACGCCACAACTACTGAGCCTGCACTCTAGAGTCCGCGAGCCACAACTACTGAGCCTGTGTGCCACAACTACTGAAGCCCGCACACCTAGAGCCTATGCTCTGCAACAAGAGAAGACACTGCAATGAGAAGGCTGTGCACTGTAACGAAGAGTAGCCCCCGCTCACTGCAACCAGAGAAAAACCCGCAAGCAGCAACGAAGACCCTACACAGCCAAAAATAAAAATAAAATAAAATAAAATAAATTAATTAAAAAAAGAATAAACAGAAGAAAGTATCCAAGAAAAATTTTGAGAAGTATCATGAATGAGATGGCTTCTACATTAGGTATTTAAATATCTCATTTTTTACAAACCTACAAAATGAGCAATAAATAGTCTTAGAGATGATCCTAATATAAATGTGTACATGTGTGTTTGTATTTTTATGTGTTCATGTGCACTGTATAAGGGCAACTTGCAAAACAATGAGAAAAGCATAATTTTGTTTTTCATAAGAAAATTAACTTCACTTGAAAAATCAAATTAGATTCTTACTTTATATTCATCACAATGAATTCCAGATGCATTAAAGAGTTAAATGAGAATTAAAACTACAGAAATGAAAATACAAGATGTGAATAACTAATTTTAAGATTGGGAAGAAATTTATAAGCATAAGAGTAAAGGAGAAATAAATGGATTTATTGGATAACAATATAAATAATAAAATATAGGAAGTACTGAAAACCCTCGCTCAAAAAAAATGAAGAAATTTAAAGCACAGATAATATTCCATCTCAATAATAAAGAAAATAATATTTTGTTGCCATTTTCCGCTACCCACCTTCCCTCTCATATGTACATATATGTGTATGTATGTATATATAGATATATATCTACATCTATCTGTATTTAATCATATTAATGATTATTAAAAAAAACAAAGTTAGGGCTTCCTAACCATTTGTATTTCTAACATCTCTCCATATCAGTAGACTTCAAAAATAATTTTGCAGGCTTCCCTGGTGGCGCAGTGGTTGAGAGTCTGCCTGCCGATGCAGGGGACACGGGTTCATGCCCAGGTCCGGGAAGATCCCACGTGCCACGGAGCTACTGGGCCCGTGAGCCATGGCCGCTGAGCCTGCGCATGTAGAGCCTGTGCTCCGCGGCAGGAGAGGCCACAACAGTGAGAGACCCGCCTACGGCAAAAACATAAATAAATAATAATAATAATAATTTTGCAGTGATTGCATCATAGCCTATCAAAGCAATAGGACATGTTATTAACTCTTCTAGTGTTGCTTACAGTTCATACTATTTCAAGTTTTTGTAATATATATATTTTACATAAATATTTAATTAGAATCTTGTGTCATTAGGAGGGGAATTTACTGGAACTAAAAGTAAACCCATTAATATAAACCAAACACATCATAATTTTGGCAATTTGCTTTTCACAAAGTTTTATTCTTTGAAATTCTTTTCAGCAATTTAACTTTGTTTTTTTTGTGTGTGGGTTTTTTTTTAATTTATTATTTTTTTTAATTTTTGGCTGCACTGGGTCTCTGTTGCTGCACCCGGACTTTTCTCTAGTTGAGGCAAGCGGGGGCTACTCTTTGCTGCAGTGCACTGGCTTCTCATTGCAGTGGCTTCCCTTGTTGTGGAGCGCCAGCTCTAGAGCGCAGGCTCAGTAGTTGTGGAGCACGGAGTTAGTTGCTCCGTGGCAGGTAGGATCTTCCCGGACCAGGGCTTGAACCCGTGACCCCTGCATTTGCAGGCGGATTCTTAACCACTACGCCACCAGGGAAGCCTGCAAAATTATTTTTGAAGTCTACTGATATGGAGAGATGTTAGAAATACAAATGGTTAAATGAAAAAAGTATGAAATACATTTGTGGTAAATTGGTTACATGTTTATAGACATACGCTATTTGTTTTCATGTAAACTCTTTTGTATAAATAGGGCTCAGGTCTCGCTCTTGCTCTCACTCTCATCACATCCCTCCCCTGCTCCCTTCCCCCCCACACACACACATATCATTCTCTCACAAACACACGTATATGATCATAACAAAACACTAAAATAAAAAATATTCTTAATCTCCAATACAGGTAATTTTTATTCCCGTTTTCAGAATTTTCTTCTCCAAATTGTCAATAGAATGATATTTTTAAATACTCCTTTTTGAATGCAATCACATTAGAAAGAATATATGATGGAAGGTTATCTATGTAGTCACATTTGGTAAGCTAAAAAAGAAGAATATAAAAGGGAATTTGATGGGAGGAGGGGTATGACCTCAAAACTGCATAGTCATTAAGTGCTAAGGAACAACAGACAAACCTGCTCTGATGAACAACATAAAGTGTTGTAAGTAAATGCAGCATAAGAGAATCAAATAGCCCCATTCACCACAGATTCACTCAAAAGCAGGGTAATGGAGCAGGCTCCGGGTCCACATGAAGGTTACCATAACTACAGTCTCCTTCGGGCATACATCCTTGCATATGCATGATGTACCCAACAGCCTAACACACTCATATGTGTGCACAAGCACAGCCTCCAGTTAAGAGTGATTACATATATGGAAAATAGGTGTGAAAGTGGACAAGCATTAAATAGTATTATATAGAGTAGTATTAAATAATATGAAATAAGTTTAGACTAGACTAGTATTAAAAAGCTGAAAGGTGAGCTAGTAATATATAAAACAATCTGTCCTCAAGGGCAGAGAGAAAATAAGAAATGAAATAAGTAGTTTGAGATTTACAACATATGCAATTTGGATTGTAAGGAATTTTTAAAATACTGAAATTACCATCAACAGATATTGGAAATCAAATTAACTTTTCCTAAAGCACATAATATTTGATAACCTAAAAGCTCTTTAATATACTCAACAAATCATTCCCAATATTAATAAAAGATTGTTTTAAGTTCTATATTAACTGGCTCAAATCAATCTGCCCTGTGGTATAAACCTGTAACAAGGCAGGCCAGTCTAGTTGCTGGCTCATCCTAGGTGCATTAGAATGAGGTACACATTGTGTTCAGAAGAGTGGATGATGAAGGGCAAGAGAATGCTAAATTTATGAGAAAAAGAATATAGGCACTTTCAAGTGAAACTGTATACTTTTCCAAAGTTTCTTTATAAGTTAGCTATCTAAAACTAGAAACACCTAATTCCAAAGAAGAAATATGCATGCTAAAATGCTAATTTTCTAGCTTGTCGTCCCCAAAACCTATTCCCCATAAGAACCACCAAAATCCTGCTAATAATGCAAATGAGTAATACCTCAAGCATCTTAATATTTTACATGATTAAAAGAGCACAAGATAAAGTACTGAACATACCTCAGTGACCATTAGGATCACCTACGGAGTTTTTAAAAATATTAATGTTGGGGTCCCAACTACAGAGATTCTGATTTCACTGGTTGAAAGGAGTGAATTGTTATTTTAATGGTATGCACAGGTAAAATCATAGTGATTTCAGGATCTCTCAAGGTGATTCTGATGTTCAGACTGGGTCAACATTCATTGGGCCATGGAATCTGAAGGCCACTTTCTTGTAACTTGGGGCATTTTTTTAACTTTACTCAGACTTAGTCTTGCTGCTACAAAATAGGGATTTTAGTGGAATCTAACTGATAGAACTACTCTGTGGAAGAAATGAAATCCCTTTTGTAAAGAAACTATTACAGTGTCTGGCATAAAACCAAGTACTCTGTGAATCTGTGTTTTTATACCACACCACATACAGCTAAATAATGATACACAACTAACCAGTGTCACAACTTATTTCTATACTAAATCCATTCTCAGTTTTTATTACCAGCCATAACAGCTATTTGCTTTAGTAAGAATAATGAGAAACCCTGAGGATTTCGAACTTCCCCAAAAGGTCAGCTCTACTAGGGATGCATGCTACAGGAAGGTGATCCAAGATGAATAAAGAGCTCTGACAATGAAAATGGTGAGGGAGACTTCATGGCTTTGGTTTTTGGAATGGAGGTGAAGAGCTGATGTGTGCAGCTTCCCAATGACCAGCTACTCTTAGGCAATGTGTTGAGAAGATCAATGCTTTTGTTTGGCAGCATAACCCATAGGGTTATCAATAGTTGAGAGAAAACGTGTTCATCTTCTACTCTTGACTGAAATAACAAAGGGCTCCTAAACTAGATGAAGGTTCTTAAGTTTCTAGTAACAATCATAGTGGGAGTAAATAAAAGGGCAAAACTAGTGTTGAGAAGACCAGATCATGTAGGTACAAAAGAGGAGAGGAAAAAAAAAATCCATACTCACCAACAGGGACACTTTTAGAGGGAAGGATTTCAAAATACAGGAGCAAGGCCAGGGATATAGTGATGCATAAGTAAAGAAAAGCTCAAAATTAAATAAAGAGAGGAATTTGTACTTGGCTAACTGAGCAGCCTCTTTGGTGCTCCCCAAATCAGGGACAATATTGATCTGGAGGCTAAGCTGGAGCTAGGTGCATAATTTCATACCCATACTCATTTGTTCTCTGTTACATCCCTGTGTTCCAATCTATCACTGCTCTGCTCATTGAACTTGAAGGCAAATTCCAAGATGTGAGCCTCCATAAACGAAGGAGAACTTTGCCCTTTTATATAATCAGATGGTGTACCCACATTACCTTCTACAAAGTGTCCTTGCCATCTGATTTATTTTCTTAATGGATTGAATTTCAGCAAATAAACGAACTTAAAATCCTAGCTCAGCAAATTGGTAAGGGCAATTATCACACCTATATGCTATTTTATAATGTAATAAGAAAAATATTTTCTCTTTAATGGAAGATTGCTGGCAGCTCAGAAAAATAATCAGATAAATATAAGTGATAATTTTTTACTAACACCTACAGCTTAACTGTCCTTTAAAAGTGCATTATTTCTATCTGTGTGAGTGTAGTAATGCTTTTTGTACACCACTCCCAACAGCAGAAAAAACATATACTTCTACCTTCCTCCTCTGACTGCCCTTTATTCTTAGCATAGGACCCTTATGAAAAACCCCTTCATTCTCCAGGGTCACTACTTATTATGGTAAATACTGACAAAAAGGTCCTGTCATCTTATAAAACCTTTCAGTTTCTGAAAGCTAAAATTTAATTCCCTGTGCAAATTCAAATATAACTCAAGAATAGAACAGCTTCTCTATGTAGTTGATAGGATTATGACAAAAGGGTAGAAGAATTGATTTTCAACTGTAGTGAGAAATTAAGTTAACCTTAACCTTCACTCGGATATACATGCTGGTGTACCAGAAAAGATCATGTAGCTTCTTTCTAGTTATCAGAAAATTCAACCTACCAATATCCACTGGTAAGACACTGTGAAAATAGAAGGGGAAATAGGTTGTGCTTGAGAGAATTGTGATTCTCTGATACTCTGGAGACAAGGGTTGATTTGCTATTTAAACAGATTCAGACGATAAAGAATTAGATGCAGATGATTTCAACTGGATAGACTAACTGGATGCTTTTAAAATTAAAAGCAAACATATTTATAATGCCACTGTTTATTAATTGTTTATATGTCTTATTAAAAGATAATGCTAAAATGACACTGTTTGAACTGTGGATATCTGTTTTCAGCATTATGGTTTACTATGTGCTCCAACTACAGAACAAATTCATGGAACACTTTTTGAGGCACTGCTGGTCTCTCAAAGGGTGGAGGAAGTCTCTGAGGATACAATCATCCTCTCTCTACCCTGCTTTCCCACACAGCAGGAGAGGTGTGGCTGAGAAATGGAGTATAAGCTTCTCAAAGAATGGCCAAGCACTCCCGAGGAAGAAGTAAGAGGATGATTACTCCTTAATCTGTAAGAGGATGATTTTTAGTCTTGCAAGGATACTACTTTGCAAGGTACCAAGACTTGCTATGAATCTATGGTGATTACAGTTTGTGGTATTCAGGAAGAGACAACTATAGTGACAAACAGACCAGAATAGAGCCCAGAGAGAAACACACTCATGAATGCAATTGGACTGTATGACAGAATTTGCACTTCAGTTTCATGGAGAAAGGGGACAAGTGGTTACCCATGTGTTAAGGACTAAAATTATAGTCTTACTTCCCATCATATGCAAAATATCAATTAAAGGGGGATTAAAATCTTAATTTTTAAAAACAAAATAGCAGAGTAACTATTAGAGAAAAATATCTTTCTAATAACTGAAACTTTTAAACAAGTCACAAAATAACACTAACCATACAAAATCCAAATTTGACTATATTATAATTAATAAGTTAAGCTCATCACAGGAACCACGAAGAAATTGAAAATGCAGCCACAAATTGGGAGAAAATATTTGTCACACAACTGTTTTGTGAGAGTTCTTTAGTATTCAAGACACTAAAAATTCTTATTATATATGTTGTTAATAAAACTAAAATGCAATGCTATCCTTTTAAACTTTATGGATTTGTGTCCAGTAATTATCATTTCTGTGTGCCACATGGAGCATAATGCAGTATACCAAAAAAAAAAAAAACCAAAAAACAAACAAAAAAACACTTTTCTCTGGAAGTTGAAAATTTTTCAGTTTAAAAAAAAATTTGTTTAGCCATATTCTTCATAGCTCTCGAGATAAGCAATATGCTGCCCCTCTTCTCAAGTAGTGCTGAAGGGGGAAATTGTCCAGTTACTGCCACAGCTGTTCCTTTTTTAGCAGCCTGAGCTTCTCTGCTATCTGTCGGACTTAGCTTTGGAATTTAGAGAGGGCTCAGCTGCCCATACAGCTCAGAGAATCAACCTATGTTGACCTCATTTTAGGCTAATGCTTTTTTAAATCTGACATGTCTATTTACACACTGTGATATTCATTAAATGACCTGTCTAGATGAGGTTGGGTCAATATTATGCCTAACAATAAAATTGTGAGCACTGCAACATCTGACATACGAAGTTTATAACTTAAAGTGTGACCATTGCTCAAACGACGGCAAATTGGTATGAGTATATATTTCTAAGATCATTTCCAAGTTATGTGAATTAATAACAATGCCATTCTACCACCATATGCAGATTCTAATTTATACTTAGTGGTTGGAAATTAATATTAAAAATGTTAAGAGTCTTTCTATTTCTAAATTTCATATCTTTAGGTCTTCATTTCCATACACATATCATATATTTATAACTTGTTAAGTATATTAATGGAAATAGCATAAATTGATAAACATAAATGAAGTTCTTAATCATTTAACATCCTGAACAAATCTACAGATAAATATGTACATATTGATGTTATACTGATGTACATTCAGTTGATCCATATTGTTGTTGCACTTTGGCAAATGAATAAATATCTGTGAAGGTTGTGAACTGTTCAAATACTGCAGGATTTAGAAAACAGTCAGCATAAAAAAAGAGAAAACCAACATGGATAAATAAGCAGTATTAAAGAAGAATTTAGGGCTTCCCAGGTGGCGCAGTTGTTGAGAGTCCGCCTGCTGATGCGGGGGACACAAGTTCGTGCCCCGGTCCTGGAGGATCCCACATGCCGCGGAGCAGCTGGGCCCGTGAGCCATGGCCGCTGAGCCTGTGCATCCGGAGCCTGTGCTCCACAACGGGAGAGGCCACAAAAGTAAGAGGCCCCACGTACCGCAAAAAAATAAATATATAAATAAAGAGGAAATTTAATATTAGTAATTTTTTTGTAATAATCATAATGGTTCACACTCTGTAGTTTACAAAGGGTATCTACATATGTTGATTAACAGAAAAGTTTAAATCCCAAGATATATCTCTAGAATTCTCTCATAGAAATAAATGCCTCATTTTCTTCCTTCCAATCCTGCACATTTTTGTCACTGCCCAAACCATCTGCTCACCCGCTAAGGAAATTTCTTACTCCCCAATAATGTGGTACTTCACCTAGTTCTTTTGCTTTTGTCCCCTCAATCCATTATTTTATTCAAACCCAGTCCCATCCTTTTCAACATCTTTATGTCTTCCTTGCTTTCAGGGTGGCATTTCAGGAATAACTCACCAGCCAAAACCTCGTGAATGTAAATTCTGAGGTGTCCCATATCACAATCATTCTCCAACTTCAGTGAAATAATGCATTAAAACCACTTATTTATAGTGTATGTCTTTCAGATAGAAAACCCCCCACAGGCTCCCTATACAACCATGCACTCCCAAAAGTAAGATTTGGAAATTTAACAGTTCATGTCTGAATTTTATTTAGATATTTTACTTGAAATAAATAAAATTCCAAATATAATCATACACAAGGTGGGAATACAAAAATTGTTTCTATAAATCAATGATTACTTTGATAAAAAAAATTTAACACTAGTTATTATTAAAATAACTTAAACTTTAATTATCATGGTATGTGAATAAGGCCAAAAGAAAGTTAATAGACTTAAAATACTTATTAATAACTAATTTACTTGGGTTTATAGATTCTAATTGCTCTCATTTGCCATTGCAAAAAACAAAGTCCTAATTAAAAATCAAAGAAGGAATGATGATGCTTTGATAAGATGTTCATTAACAAGATTCACCACAAAGATGTGTTAATTTATACCCCGATGTAAAGCAGAGAGATACTGAAATACAATTACTGTTAATATTACAAAAAGTCAACAAGAAATTTATCTGGTTATTTGAGTGTTAAGAAACCAGGGATGCCAAGTCTAGTTGTTAACATAGTACATGCCAGCCACTGTTATGTTTACAGATATCAACTCACAGTAATCTTAAGAAGTATAAATATTAATCTCACTTGCCAGATGAGGAAACCAAGGCACAGGGATGTTAAAAACTTGCCCCAGGTCATACAGTTCCTGAGTAACAAAGCTGGAGTTCAAACCCAGAGAATTTATCTTCATTCTCCATATTTAATTTTTATTCTAAACTGAAATAACTTTTCTTAGTTTAATATTTGTCTAGATAATCTTCTTGGCACAAAGTCTATGCTATTGTCATGTCAACATCAGGTATTCAGTAGATTAGGTAGATATGAGAAAAATTTAAATGTTCCATGTAAATTAAATTTATTAAATTTATCCAAAAGGCCACATATTGTAAAACAACCTATGTTTTTCTATTTTCATGTTTGTGCATGAAAAAGATGCTAATTACTATACATGGGTTTAATTGCCTACAATTTAAATTACATTCTATTATTTTACTTGTCTATATTATTGAGTATGACAGGGATAATTCTCTTGACTATCAAACTGGTGATAAACTACACTAATAAAATATTTGCGGCCTTTAACATTATTTAATTTTCTCTCCTACTTTATAGCTTTTCAAACTTTATGATAATCCTGGAAGCTACTGTATTTGGCAAAGTCCCTATTCTTCACCATATAAAACTGCAAATAAAAGATTGCTATTTTGTTCTATCCATGGACATTAGGGGACATAGAATACTGAGAAAAGGAAATCTTTATTTGAAACACAGGGAACCTGATATCAATAGACAGATGGATGAGACACATTGATTAATATATATGTGGCATTGTTCTAAGAGCTTGACAAAAATCAACCCACGATATTAAAATAAAAAAAGCTATAGAAGGAATTGAAGTAATAAAAGAATCGTGGTAACTGTAATAATGATTTGCTTGCCCATGGTAGATGATTAAATGAACATTCATTGATTTAAATTGAATTTAAACCCCCCAAAACAAATGAGTGTTAAAGCAATGCCTCTCAAAAATTTCCACAAAACTTTCTCCTTAGCAGAGAACAGTAAACATTCTGTACAAATTGGAACTTAGCTACAAGTGGTTCATTTTATGTGAGAGCCCATATCTTTGGGTTAAATTGATTCTACAGAAAGGTGTGCAAGGTTTATCTCAAGGCCTAGCATAGACTTGGCACACACTCTTATATATGCTCCAGATTGCATGCACCTTGTATTAAGAAATTCTGTTCTTAGTGATAAAAAGCCTTGCTCTCCATTCATCGTTCTGCATTTTTATGTCTTTTAGCAGCTCTATGTCTATTGGTACAAATAATAACATTTTCCAAGTTCTATTCCATGCAGTGGAGATACAGCTTTGAACAAAACAGACCAACAAATCTTGCTGTCACGAAGCTTATATTTTAGAGAAATGCTAGAGACTATGTGTGTATATGTGTGTGTATAAGATATAGAGTATGTTAGATGGTGGTAAATGCAGTAGAAAATAAACCTGGTAAGGAGGACAGGTGATGATGAAATATGTCAGGAGGGGGTCTGGAAAAGGCTAACAGAGTGTACTTTTGAATAAGGCCCTGAAACATTTTTGGTGCAGTAAAAACCTAAATGGATAACAAATTATTAAGGGAACACACATCAAGAGCAGAGTGCTTGATGAAGAGATATCTGAGCTGCGTTCCTGCCATAGGAAAAAGGCCAGTGTTATCTGAGCAGAGATAGATGCTAGGAGGCATATCTGGAGATGAAGTCAGAAATAGCCACATTGTGTATAGCTTTATAGGCCTTTGGAAGGACTTTTTTTTTTTTTTTTTTTAAGTAAAACGGCAACCACTGGAGAGCTTGAGCCATGGAATTACCTGTTCTGACATATTTTATCAGAAACATGCTGGCTTCAGTGTTGAAAATAAAAAAATAAAAGGATAGAAATAAGGAGACCACTTATGAAGTTAGGGCAATACTCCAGGATAGAGATAATGACAATTTACTTTTTAGACTACAGAGTTAGAAGTTAAAAGTTGGCCCTTGGACTTTTCTTGAAAAAGATATGATATTTTGGGGATTAATTAACACATTGTTAAATATTAAGTATTTAATAAGTATTTGTTGTACACCATTAGAAATTAGATTTAAAAAATCACTGAAAAATATTTTAAATATATATGTTTTCACAATGGAATTATTCTTTTTTGTTTAATCTTACTTTAAAATTATTTTATAAATCTAAAGACTAAGACTAAAATGCTTTTATAGTATTTAAGTTATGAACCCTTGCCTGGTTTTGTACTTTTGTTTTGCTCACCATTAGCTAGTAGTTCTTGGTCTGTAATTGTAATCTCTTCCCTAGGAGAGTTTACAGTATGTTTGCTAAGAAACTTTACAATATGTCTTTAAATATATTATCAAATGAGATTATGAGATAAATTGGAAAAATAATTACTTTCTAAACACACAAAACAAAATCTTTGTCTTTACACTTCAGAGAACCCCACTAACTGGTGGACAATCTGTTCATTAAGGTCATCGTCCTGATTTATACTGACTCTGAGAGACTGTGCAGGAATTCTCATGGCTGGTTAATATAGCTGAAATTAACAGATTGACTCTGCCATGCCCTATTCATTTTCCGTGAAGAGATTCAGTTAAAAGGTGCATAGCTTATGATTCTTCATTTTACAGGGATGAAAGGTAGATCATGACCTAAATTTGATGCAGTTTATCCTCACTTTAACTCATTGGGAATAATTAGTTCATTTTCTTCTTCATAATAACTGTAAGTCTAAAACTATTTAAACTATTTCAATAAGAATAATCCAAAAATATCCATGGCAATTATACACATATTGTAAGTAATGGAGATGGGGGAAAAGTTTCCCATATGCATTCACAGTACAAAGAAGCTCTCTGATAGCACCAAATCCTTTTGGGTAATTTCCAATCTTCATTCATATTTTCATATCCCTGAACATAAAGCATGCTTAGTAAAGCAACTGAAGGTTAAAAAAATTCCATATTCAGGTCAAGAGTTTGTATATTTTTAACTGGTTCATGGTATATATTAATTTGACCAGAAAACTAAATTTAAAAGCCAGTGGCTATGCAGCTAAGATCATAGTGCAAAAGAGAAGATAAGCTAGTTCTCAGGGTGAAGATCATGAGAGAGCTCTTTCCCAAAACTCTTCTTCTGACACAGAGAGAAATTGCACTCCTTTTCTTCCTTTGAAATGAGGTATAACTATGAGATTTGCTTTGGCTGAAGAAACATGGGTAGGAGTGATGTGAGTTTCTTCTTGTCAGTAGCTGTAGAACCTCTCCTGCTTCACCATCTCCCTTTCTTTACTGGAATGACAGGGGAAGCATGGAAACACATGCTGAAGCAGGATCTCAGGAGCCTGGATCCCTGAATGGTGAAAGTGAACAGATTCTTCTTCTAACCCATGTTGGGCAATCAGCTTGATCACAAATAAACCTCCATTAAGTTAACCCACTGAGATTTGGGGGTTGTTAATAGATTTGGGGGTTGCACTGTTGTAGCTGTACAGCAGAGCAAGTAATCTTATTACCTACCAAAGGAAGAAGCTGGTAACAGGACTAGAGAAAGTAGCTATATTGAGATGTGAAAATGTGCTAAATTGCCCAAAACACAAGAGACTATAAGGCCAAGGGGAGTTCCAGATAATTGTTTTATCTAAAGAAAGTTTAAACTGTTTTTATTAGCATGTCTCCTTCTATCTATATTTCTAGAGAATATGTTGGAATAAAAAAGGGTTGGAAGTCGATTACTTCTGTCATTAAAATCTTGTAGATAAAAGTATATTGTTATGTTTGAAATATGATATGTAATAGGGTTTACTTTTGAGAAAAAAGTAAGAGGTTTTGGTGAAAGCATATCAGTAGCTTCTACAAAGCATTTCTTCCAATATGAAACTACCACTATTACTGTTACTACTACTCAAATAGAATAGAAGATTTTTACAGTGCTTCCTATATGCCACACCCTGTTTAAGCACTTTACATGTGTTAAATATTTAATTCTCACAAATAGTATCCTACCAGTAAGGTACTGTTCTTACCCCAATTTTAAAGATTTCAGTAAACTGAGGCACTAACAATTTAACAGGCTTGTCCAGTGTTATACAGGTAATAACTGACACAGCTGAGATTTAGAACTGAGATTTAAACCCAAGCATTCTGGCTCCAGAGTGCTTTGAAAACTGTAATCCACTGCTACTCGGTAAAGATTAGTAGTTCATTTCTTTCCATGTACTAAATAAAATAACTAGTTCTTATATTAAATCCAGGGTTTTGCAGAAGATGAAGCCAGATAGAAGAAAATGACAGACTGAATACTATGGAATCCATGTATTTAGTCCCTGATGAAATTTACCTTCATTGTCAAGAAGTCAAGGATGAAGGACCTAGATTAGAAATCCTGGGCTTTATGTAAGTTTGTTCCAGCAAGGATCAGGGTGCTCCCAAGAACAGAGTCTCTGGGTTCCACACCCCTAAAGAGTGGGAAGAGCTAATTTAGATAAGCAAAGTTTATAATCAGCTAATTAAAAACAAGACTGTGAATCCTGCCAGGTTAAAGACAAGCTGTGATATTCTGCCAAGCAGCTGAGAAGCAGCAGCAATTTTAAAAGGACATACGACCCAGACGAACTGTTTGATTCTAAGTCCAAACTGCCTAAATAACTTTCTAATCACTGGGTGTGTGAATTTTAGCAAGTTACTTGACCGTTTAAAGCCACCAAAACCTCAAGGTAATAATGTTATCTCGGGATAGGTGTAGAATTAATTGAGATAATGTTTGCAAAGCAGTTGGAACATTTCCGGGCATGTTTCTAGATATGACAGGGTTTATAAGGACAGTGTTAAATGGGTACTTGAGAATACAGCTGTGCTTTAAATCCTTATTCTAACATATATTACCAATTTATATATTTAGGTTCAGTTTCAAACGTTATTTGTCCTTTAACTTCCATTTCCCCATAACCTTCTTACCTTTCTCTTGATTTACTAAAGCCATAGTAAAGAAACTACGTCGGCTATGCCTTTAGAACCTTCTTACAGAAAAAGTTATTGTTTCCTAATAAAGAATTCAATTTGTATTAACTTGTATTAACATTACTAACTATATATTTTCTAGTTTTTAACATCTCAAAGATTAGTGAATCCCAGTTGTATGGGATAAGGTTAATTGCACTTTAAATGCTGTATAAAAAATATATATATAGGGCCTCCCTGGTGGCGCAGTGGTTGAGAGTCCGCCTGCCGATGCAGGGGATACGGGTTCGTGCCCCGGTCTGGGAGGATCCCATATGCCGCGGAGCGGCTGGGCCCGTGAACCATGGCCGCTGGGCCTGCGCATCCGGAGCCTGTGCTCCGCAACGGGAGAGGCCACAACAGTGAGAGGCCCGCATACCGCAAAAAGGAAAAAAAAAAAAATATATATATATATATATATATAGTAATTCATATATAATTTAATGTATGTAAATTATGTGATTATTATGTAACTTTATGCATGACCCAACAAAACCCGGTAGAGTGCAAGCCTTTTAAGAACATATGTGTAGCTTTCTAAAGACTGAGCCCATATTTTTAAACTGATGGCTGTCTGGTTCCTGAATCTTAACTATAACCCTGATTTATGGCATCTTATCATTAGGCAATTACATATTTGTGACCATCTGCTAACAGCCCTCCCTATCCACTGGTATTGAGCTCCAGCCTGAATCTACACCTGTCATCTGTTCTGTACAACCGCATTTCACTGTCCTCTTTCGTTTCCAGATACCTCTTCACCCAGTCTTGTACTTCCTACATTCCTCCCATCAATCCACAGGTAAATGTTTCTCCCTTCTCACAAGGTAATTTATCTTTGAAAAAAAATCCTTTATAATGTCGTAAATGTAATTACCTCTCATTTCAGAGAAAAAATTGAGCTCCAAAATTATCTCACTTTTGTGCTAAACTTATCAAATCCCATAAAAATGGACACAATTCCTCATTAGTTAACATCGGATATCATAGCCTGACTTACATTTCTACTTTTACTGATTATTCTATAACGTGACTTTTTGCATGCTCTCCTTAAGCTTCTTTGTAGCTTTTCTGCATGATAACCTATAGTTCTCATAAATAAAATAAACATATAGTAAACACATATACATGATTTGGTCTACAAAGAAAAACCCACATCATTAAAGACAAAATAAGTCAATAAAAGTCTACAGCTATATAAGCTGGTAAAGCACAAATACTCTGAGATAAGAAGTTAGCAGGTACCAACTATATAATGTAGTTATGCACAAGTAAATATTGATCAATGCAAAGGAATAACCCAAAACTCAAAATATGATGTTTAGATGAAACTCCTCATAAACTTGAATAGTCTTGTCTCAAATATTGTGTTTGAGAATATGACTTTTGCTAATTCAAGAAAATACCAGGGATGCTGTTCTCTACTCACAGGAAAATAGATGTTATATGTGTGTGTGTGTGTGTGTGTGTGTGTGTTTGCCATTGTTAAAATGTGTATATAGACACAATAGTTTCATTACTCCTTCTCAAGGATATTTTTAATTTATTAGAGGACTTTTAAGGGAGTAAAGTTTTAAAAGACCAATAGCACCGCCAATATTATTTCAGAAGGCTTAGCAGCAGGGTTGATTCTGTGTCCTGTCCCACATATTCCAACCAGACAGAAAGTTCTCAACTTGCACAACTGGATACCCACGATGGATATGATACCTTTCCTTGTAATGAGCTCAGTATGCTGAACTCAAACTTGCCCCATTACTTCCACTTCTCCTACCATTTCTCAAAGTTTCCCTAAGCTTCCTAAATGTAGATTAAAGAAACCACAACTATTCTGCCTTTCAAATCATTAAATACTATAGTTTACCATTAGACAAAGCAACTAAAGCCAAGGGAATATGAATGCATTGCTCAAAGTGATGCTACTAGAGTATATTCTAGTACCCAGTATATTCCATCACATCAGGCTGTCTCCTCCAGGATGGCAAGATTAATGTGAAGAATAAAATACCCTTATAAAGACAAAATAATTTTTGATGTTCATCGTTTATTTTTCACAAATTGTATTTACCAATTATTACCGATGAGATACCCCAAATTTTTGTCCTTATGATTGAAATTATTAGCATAGTAAAATATGCCAATAACTGCAACCATAATTTGCCTTTTACATAATAAAATAAGCATTGAAAAATTAAGAAGAAACATACCTTGTTAGATATTAAAAGTTTGTTTAACATGATATTTTTGCACAATGATCTATGGATTATAAATCCTTAAATCCGATTGCCCAATGGGTTTTGGAAAATAAAGTGTGAACAATTCACTAATATCACAAACAAAAATAACTCTAAAAGAACACTCTAGAGGATCACTGAGTCTCGCCTATATTTTCTTACCATTTTGAGTGTTCTTTGTCATTTCCAAAAGCATCACCTTTCCACTCTTGAGAAAAGTTTCTGTAAACCATTACTAGGAATACACAAGAAGTATAAAAATCTATTTCATGACACTGCAGATAAAGTGTGTTGGTGCAGTTTTTCCTGCTGGGGACAGAATGCAACAAATGAAAAAAAAACAGCTGAAAACAATGGCATGACTCACTGAGAAATTTTGACTCTACCTGCTGAATTACCAGTAACCAAAATTTACTCCTTCCTGAGAATTATGAAAATAAATTTATCCTGCTCTTTCTGATAAGGTAGAAAGTGGTCAACATAGAAAAAATTTCCCATCTATTTTAACATTTTATGTGAATGCATAATCATATAAATAAAGAAAAACCTTTTAGTTGTCTACTTCAAGATTAAAAACACTAATAACTCTGTATTTGAATATTATATAATATACATTAATTTTGAATATGTACATTTATTCAATATATCCATAAACATTATTTTTTTACAATTGTGCAACTGAGATCCAAATTTTCTTATTCTAAAACCATACCAAAAGTTCAACCAAACTTTGAAAAAAAGTTATTACAGAAAACTGTAAAAATTAATAATAATACCAGCAATACTTAGCCAGTACTTGTATGTGCCAAGTACTGTTTTAAGTGCTTTACCCTGTTAATTTCATGTAATAATTACAACAATACAAAGGGGCATGTGCTGCTGAAATGCCCATTTTATGGATGAAGAAACTGAGGGAGTGAGGTCTAGACTAGCTTAAAGGTCACATAGCTCATAAGTGGTAGAGCTGGAATTTGAATCCAGGCACACTTGTTTAAGAGTTAATGTTTCTATTTGGTTTAAAAAGCAAGTTCACATTTTCTCACTTGAAGTATATGTATATGTAAATTCTTAGAGAAAAAAGGTTCTGATTTTAAAACCTAAATGTTATAATGGAAGGAATGCAATCAATGTTCTCTGTTCCTACAAACTTTATCAGTCTATATGGTTTTCAAAATCATAAAAATTAGAGTTAGGATGAATCACAAGTTTAATCCCTTCTCTTGTGATATTTAGAATCCTAGTCCAGGCAGAATATCAGGGTGTGCATGTGTTTGCGTGTGCATGCATGTGTGTGTGTGTGTGTGTTTATCTAGATCAATAGATCAATTGATCTATCTAGTTTTAAGCCAATTGATCCATACAGTTAGATATATTGCAGAGCCAATCCAAAGTTACTTTGTAAAAAGTTGCTGTAAAAATGTTGCCCAAAAACCATATTTCCATATATGCTCATTAGATTGAAAAAAAAAAAGGTAGAGTTTTTGCTCTATTATATCCATTTTTTAGATGTCAAAATTAACACATAGACAACTTAAGCTGCTGAAGTTTCCCCAGCTAGTAAGTGGCTAAGCTGAATTCAAACTAAGGTCTATCAGATTCCCATATCCATTGGCCTGAAAAATATATTACTATTAAGATAAAAGAACAATCTAGGGTTCAAGGACAATCAAATAGGCTCTTCATGGGGAGAGACATGTTTCTCCTGTTTATGACTATTTCTGGAATTTGAGGAAAGTAGATGAAAAGAGTATTTTCTGCTTCATGAAGGTAAGCTAAGAGAAAATAAAATCTGATGTTCTGTTCCAAAAAAATAAAATAAAATAAATAAAACCATACCAAATATCTTCTAATACTAAAATTATGTTTTAATATAAATGCCTCAAAATCAATCTGTAAAATTATTTCTATCACTAATGACTGCTTTGCATTTAAATCATGGCAGCTTAAACCTACAAATACTAAATCATTTCAAAGTTCATTGGTAAAACACTGGAAACTCAGAAAGTTGTGTTAATTAGTATTTATATTCTGGTATCATCTAAATATCAAGGTTTATAATAAATCACCAGGATAGAAAATACATATTTGTAAAATTATTCAAACACCAGACAACTGCTAAGTCAAATTTTGTTTTACATTATTAAACTATAAGAACCACCTGAATATTCAGTGAAAAGATATTGTTATATTTGATAATAAAAATAAGCATGTAAGTATTTGTGCTTTACTTTATCCACTAAATGCATTCTTCTAAACCACTGTGGATCTGGAAAAATAATATTTTTGACAATAATACAAATAGCCCTTAGAGTGAAAAAATGTAAAAATTCTCATAAAGTTTTTTATAATTGTTAAATTTAAAAATATATTTTCTCAGTTTTAGAAATTAAGAATTCCCAGGAGATCATTTCTTTGAGCACATAGATTGAAAGAAATCCACTTCATTGATTTTAATTTGTTATATTAATGATCTGTCATACCCTCAGGAAAACAGAACCAAAACAATTCCAAAGACATCCTGGGTAGATTAATTATTTATACTTCCATGTTATGATACCCCAATATAATCCACAGCTGGGTTATGAAGGGAAGATATATTTATATTTTTTCTTAATCACTATTGTTACTTAATTGTGGGAAGTATCTTATTTGCATAAAATTTTAAATATAAAAGATGTGGCCTACTACAATAGCAACATGTTAATGCTGCTACAATGCAAACTGAACCTCACAATTCACATGATACGAAATGTCAAAAGGTGATGTCTTTGGAATGTATTTTTATATATTTATGAATTTGTGCTTAAAAACAAGAGCAGGTTCAGAATGTGGTAGCCTACTTAAATGTGAATTGAACTTTTGTGGTAATTATTTATCCAAATGTATGTTGAAAATTAGTTGACTTATTTTTTTAACTTAGTTGTGTCATTACTAAATAATATGCTCTAATTATTTTTCTTTTACATGAAGATATATTATAAGGTGAAATATTATTCATACTAAGATATATCACCTTGAAACTTTTCTAAAGTACCCATCGATTTGCAACGTACTTCCAATGATTATTATGTGTGACCCCACTGAAGAAGATTTTTAAGGCAGTCCCACTGTTAATATGAATATACCAGTTATTTAGTAGAATTCAACAGAATGGAAGGATCTGTGGATATTTCCTTCAGTCACAATACATTAATTCAGAATAAACATACTACTTGCCAAATAACAGGTTAAAAGAAAAATTTGCACTAAATCATTTAAAAGGAATATCATTACTTTTCAAAAGTATCATTATGGTATAATACAAAGTGGCATGCTTAGTTATGTAAGTTACTAATATTCTCTGAAATATTGAGAATATTACTGGTAAGGTATTTAAAGTGACTAACACGGAACCTGGTATATAGTAGTCAATTAATTTCTTTATCTGTGAAATATGTATGAAAACATTTCTCAAAGAGATATTATGAGTATCCTTCAAAGATATTTTGAAACTAGAAAATATTATGTAAATTAATGAGATTTATCATCTTTTAAGTGGTTTAACACAGGTCAGTGAATGATGAGGATTCAGGGACCAAATACTTTGGATTTTGAAAAAAATGTGACCTGTTTTGGCATAAGAGTTCTAGGAATAGAGATATTTACATGTTCTCACATTCCTTCCATCTCTCTATCTACCTATCTATATTGCTTCCTTAAAACATAGTAATTTCTGAGAGCCCAGGGCATTTTCTACTTCTCTTAAAATCTTCATTGGATTTAGTCATTACCCTTTGTTGAAATTTTAATGACATAAAATATATTTTGATATATCTAAATTAAATATTACTTATCATTACTTGTGAAAATCATAATAAATGTTTACACATCAATAATGTTACATATAAGAGTTCATGTAAATTGAGTGACAATTTCTATTGGTAATTTAAGGTGAATGAAAGATAAGATAAAGTATGCTTATGAAAACATTGGATTTCAAGAGTCCATAATTTTAAATACGCTATAACACTAGGACTAAAATAATTTTCATTCACATACTCCATATGACCAATTATTTTATACAAGGACAATCTCTTTATCTTGAAAACTTTGTAGAAGTACTGCATAATTAATCACTATGTTGTATCTAAGTTCATCAATATTAGATTGAATAAATTACATGTTACTTAGGAACTGACTTTAATTAGAAACATTGGACATTCCACTAAAAACATTGGTTGAAGACTTCTTTGCTTCTATATTTGCAAATTTTCCTGGATTTAGGCAATACATCTCTGTGACAATCAGATTATTTTTTTAAGATAATGGTAAGGCTACAGTAAAAGTGTAGAGAAAACAATGCTATTTAGAAGTTTAAGATAAACTATGCTTTAACTATATCTTAGGAGATATATATCAAAATTATTTTTCTAGTAGTGCTGCATTGTAAATGGGGGACTAAATCCCCATTATGGGGTCTTTAAGGATCACTGGAACACAGATGTAGAAATCATATTTGAAGAAGCATATGAAATTAAAGGATTTATTTCATTCACAGGTTCTAGAAGAGGGAGATGTGGCACGCCATACAGGTGAAGAGAAGGGAGGAGTTCCAAGTATCCTTATAAGCGTTTGGGGTAGAATACACAGCAAAAGGAATGAAGGGATTTCACTGGAGTGTTTGAATGTCACTGGTTCACTATCAGAGCAGAACAAGAAGGGGAACATGTGGCAGGTACCAGCCTTATCACACTGGTCTCCTTGGTCATCTGGGTGAGATGCTTAGCCTGTTTCTGGGATGTTGAGGCATGGGGAAAATATGAAGTTTCAAAATTTTACAAGTGTCAACTTGATTTGTATTCAACAAATAATCTTGACCATGGCAAAAGCACAGTTCTAGGGACATAATATGCCTATATTGTGACAAAGAGAAGCCTGAAAGCAGAATTAGAACAAACGTGTCATAAAATAAATCAGACTTGTTTTCAGATGGTTATATAACAGGTTTAGTATATATTTGCACATTCTTTCACCTTTGCGTTCAAATTACTTTCACTGGATAACCAAAGTCTGAGAAAAAACGGACAAAGTTCATAAATTGGGTTCTCAAGAAGGAACTATGTGTACAATTCTCATAATGACAAGACCAAGCAATATTCTGATATATGGATTAAATCATTGGAAGGTAGCAACAAAATATTCCTCTGTAAACTAGCTGGTAAAGAATTGAGATTTATAATGGAGTGTTTCCCCAGTTATTAATTAGAGTTAGAGTGACATATTACAAGTATGGGTGTGTGTGTATATATATATATATATATACACACACACACACACACACACACACATACCAGCTTTGTAACAATCAGGTGTTTTCAATGTTCTAGCCAAATTACATGAAGTGTGGAATTACAAGTAGGTGAGAAAAGTAGAGAACAGTTGGAAGATAAAAATACATTATCATACTTTGTGTAGAGATTTCTTAATTGGTCTGGGGGAAATTTCTAGCACAAACATTTTTTTTTCCTTAAACTCCTCAGCTAACAAGAATGAATATGATGGTCAGGAACCATTTGCATTAAGAAGTCATAAGAATTGAGCATTGGTAGGTGAAATAGGTGATTTCTAGTGTGGATTCAATATGCTTCAAACTATTACTCTAACGTGACACAAAGGTTTCAGAATATTTTTTATGAATATAGTAGATTATAGGAAAGAAAGGGGAAATTAAAGTGACATAATTTTTCCTTAAATATGTAATTGCCTAAATACAGGAAATAAAATGGAGAAGATAAATAAAATGAAAAACAAGTGTTATATGGTTTAGAGGGTGTAAACAATCAACATTAAATGGAAAATCCCAAAGATAATTTAAAGATTATTGTGTAAGCAAGATTCACAGTTTATTCTTTTACTTTGGCTATGCTGAAGAGGACCGCCATTTGTAGAGAAAATAAGGTAAAAGGCTCTATTTCCCAAATGCTCTGTTGAGCTACCCTAACTTAATCTTCCTTGGACCTAAGCACTGACATGGTGTACTGGCCCCAGGCCAGATCCAATTGCAACTGCTGGCAATACACAGCACTTGAGGGTACATATATTTTGGTAGGTCAATAAGAAAATGAACACAAACCCTAAAAAGGAGAGGATGATTAGAGCTGGAATCACATGTAAATTAAAGAGACCATATCTGCTAGTAGTTAAATTTATTTTTAAACTTCAATATCTGATATATATACTCTGGAAAATCATAATTGATTCTGGGGAAGGAATTGCATAGGAAATGAATTATATGTACTAATAATTTCTGTCCCATCAGTAAATAAGTAAATAGACATTCTAAAATGGTTTTCTTTAAAATTCTGCTTTTATTTCTTATAGTAATAAAAGTTCTTTCTACTGTACCTTCATGAGGAAGTGCTGGATTAGCCTAAACATGTTCATTTATCTGGTTTATAGATATTCAGATCTTTTGGTGGTGTAACCCCAAACTTGACTCACAAGAAGGTTGGAAGGGGAATTCGCAAGTATATACTTATGGCCTGTAGGTAATCTATCTTAATAATATCATTCACCTGCTGATTAGTCATGAGGTTTATCAGACTAACTTAAGGTCTTGAAAATACAAATTAAACTTAGCCAAATTGTATACTCTACTTTCTCTTAACACTAAGTTTGTTAGAGATCTTAAAATATGCAGATATTTTAAGGAAAACCATTAAATATTTGTCACACTGCAGTATCTAAATACATTCATATATATATATATATATTTTTAATATTTATTTATTTATTTTTGGCTGCGTCAGGTCTTAGTTGTGGCATGCAAGATCTTTTGTTGTGGCACACAGGCTTTTCATTGTGGAGCACAGGCTTCTCTCTAGTTGTGGCGTGTGGGCTCCAGAGTGCATGGGCTCAGTAGTTGAGGTGCACAGGTTTAGTGCCCCATAGCATGTGGGATCTTAGTTCCTCTACCAGGGATTTAACCTATGTCCCCTGCATTGGAAGGAGGATTCTTAACCACTGAACCACCAGGGAAGTCCCCATTCACATATTTTTAAACCAAGAATTAAATATAACTTCTGAATTTCCTAATAATTATCCCCTTTGTATAAGTGAACCTGACTGCAAACTTTATCCCATGTTGTAGGGTCAATGATGGGAGGACATGAAATTGAAAATGTGGTATTATAAATGGCCCATGTTGCTGGGACAGTAGAACTCTCAAAAAGCATCTTATTTGGTGTCAAAAGATCTGCAGTCTAGTTTCAGCTTTGCTACTCATAGGGCTGTGAGAACATAGGCAGATTTTTAAATTTAAAATTGAGTTGCATTATTAATCAGGAAGAAATATATGAATTAGCTCTGTTCAACAGAACTTTCTGCAATAATGGAAAAGTTCTGTATCTTTACTATAGCACTCTAACACTAGCCATCTGTGGTTCTTGAGGACCCCAAATTGGGTAAGTATGAATGAGGAACTAAATTTTTAATGCAATTAATTTTAAGTAATTAAATATAAACAAATAGTCACAGGCAGCTAGTGGATACCATACTGGACATTGAAAATATACATAGTATTTGACCACATATATTGGGAAGAGTAAAAACAAAAAATCATGGATAGTTACCATAAATGTGTAAGTTTTGAATGAGTCTCTAAAAACAAATGTATTTCATAAATAGGGATGTCCCTAGAGAATTGTATGGCTTAAATCAATCCTTAAAGATATAGGGAATCCAGGCTGATGCTTGACCTAAATGAAAACTCAGTATAAAATTAATTAAAAGTATCAATTTGGGCTTCCCTGGTGGCGCAGTGGTTAAGACTCCGCCTGCCGATGCAGGGGACATGGGTTCGTGCCCAGGTCCGGGAAGATCCCACATGCCGAGGAGCGGCTAGGCCCGTAAGCCATGGCCGCTGAGCCTGCATGTCCGGAGCCTGTGCTCCGCAACGGGAGAGGCCACAATAGTGAGAGGCCCGCATACCGAAAAAAAAAAAAGTATCAATTTGCAGAAGAAAATAAAAGCCACAGTATGGCAATGTCGAAACTAAGGAATTTTTAGAGGAAGAATTATGATTCAATTTTCTCCATGTAAGAAAAGACAGCCTCTTCAATAAGTGGTGCTGGGAAAAACTCCGAGAGGAATACATAGGGAGAACACTCTTTGACATAAATCACAGCAAGATCTTTTTTGACCCACCTCCTAGAGTAATGGAAATAAAGCCAAAAATAAACAAATGGGACCTAATGAAACGTAAAAGCTTTTGCACAGCAAAGGAAACCATAAACAAAACAAAAAGACAACCCTCAAAATGGGCGAAAATATTTGCAAATGAAGCAACTGACAAAGGATTAATCTCCAAAATATATAAACAGCTCATGCAGCTCAATATTAAAAAAAAACAAACAACCCAATCAAAACATGGGCAGAAGACCTAAACAGACATTTCTCCAAAGAAGACATACAGATGGCCAAGAGGCACATGAAAAGCTGCTCAACATCACTAATTATTAGAGGAATGCAAATCAAAACTACAATGAGGTATCACTTCACACTGGTTAGAATAAGCATCATCATAAAATCTACAAGCAACAAATGCCAGAGAGGGTGTGGAGAAAAGGGAAGCCTCTTGAACTGTTGGTGGGAATATAAATTGATACAGCCACTATGGCGAACAGTATAGAGGTTCCTTAAAAAACTAAAATCAGAATTACCATATGACCCAGCAATTCCACTACTTGGAATATACACAGAGAAAAACATAATTCAAAAACACACATGCACCCCAATGTTCACTGCAGCACTATTTACAATAGCCAGGTCATGGAAGCAACCTAAATGCCTATCGACAGATGAATGGATAAAAAAGATGTGGTGCGGGCCTCCCTGGTGGCGCAGTGGTTGAGAGTCCGCCTGCCGATGCAGGGGATACGGGTTCGTGCCCCGGTCTGGGAGGATCCCATATGCCGCGGAGCGGCTGGGCCCGTGAGCCATGGCCGCTGGGCCTGCGCATCCGGAGCCTGTGCTCCGCAACGGGAGAGGCCACAACAGTGAGAGGCCCGCATACCACAAAAAAAAAAAAAAAAAAAAAAAGATGTGGTGCATATATACAATGGAATATTCCTTGGTCATAAAAAGGAATTAAATTGGGTCATTTATAGAGACGTGGATGGACCGATACACTGTCATACAGAGTGAAGTAAGTCAGAAAGAGACAAACAAATATTGTATATTAACGCATATATGTGGAATCTAGAAAAATGGTACAGATGAACCGGTTTGCAAGGCAGAAATAGAGACACATATGTAGATAACAAAAGTATGGACACCAAGGGGGGAAAGCAGGGGTTGGGGTGGTGGTGGGATGAACTGGGAGATTGGGATTCATATATATACACTAGTATGTATAAAATAGATAACTAATAAGAACCTGTTGTATAAAAAATAAAGTAAAATTCAAAAAAAATTAAAAAAAATTTTCTCCATGTAAAATTATAAATAAATTGTTGAATATATATGGAATTCAGGACATTTTAAAACTAAGTTGGCTATAAGCCCCCTTCTTTCCTAGCTGTTTCCCTGTCAGAAGTCAATATCATATGATGGGGAGACAATCATACAATGTCATTCTTCATTCGGGGTTGAAATTTGGCCTATGGGTCATTTATGAGAGCACATTTTCCAAGAACTCTATATAACCTTACAACTGATTTCACACAAACTATGTAGCTTTCTAATTCAAGATGGAATTATTAGAACCATAACTCCAACAAAATTAACCTGGTTTCTATTTTTAAAAATCCCCTAGTAGGTCTATTATGTTGGAGCATACTGTTATTCAAAAGAGGTTTAATAAATATAAATATATTTTGGTATATATGTTTTCTACACATTAGAAGAATAAAGGCTGGTTTTCCCTCTATTATGCTTGGAAAATGGATTGCTCATGCTGAATGCTAATAATTACATTTTTTAATAGTTAAAAGTTAACAATTCATATCATTTAGAGTTCATCATGGATCTACTAAAAATTGTCCTTAAAAATAATGTTCTCTGAATCTTATTTATTGCATAATGAAATCATAATATTCTTGACAGATACTTACTATCCAAATAACATGCAATGCATGCACATACTATATAGCTATTTGCATAATGAAATTAGTTTTTAAACTCTTGATCCAGGTGCATTTCCTCAACACTAGAGAAAATAAATTAACAGAATAACTGACAGAAATAAAATTCCCCAACCAAAAATACCAACAAACCAAAAAAATAAAGTTATACATATATAATAATCAAAAATGCTATGACATCTACTTATTTGTTGTGTTCATTGCATTTGTCTTAGAATTGATGCAAATTTGTAATAATATGTCACAATGTCTCATTTTTTTTTATACAAATCTGCATCACTCGTAATTCTGACCAACTAGCTGTAAGTTGAGTGGTTCCCACAACCCCCTCCTCAGGTTTGATAATTTGTTAGAGCTGCTTGCAGAACTCAGGAAGGTACTTTACTACTATGGTTTCTTATAAAAGATACAACTCAGGAACAGCCAAATGGAAGAGATGCATAGCGTAAGGTATGAGGGAAGGGGTGCTGCATGCACTCTCTCCAGGCATGTCACCCTCCCAGCACCTCGATATGTTCACTACCCAGAAGCTCTCTCAACTCCATCATACAGGGTTTTTCATGTTGGTTCCATTATGTAGGCATGATTGATTAAATCATTAGCCATTGATTACTGAACTCAACCTCCAGCCCTGATCCCCTCTGCAGGTGGGGCTGAAACTTCCAAACTTCTAATCATCAGTTGGTTCCTCTAGCAACCGTCCCTCATCCTTAAGCTATCTAGGAGCCAATCTAAAGTCACTTTATTAGTATAAATTCAAGTATGGTGGAAAGAGGCTTGTTATGAATAACAAAAAGATGTTCCTATCACCAAAAATTTTAGAAGCTCTGTGTCAGGAATGGGCGACAAAGATCAAATATATATTTCTTATTAACACCATGTCTTAGCTCAGGCTACTGTAACAAAATACCAAAGACTGGGTGGCTTAAACAACAAGACATTTATCCCTCACAGTTATAGAGCCTAGGCAGCACAAGATCAATGTGCTTGCTGATTTGGTTTCTGGTGGAATGCTCATGGCTTGGACTGCTGCCTTCTCACTATGTCCTTACAGGGTGGAGAAAGAGAGACAGAGAGAGACAGAATGTCTCATATTTGACAGGTTATAAATTTAAGAAAGGCTACAGATTAAGAAAATCATAGTAATTTTCTTAATTTTAACTATGTACGCCACATACAGTTAATACAAAAATACATACTTTAATGGGAAAGAAAATACTAGCATATTTTATAACAAAAAAGACCTAAGCTAAAAAGTTTTTAAAGGCGGTATATTTTTTGAAAAATACACGAACTTTGTAACAGAAAACGTTTTCTTATATTAAAATTTTTAAATTTCAATTCCTGAACTACCTAATTTCTGATTTTTTTTCATTGCACTTACACTCTTAAAATATACTGTATTGTTTCCTTTTTCTTTTTTCAACATCTTCATTGGAGTATAATTGCTTTACATTGGTGTGTTAGTTTCTGCTTTATAACAAAGTGAATCAGCTATATATATACATATATCCCCATATCTCCTTCCTCTTCTGTCTCCCTCCCACCCTCCCTATCCCACTGCTCTAGGTGGTCACAAAGCACCGAGCTGATCTCTCTGTGCTATGTGGCTGCTTCCCAATACCTATTTATTTTACATTTGGTAGTATATACAAGTCCATGCCACTTTCTCACTTTGTCCCAGCTGACCCTTTCCCCTCCCCGTGTCCTCAAGTCCATTCTCTAAGTCTGCATCTTTATTCCTGTCTTTCCCCTAGGTTCTTCAGAACCTTTTTTTTTTTTTTTAGATTTCAATATATGTGTTAGTATATGGTATTTATTTTTCTCTTTCTGACTTACTTAACTCTGTATGACAGTCTCTAGGTCCAACTACCTCACTACAAATAACTCAATTTCACTTCTTTTTATGGCTGAGTAATATTCCATTGTATATATGTGCCACATCTTCTTTTATCCATTCATCTGACACATAGGTTGCTTCCATGTCCTGGCTATTGTAAATAGAGCTGCAATGAACATTGTGGTACATGATTCTTTTGAATTATGGTTTTCTCAGTGTATATGCCCAGTAGTGGGATTGCTGGGTGGTATGGTAGTTCTATTTTTAGTTTTTTAAGGGATCTCCATACTGTTTTCCATAGTGGCTGTATCAATTTACATTCCCACCAACAGTGCAAGAGGGTTCCCTTTTCTCCACACCATCTCCAGCATTTATTGTTTCTAGATTTTTTGATGATGGCCATTCTGACCTGAGTGTGATGATACCTCATTGTAGTTCTGATCTGCATTTCTCTAATGATTTGTGATGTTGAATATCCTTTCATGCATCTGTTGGCAATCTGCATATCTTCTTTGGAGAAATGTCTGTTTAGATCTTCTGCCCATTTTGGAATTGGGTTGTTTGTTTTTTTTTTTTTTTGATATTGAGCTTCATGAGTTGCTTGTATGTTTTGGAGATTAATCCTTTGTCAGTGGCTTCATTTGCAAATATTTTCTCCCATCTAAGAGTTGTCTTATTGTCTTGTTTATGGTTTCCTTTTAAGTTTCATTAGGTCCTGTTTGTATATTTTTGTTTTTATTTCCATTTCTCTATGAGATGGGTGACAAAGGATCTTGCTGTGATTTATGTCATAGAGTGTTCTGCCTAAGTTTTCCTCTAAGAGTTTGATGGTGTCTGGCCTTACATTTAGGTCTTTAATCCATTTTGAGTTTACTTTTGTGTATGGTGTTAGGGAGTGTTATAATTTCATTGTTTTACATGTACCTGTCCAGTTTTCCCAGCACCACTTACTGAAAAGGCTGTCTTTTCTCCATTGTATATTCTTGCCTCCTTTATCAAAAAGAAGATGACCATATGTGTGTGGGTTTATCTGTATTGTTTCTTTATTTTTTTCTTCCAGACTCTACCCACTAGAAATGTGAGATTTGTCACGGTTTAATTTATGACTATATTCCCATCTCCTAAAACAGTCTAACATATAGTAAGGAGAAAATAAATATTTTTGAATTAAAAAAAATTAATTACTATACATACTAATTCTACCTATTAAATGTTAAGGAGAAAAACTGCCTATAAATAAATTCTTAAAACTCTTTTCAACAGTGGAGCTATCCAAATGCAGTGACTATACATACAAAATACATAGTATTGAATGCTACTCAAAAGGTCATCCATAATATTCTTACATATGTTTAAATAATGGCCTATGATAATATATAATTGTTATTACTATGAAATTAATTATTTTCCCTGTAATTATCTAGGATATAAAGAAATATAGAAATACACTGCCAATATTATACAATTCTTTTAAAATAAAAATAATGACATTTTACATACGGGTTAATTTTGGATTTAAGAATAAAAGGGTTTTAAATTGGGGGCAATATAAAATATTTTTTTATTCTAAGATGGAAGTTTATAGCAATACAATCCCACCTTAAGAAACAGGAAACATCTCAAATAAACAACCTAACCTTGCACCTAAAGCAATTAGAGAAAGAAGAACAAAAAGATCCCAAAGTTAACAGAAGGAAAGAAATCATAAAAATCAGATCAGAAATAAATGAAAAAGAAATGAAGGAAACGATAGCAAAGATCAATAAAACTAAAAGCTGGTTCTTTGAGAAGATAAACAAAATTGACAAACCATTAGCCAGACTCGTCAAGAAAAAAAGGGAGAAGACTCAAATCAATAGAATTAGAAATGAAAAAGGAGAAGTAACAACTGACACTGCAGAAATACAAAAGATCATGAGGGATTACTACAAGCAACTCTATGCCAATAAAATGGACAACCTGGAAGAAATGGACAAATTCTTAGAAATGTACAACCTGCCAAGACTGAATCAGGAAGAAATAGAAAATATGAACAGACCAATCACAAGCACTGAAATTGAAACTGTGATAAAAAATCTTCCAACAAACAAAAGCCCAGGACCAGATGGCTTCACAGGCGAATTCTATCAAGCATTTAGAGAAGAGCTAACACCTATCCTTCTCAAACTCTTCCAAAATATAGCAGAGGGAGGAACACTCCCAAACTCATTCTACGAGGCCACCATCACCTTGATACCAAAACCAGACAAGGATGTCACAAAGAAAGAAAACTACAGGCCAATATCACTGATGAACATAGATGCAAAAATCCTCAACAAAATCCTAGCAAACAGAATCCAACAGCACATTAAAAGGATCATACGCCATGATAAAGTGAGGTTTATTCCAGGAATGCAAGGATTCTTCAATATACGCAAATCAATCAACGTGATACACCATATTAACAAATTGAAGGAGAAAAACCATATGATCAGCTCAATAGATGCAGAGAAAGCTTTCGACAAAATTCAACACCCATTTATGATAAAAACCCTGCAGAAAGTAGGCATAGAGGGAACTTTCCTCAACATAATAAAGGCCATATATGACAAACCCAAAGCCAACATCGTCCTCAATGGTGAAAAATTGAAACCATTTCCACTAAGATCAGGAACAAGACAAGGTTGCCAACTCTCACCACTCTTATTCAACATAGTTTTGGAAGTTTTAGCCACAGCAATCAGAGAAGAAAAGGAAATAAAAGGAATCCAAATCGGAAAAGAAGAAGTAAAGCTGTCACTGTTTGCAGATGACATGATACTATACATAGAGAATCCTAAAGATGCTACCAGAAAACTACTAGAGCTAATCAATGAATTTGGTAAAGTTGCAGGATACGAAATTAATGCACAGAAATCTCTGGCATTCCTATATACTAATGATGAAAAATCTGAAAGTGAAATCAAGGAAACACTCCCATTTACCACTGCAACAAAAAGAATAAAATATCTAGGAATAAACCTACCTAAGGAGACAAAAGACCTGTATGCAGAAAATTATAAGACACTGATGAAAGAAATTAAAGATGATATAAATAGATGGAGAGATGTACCATGTTCTTGGATTGGAAGAATCAACATTGTGAAAATGACTCTACTACCCAAAACAACCTACAGATTCAATGCAATCCCGATCAAACTACCACTGGCATTTTTCACAGAACTAGATCAAAAAAATTCACAATTTGTATGGAAACACAAAAGACCCCGAATAGCCAAAGCAATCTTGAGAACAAAAAATGGAGCTGGAGAAATCAGGCTCCCTGACTTCAGGCTATACTACAAAGCTACAGTAATCAAGACAGTATGGTACTGGCACAAAAACAGAAAGATAGATCAATGGAACAGGATAGAAAGCCCAGAGATAAACCCACGGACATATGGTCACCTTATCTTTGATAAAGGAGGCAGGAATGTACAGTGGAGAAAGGACAGTCTCTTCAATAAGTGGTGCTGGGAAAACTGGATAGGGACATGTAAAAGTATGAGATTTGATCACTCCCTAACACCATATACAAAAATAAACTCAAAATGGATTAAAGACCTAAATGTAAGGTCAGACACTATCAAACTCTTAGAGGAAAACATAGGCAGAACACTCTATGACATAAATCACAGCAAGATCCTTTTTGACCCATCTCCTAGAGAAATGGAAATAAAGACAAAAATAAACACATGGGACCTAATGAAACTTAAAAGCTTTTGCACAGCAAAGGAAACCATAACCAAGACCAAAAGACAACCCTCAGAATGGGAGAAAATATTTGCAAATGAAGCAACTGACAAAGGATTAATCTCCAAAATTTATAAGCAGCTCATGCAGCTCAATAACAAAAAAACAAACAACCCAATCCAAAAATGGGCAGAAGACCTAAATAGACATTTCTCCACAGAAGATATACAGACTGCCAACAAACACATGAAAGGATGATCAACATCTTTACTCATTAGAGAAATGCAAATCAAAACTACAATGAGATATCATCTCACACCAGTCAGAATGGCCATCATCAAAAAATCTAGAAACAATAAATGCTGGAGAGGGTGTGGAAAAAAAGGAACACTCTTGCACTGCTGGTGGGAATGTGAATTGGTACAGCCACTATGGAGAACGGTATGGAGGTTCCTTAAAAAACTACAAATAGAACTACCATATGACCCAGCAATCCCACTACTGGGCATATACCCTGAGAAAACCATAATTCAAAAAGAGACATGTACCAAAATGTTCATAGCAGCCCTATTTACAATAGCCCAGATATGGAAACAACCTAAGTGTCCATCATCGGATGAATGGGTAAAGAAGATGTGGCACATATATACAATGGAATATTACTCAGCCATAAAAAGAAACGAAATTGAGCTATTTGTAATGAGGTGGATGGACCTAGAGCCTGTCATACAGAGTGAAGTAAGTCAGAAAGAGAAAGACAAATACTGTATACTGACACATATATATGGAATTTAAGAAAAAAAAATGTCATGAAGAACATAGGGTTAAGACAGGAATAAAGACACAGACCTACTAGAGAATGGACTTGAGGATATGGGGAGGGGGAAGGGTAAGCTGTGACAAAGTGAAAGAGCGGCATGGACATATATACACTACCAAACGTAAGGTAGATAGCTAGCGGGAAGCAGCCGCATAGCACAGGGAGATCAGCTCGGTTCTTTGTGACCGCCTGGAGGGGTGGGATAGGGAGGGTGGGAGGGAGATGCAAAAGGGAGGGGATATGGGAACATATGTATATGTATAACTGATTAAATTTGTTATAAAGCAAAAAATAAAAAAAAAGATCACACTTCAAAATATATTTAGATTGTAAAATAGTTTGCAACCCAGAAGATTAAATGGTGAGCAAAAGTCAAAAAAAAAAAATTCTGCTTGTATTTTATTGAGTTATGATTCATGTATGAAAAAATTCACAGGGTTTTGCAACCATCTGATTCCAGAACATTTTCAAAAAAAAAAGAAAGAATAAAAGGGTTTTAAATTGGGGGCAATATAAAATATTTTTTTATTCAAACTTCATTTTTATTTATTACAATTAGAGCTGAATAAATATATACTAAAAGTGCTCATGTCATGATTTTTATTCAAGATGCATATGTGATACATAGGGTAATGTTTTTCAATCATGAAAGTAATCTTATTTCTTTATTTTCATAATGCAGCAAATCATTATGAAATAAATAAGTTTCAAAGAGTGAAATAATTCCCTAATTTTCTTCCCACTTCAGATTAAATAAAATTAATATTTTCTGTCTCTATGTAAGTAGTTTATAATATTTTATTCCTAAAATGAAAGTATCAAACTAATGATGAAAGTTAGGATGTACATAAATAAACAGATGAACTCATATACAGAACCAACTTCAAGTGTCAACTTCCCATTATTCTGAGCCTTTCACAAATTTTTTTTTAAGTTTTAAGGTTTTCTTTTTATCTTCCTGCCAAAGTATGATGTAATTGAATAAGAATGATACAATATCTCACAAAGAAAAAGACGTTTAAGGAAGGATGAAAATATTAGCCCCTGAACTGGTTGTTTTATTTTGGCTAAGGTATCTCTCCCTTCAGAAATTTTTAGAGAAATTTTCTTTTACAAAATGATTTGCAAAAATGCACTTCACTTTTTTTTAATGCTATAGTTTTCTTTATTAATCCAATGCAGTGTTTCTTTCACTTATTTTAAGTCTCTTAAGTAAGTTATGGAATATTGTCAAGGAATAGATGAATCACAGAAGTAGTTGTTTAAGTAAAGTGACTTAAGAGTTCCCAAGCATTTAAGATGGTGCACATTTTCCCTTTCCTCTGAATTTCCTTTTTTTTTTTTTTTACTTTGTCACATCCATTACAGTGTCACCTACATGAACTTTTTTTAAATATGCAAACTCACATGAAATGCCAGACTGCCATTTCTTCATTAATGCAAATTGGTTTATCATGCTGCTTTCCTTCTAACTAATGTCTTTAGTTCTGTTACTCTGAGGCAGATTTCACAACAAAATGGAACTACAGACATATTTCTCTACTTAACATGTACCTATAGAATTTGGACATTCTTAAAATGCCCATTAACCAAGATCATTTAATGTTTCCCTCAGCTTGACTAGAATTTATACCTAACCTCCCCCAACCCCCCCTTTTTTTAAGAAATTTTCTTTAGTTCTTTCTCTGCTCCTTTGAGGTAAGTGTAAATGTTTTTAAAAACCTCTTGTCAGTTTTACTGTCTAGGAATATCTTTTCAAGGTCCTGGGATCCATACTCTGAAATGTAGTCATTCAGGAAAATAGCACCTGTATCCCCATTCTCTGTTGCAGGGTAGGAGCCTAACTTTCCTAGATACCAATTAGCAAATACAGATGGCCTAATCACAGAGAAAAATATTTACAAGCTAAGGAAATAACTTGCTCTGCTCCACACATCCCATTGATCAGCTTTCTTCCATAATATCCTCCAGTATTTTCTACTAGCTCATCCCGGCCCACCCTTAAAAACCTTCCACCAGTTGTGTCAGTAGAGTTTAGACTTAGATACAGCCTTTGTTCCCTATTGAAAAAGCTTTGAGTAAAATCTTCCTTAATTAACTTTGTTCTGTTCAATTTTTGCTTTGAAACCATCTGTTAAACATAAGATCTAAATGCAATAATCACCTGTAACTTTGGATAACATTATGTGACATTTGAACATCCATGGTGCAAGACCCAAGACCCAGAAAGAATGAATCTAAATAAATAAATAAAACCAAGCAGAAGGGCAGAATACACACACACACACACACACACACACACACACACACACACACACACATAGAGAGAGAGAGGACTTTTAAGATTTGGGAGATTTTTAACACAAGTAAGTGATATTCAATACTACCTATACCAATAAAAGTAATAATAAAATAAAAGTGTTTAAATATAAATTTTATGACCATCCATTGTAATGAGGAAATATCCTCAGTCAAAAAAAAAATGACTGATAATTATAAACTATTCAAAAGTTTCCTTGCTTTGCTTTTTAAACTATAAGGACAGATAAAGGCACTATTTCTTAATTTTTATTTTAGTAGTGATAGCACCCTGAAGCTATTGACAAGGCAATAAACAAGGTCCAACAATACAATGTTGGTTAACTGGCCCAGAAGCTGTTTGATGTTGTGTGTGTGTGTGTGTGTGTGTGTGTGTTTTATTTTTTCCTATTAAGGAGGAAAAAGCCATGGGAATCTTAGTTAATACTAATGGACTAAATTCAGATGAATTCAATAAACATTTGTTGATTATGAAAGATGTGTCAGACACTGCTAAGTGCTGAGATAATGAATAAAGCATCACTCTTTGTCCTCAGAGACACAAAACACTCTCATTGGTTGATAGTCACATAAAAAGATTGTGTTGTTCTATTGTGGTAAATGCAATTTAGATATCCATGAGATGATAAAGGAGAACACTTAGCCCAATCTGAGGTTTAGTGGAAATTTTCTAAGAGGGTAACTCCTCCAAAAAGCTAAATCTGGATAAAAGTGAGCAAGTTAACCAAATGATGAAGATGGAGAGAGTTTTAACATTACATCAAGTTATTTTTTCTTGAATGACTAGGCGGTACTATCAAATGAGATTAGGCAAGGATTGAAAAAAGTAGGTGGAAATTGATGTGCTTCAGAAAGCTGTGGAAATTCCAAGTGGCTATCTCCAGCTATAAATGCATGTATGGATATAAAGTCGGGAAACAGGCCTGGACTGAAGATGTGGAGTTGGGAATTATCAGAGCCATTTATGGCTCATGCACAAAACTTGAAAAAAGATGACATAGCCCAGAGAAAGACAAGAATAATGAATTTGAGAGAGAACTGTGGGTAACTCTAACAATTAAGTGATAGGCAGAGCCGAAGCCCACAAATGAAAAGCACACAGAGTAAATAGTATAACAATTCCAGAGAATAAAGGAGTTCTGGAAAGTTGTACCTGGCAAATAGTATACAATGAAGAGGTCCCATAAATCGAATGAATGTTCTCACTGGATTTGGCAATACTGAGCCATTGTTGAATTTCAATTTAGTTGCTTAATTGGAGTGATGAATACCAAAACAAATTGCAATGTGTTGATGAGTCAATTAAATCAGAGATTAGAGATGGTGAATAGAGTTAGAGTGTATATAGCTAATAAAAGGCTTTTTATTTGAAGAGAGATATGGAAAGGGGAGATAGAAAACCTTTTACACATAGGATGAGAAAAATGTCTAAGAGGTCTCTAGAAATAGGGGAGATATTGATGGAATAAAGTCCCTGTTGACAAGACAAAGGATAAGGTCAAGTATAAATGTGTAAATACTGACCTTGATCAAGGGAAGAAGCACCTCCTCTCTTGTGAATGAGATAAGAAAATAAAGATAAATTGGAGATAAATAAAGATGTCAATACATTTGAAAGGAGGAAGGATAACACTACATTAGTTTATGCTAAATGACGTTAATTACGTTTTTGAATTTGTTGGTATACTAGGAGTAAGAAAAGCATGGGTGGGTAGGAGGCTTAAGGATATAAGTAATGGGTGATATAGTCAGATAGGGGAATGCAAGAGCTGTCCAAAAACAGGTAAAATTACTGATGAATATTACTGATGGGCTTCCCTGGTGGCGCAGTGGTTGAGAGTCCGCCTGCCGATGCAAGGGACGCAGGTTCGTGCCCCGGTCCGGGAAGATCCCACATGCCATGGAGCGGCTAGGGCCGTGAGCCATGGCCGCTGAGCCTGTGCGTCCAGAGCCTGTGCTCCGCAGCGGGAGAGGCCACAGCAGTGAGAGGCCCGCATAACGCAAAAAAAAAAAAAAAAAAAAAAATAGTACTGAAGACTAAATAACACAAATTTCCTCTAAATAATTTATTGCCTTCTCTCTTGTCCTTTGCATAGCTTATGTCAGGTATGGGCATCCTTGAGTTAGTATCTCATTATCATAATCTTTGTGTGCTAAGGCTGAGGCCCTGTTCTCAGGTGTGAGCCTCCCCACATTTTCCTGTCTCTCTGTCTCCGTCTCCTGCAGACCTCTCTCCTTGTGCCTGTTGGTTGCTGTCACCACCCACTCTTGTTTGATGTTCTGTTTCCCTCAAGACCAGCATGAATATGTGATCATTTCTTCCTCAGTATTTCAATTTCTTCCTCAGTATTTCCTTCGCTGTTTTTTCCAAAGACAGTAAATAAGTCTCTTTTAAATTTTCAGTTTCACTAGTATTGACTATGGAAAAACAGGTAGTAAATAAAAAAGTTATACCTTACACACTGTCAAAATGACAGTAAGTGGTTTATAATTACTGATGACCAGGAAGGAATTACGAATGGAAACTATCTAGCATTTTCCCCTCTGCCTTTATTACCTTGAGGACAGACCTCATGAAAAGAACCCCTTCCTTCTGTTCTCTCATTTATTGAAATTGAGGCCTGAAGACATAATCAAGACAGAACAACAGGTGCTTCCTTGTCTCAAGTGGGTCATTTGCATTTTGAAGTATCTCTGGATTCTAGGTGATGACTTTTCCAAGGGGTTTAAGCTTCTTCCTGGAAAGATCACTTTTGGAATTTGCTTCACAGTGAGTTTCACTAGAATTTCCTATATTACACGGAAGATTTGTCAAGTGATTATGCCCAGCTGAGATTTCCAGAGATGCAGTCCCATCTATCTTCTACAGCTATGTGCCTGCCCTAGGGAACCTCTTGGCATAAATACATAAAGCCTAAGAAAAAAAAATAATTTAACCCTTCAAAATAATTACAGTGAAGTCCAAAAAGTAAAACAATGAAACAGAATATTGTGGAGAAAAAGTAGTCTGCAGTAGATGAAAATCCATTACTCCGACAGAGTCTAATAAGTTTTAGATTTTAAGCAACAAAATGTTTAAACCTACACACTGCTATATATACGATAGATAACTAACAAGGACCTACTGTGCAGTACAGGGAACTCATCGATATTCTGTGATAACCTATATGAGAAAAGAAACTAAAAAAAGAATGGATATATGTATACATGAATATATGTATATGTATAACTGAATCACTTTGCTGTACACCTGAAACACAACATTGTAAATTAACTATACTCCAATAAAATTAAAATATAAAAAAGCATGAGTATATTGTACATACTCATTTATTAAAAAATCAAAAATACACTGATTTTTAATATATGAATTTTAAATTAATATTTTATAGACTCTAATGAGTGTGTGTTGATTGTGTATCTTGCATAAGTGTGTACAAAATTTTGAGAGAATTAACAGCTGAAGAGTTTAAAATCACAATGGTTGAAGAATTTACAATATATTGAAGAAAAGAGAAAAAAATGTATGTAAGGCAAAAAAAGCAAAAGTTCTAAATAAAAAGGTGGTATTGTTCAGGGAAGAGAGATTTTAGAAAATACTTTAGCAAAAGGGACAGGCAATTCAGCTGATGCAAAGTTTGAAAACAAATTTCAATATAGGAGACATAGGAAACAAGGTTGGGAAGAGAAAGGTATTTTCTGAAACCTTGGCAAGACTCATGACGCTTCATCATAACAGGGTGAAATCAACTGCCATTTCAGAAACCCATAAATGAAAATTCCCCAAAGAATATCAAAAACAAAATAACCATTAACTGCATATATAGGAGGAAAATACACAGTGACATAGATATCTCCTGTAGGTATTTAAAACCTCAAATTTTATTCTAGGCCTACTTACTTATAAAATTAATGGTAAATGACTGACTTAGGTTTGGAAAAAAAATATTACTTGATAAGAATACCCTAATCCCTATTAACACCCTGTAAATAGTTTTTTAGTGAAAAACAATTCATTAGTGACATTATGTTTGTCATTTTTAATCAACTGTAATGCCATGTTAAAATCTGACAAATATACTTCAGATAGATTAAAAAAAAAAAAACAAAACAAAAAAAACAACCCTAAGGCTTTCTGTGGCATTCCAGCCTAGAGTACCTACTGTTTTTTACACTAATCCATAATTGATGGCTCATGACATTGCCATTTTCAAGCCATTAGTTACACAATAACAATGTTAATTGTGTTTTAATTAAGTCAGCAATATTCAAGCTTGGAATATTTTAGCTTTCTTTTAGAGAAAGATGGTATTTCCTAGGGTTATTTTCATTTATATTTATTTTTTAAATCATCCTTTACTGTCTTTGAAATATTGAGAATGAATGTTGACTATCGTATTTAAATAGAGAAACATAAAGTTTACATATTATCAGCTAATTGCTACTGAAATCAATCATACTGCACCATATACCATAAAATAATTCCTAAGGCAAGGACACAATTTTTGTGTTGATGATTATTTCTAGAAGTTTGTCACAGTCAAATTTGTTCAACTCTGCTGCTAATTTAGACTGATAAGAGTATAAATTATTTATTAGTAATTAGTAAATGTATGAAAGCTAATTTAACATTGATATCATGGGAGCTTGAAGTTTATTATTCTAATTTTCTTGTTTTTAAAGTAGTGCCCTAAAGAAGTCAAAAAAATAATCCCTCTATGTAAGAACATGTGTATGTTTACACAAAGCCAGTGGTTTGTCAATTACTTGGATCCTATCACTAATGAAGAAAGTCATGAATGTGTTAATGATGTGATTCAATTAATAGAATCATCTAGCTCTGACCCATATCCAGCAAATACTCTGCTCTAAGATGCATACAAGAGGGACCGGATGAGAAGGAGTGATCTATTTCTGCACGTACTTGTCATCACCATGAGCTTACAGGTCTTGAACTATGGGTCACTAACATTATATCAATGTGAAAAGAAAAGCCTTATGATTGAGATTAAGAAGAAAGCAGACACTGTGAGGATAACAAGCACACAATCACTACCATATAGAGAAAAATCAACTACTCAACTCTAAAGTTGCACATTAATAATCTTTTAAATTGGCCTAATAAAGTTGTGGGTCATTTATTATCCTAGATTTTTACAAATGAGGAAAGTGAAGGTCAGAAAGATTCAATCACCTGTTCAAGTTCATGCAGCTGGCAAATGCTTACCTTGGATCTTGAACCTAGCCCTATTTGACTTTGGAGTCCATGCCCATTCTATCTTCCTCCTAGGAGGGAGGAATAACAAACCAGGATGATAAGCAGTGAGAAGCAGGTAATATACTCAGATCTATGCTCCCAGCTTATACTGGCTTTATAAATAATAGATATGCATTAAAAATATTAATGAACTTTCTACTTTTAATGTCCTGACATAATTCAGACCTTAGAAGAGTATTATTGAGGAAACAGTGATCATTCTAATTAGCAATTCATCTGTTTCTCTTGAGGGTCATTTTAAAATTCTGCTTATTAACTTATAGCATCTCCCTTCTCAGATTGACTGTCATTTCCAGAAATAAGTTAAGGTAGATCAGACCTTGTACGGTAGCAAGTAGGACGTTATTAAAAAGAGCATTCAAGTAGTTAAAGAAGTAGAAATTTATCAGAAGTAAATTGGCTATTAAATTATCATTGGCTGTCCTCTCATTTGAAATTTTAAGCATTCCAGGTGGATATAAATGAAATAATATTTAAGACTTCATTAAGAGTTTGGAAAATGTTTAAGAATAGTAAAAGGGCCTGTATAAAATATTTCAGTGTGGTTATGGTAGGCCCCATTATATGAATAACCTACGCATGAACATTTCTATATATGAACTAAAATCTAGATTCCCCTAATCCTTTCCCTTTAACATAATGAATGGTCACAGAAAAAAGGACTGAATGCTTCTTATGTGCCAGGCACTATATTAACTGGCATAGACATTGTTATCCTGATTTCACATATCAGGGAACTGAGTCTTGCAGAGGTTAAGGAACGTGTCCAAGGTCACACAGTTAATAGGTGGGAGAACAGTCTTTAAACACCAACCTTTCTGACACCAGATCTGTTGCTCACTGAACTATCTAAGCCAATTAACGACAATAAGCACTACCCAGTTATGTCTAAATTCAACAATGAAAGAGCCAATTCATCATATTGTAACCAGGTTATTCACAGAACCACAGAGTTCCTGAACCATGTTTGGGCTTGTTAATTGCACTTCTAGGTCCAGACTCTATCTCTGAAGATAGTGTGTAACCAAGACCTAATTTGTCCAGTGTCCTGAGTAGGCAAGGGAAGGGTGACCAGACTGCCTACTATTCATCATTCAGCTGAACACATAAACCCTCCTCATTTACCCACACCTACTCTCAGGGTACCTGTCTCCTGTCTAACTCCACACCAACCTTCACCACAACCCACACTTCCATCGCATCAACTCTGGTACAGGGCTTCCCTGTGCTCCTCCATTACTCACCCCTCACATTCCCCACAACTTCATCCCCTGATGAGCTGGGCTTTTGATCCTAACTGTAGAGGAATGTCAGAGAGAGGATTTCTCAGAGCTCAGTTCCAAAATCCTTATGGATCCTACCATAGCTACTAATTATGTATTCCATATGCCTGCTTTATCTTGCAAAAATAATAAGATCACACAAACATACCACTAAGACTACTGTCTATCAATATCAGGATTAATTATTTATTTGAGAAGATTCTAAAGTGGAAAGGAAATTGCCTTAGTGTGGAGACTAAATTTTATTTTTCTTTCATGCTATCACCTTGCATAATCTATGACTATTGAAACTCAGAGAGACTTGAGAGAAACTTACAATGAAGTTAACTTTTAGTTACATAATATCAATATCATAAATTTTAAAAATACTAAATACACTTCTCCTCCTCTCCCTCTCTACTGGCATTTCCATGGTGGTACAGACTGTAAAAAGGCTGGCCTCATACTAAACCCTGATAAGTAGGAAAGTCTAATGGCACTAAAAAATAAATTAAAATAATTTAAAAATATTAAAATAAGTTGCTTTATATTCAGAAAGATATAACACAAAACATTTTAGGATATAACTTGAATAGTCAATATCAAGACTATATACTATTGTTTTGCCTTACCTTTTCCTGATTTTTGTTAATACTGATGCCCTTAAAAGAATGATGCCGTTCTCTTACTCTAAGAATGTCAGTGTTATTTTGGTGGACCTCTTTTCTCTATGCTATTCTCTTCACACCCACTACAAGATATAGTGGCAGGTACTAGGTCACAGTCATATAATATCTTTATTTCATTTAATCCTACCAATAATTCCAAGAGGAAGATATTATTAACTCATTTTCAGTTAAATTGCCCAAAATCAGTTAGACGTGAGCCTGTTTTCAACCTGAATTTTCTTTGTCTGCTATAAATTACCGAGACATCAGAGTCAAACCTCTTGGCATCTTTTTTGTTTCTCATTTAGTGAAAGAGAGATTGATTGGCACTGTGCATGAAACAAAGTAATCACTTAGTAAATAATGAACAAATTCATAATTTTTTTTTTCAGGAGATATAGGATACAGCAAGAGAGTGGGAAACCAAGGAACAGAGTGAAGTTCAGGCTAGAGGAGAAGGTATCACAGCCAGTTGAAACAAAGATTTTATACAAGGTTTATCTCTATGTAAAAGGTTGGGTGAGCAATCCAATTCAGAAAATTAAAATTCAAGAAGTTATTAAATTACATATATAAGTACATATATATATAATAAAATTATACAGATATATGCATAATATATTTTCTGAGCTTTTTAAATTATTGCAACGTATTGGAGTTTTTTTTTTTCTTTTTAATTTTTGGAGACTATTATAGCTACAAATGGGCACATATGGCTTCAAGAGACCCTAATGTTAATATTGTTAACATTTGATGTATATAGACTGTTCAAGAGAGCCTAATGCTAATAATATTGTTTTTTTATGAAAAGATCTATCTGCATACAAAAAAATAAAACAGAGTATAAGTTTTTGCAATAGAAACCTTTACAAATAAAGTGCTTCTTATAGAAAACTGCAGAATTTAATTAATATTTCACCTACTAAAATGTAGTAAGGATGTCATAATTATAGGTCAATTTTATACAAGGGGAAACTTGCATTATAGTCACCTTTCCTGCTACTTTTTGGTAATTCAGCTATACAAAAGGATATAAAGAATTCTGAAACACTGAAGAATCTTCAGTGCTTTATGATTTTGGTCATAAAGTTTACTTATACCATGTATTTTAGCTCAAGTTTATAGGTCTTAAACTCCGAAAAATAATTTCATTCTTTCCCTAGAATTTTCAAATAAGAGGCAACTTCCTGGAATTTTATGCTTAAATATACCAATTCTGTTGTTTGTGTGATACACACTGTGCAGCATATATAAAGTTGGCCATTGGTTTTCAGTGAATGTTGATAAGAAACGATGACAGGGCTTCCCTGGTTGCACAGTGGTTGAGAGTCCGCCTGCTGATGCAGGGGACATGGGTTCGTGCCCTGGTCTGGGAGGATCCCACATGCCACGGAGTGGCTAGGCCCATGAGCCATGGCTGCTGAGCCTGTGCGTCTGGAGCCTGTGCTCCGCAACGGGAGAGGCCACAACAGTGAGAGGCCCGCGTACCGCAAAAATACAAAAAAAACAAACAAAAAAAGAAAGGATGACAGGGTCTATGATATTTGAGTATCTGTGAAGTAAGAGGTATGTTATCATTCTATGTTTCAAGAATTTTCACCAAGAACCCTTTTGCCACCTATCAATAACTTTGAAATCAGAAACTTTGTAGAGAGTCAGTAAAGGGATGCTTTTTAATCAATAAACATTGTTAAGAACTTAGAATTTAATAGGAGACTTTGTATTTAGGAATCTAAAACTTGCCATTTTTTAAAGATATCTGCTGTAATGGAATTTCTTCCCTCTCCTGTTCCATTTCAGTTCATTTCAGTCATCAATGAAGCACTAAATGGGAAGTAGAAACCACAACTTGGCTGCTATTTATGTGTTTTAGTAATGTTGAGATAAATTGAAAGTTGGGGACATTTTCAAAGAACACCAATACATATTTGATCTCAGAATACTTCAAAATGCTTATATAAGCATAGGTATATTAGTATAATGTAAAGATAACAAATTATGGTGTAAAAGCTTACATTTGAACCCTGGCTATACATACTTTGTTGTATCATCTTTAACAAGTTAACTTTTCTAAGATTATGCATGTTATCTGTAAAATCAGAAGAATTAAATACAATAAAGCAGGGGAAGTTATAATTATATATGCATTTTAAGGTACTCTAAATATTAGTTATTATCACTATTGTGATATGTTATGAATAAATTTGAAACAAATTTCTTAAACCATGTGGCCTCTTGATAAAGAAAACTGAAATTTGAAAAGAAAATGTTAGTTTTCATAAAAACAATTACTTCTGGAAAATCCTATATATATTTGAATTTTATCTGATTTGAATTCTATTCTCTTTACCACAGATATTTCAATGAGAAAGACATTTTATAAATGTATGAAATATTATTTCATACCTATGTGATCTGAAATGCTCGGAAGGAAGGCAGACTCCTTTAAGGAGTTGGTCTGGAATTGAAACATATTATAAATCTGCCAGAGTAATCTGATGTCCCAAAGAAGTTCCTCATGCTACATTATCTAGCTATAATAAAGGCTGGTTAGAGAAAAACGTAGAATAGAAAGACTCAGTGATGCCCTGAATAATTATAACAGTATACTTCTAGAAACTCCTAGGATATTAGGAGAGAATCACTTTGGATATATATAAGTAGAAACCAAATGGTACCAGGTTTGTTGCTTTCTTTGTGAATTTGAAAGAGACAGATCATGGTTGATGGGACATTTTGACAAATCATTCAAATAACAGGCTTTGAGATCTTTCCTCCTCCTTTGCCCTCCTGTTATACCCCTCTGCTTCGCATATGTCTCCACCAAGATAATTATGTAAATAACTAGTACTCATAGCTCAAAGCAAATGAGTGTATCTCCAAACTGAATAAAATAGAAAAGCCTTTGAATTTCCAACAGTGCCAACATTTTTAGGTAAAGCATGATCTATTGAAAATCTTTTGTGGATTTATAATTTGCAGTATAATATACGGTTTCTAAACAATAAGTCTTTTTTTTTTTTTTTTTTTTTCGGTACACGGGCCTCTCACTGCTGTGGCCTCTCCCGTTGTGGAGCACAGGCTCCTGATGCGCAGGCTCAGCGGCCATGGCTCACGGGCCCAGCCGCTCCGCGGCATGTGGGACCTTCCCAGACCGGGCACGAACCCGTGTCCCCTGCATCGGCAGGCGGACTCTCAACCACTGTGCCACCAGGGAATTCCTCTAATCAATAATTTTTAATTTGAAGGATTCTCCTCTTTGTTTGCCCTTCTCTTCCCATTTTCAGCACTACATGTGTTTCAGGTAAAGAACTGGAAATTATAAATGTATCAGATTAAGAAATGAGGGTGATGTGTCTCTCTCTTGCTTCTGTTCAGATCAAAGGTGGACAAAGGAAGGAAAAAAGAAAGAACGGAGCTGGTAGAAATGAAGTCTGCCTCAACTACTCCTCTTGGAGTCTTATCTATTTGAGTAGACCTCCTAGTAAAAACAGGATAATAAGGAATTAATTGGATCACAGTAGTCCCACTTAATTGTTCCTTTTCTCCTCTTCATAAAACTATTCTTGCCCAAATTGTTTCCCTCTCAATAGCATAAGGGAAGCCCTGATTGAGAGGAAACTATTATACAACAACCTTGAATATCCTCATCAATGAGTACTTGTTTCTTTCTCAGTGTTTTAGACCAGGTATTGATTGCAGACAATCACCTACTCTTACTGCCATATTTAATAAGAATCATTTTAACTGGTCATCTTTTCTCATACAAAGTGTTTAATACACTTCAAATTAAAGACAGTATCAAAAATTATACAGTCATGTAAAACAATATCTTACAAACAATAAAATACAATTTGACACCAATGCTGTATATAAAAGTATATTTGTTATGCTTATTGATTATACACAGTGTTATGGCGTTATAGACTAAATGTCTGTGTCTCCCCAAAATTCATATGTTGAAATCCTAACCCCCAGTGTGATGGTATTAGGAGGTGGAACTTTCAGGAAGTGATGAGGTCTTGAGGGTGGAGCCCACATGAATGGGATTAGTACTCTTACAAAAATGACTCCAGAAATCTTTCTCTCACTCTCATTCCATCAAGTGAGGATACAATGAGAAAACAGCCATCTGAAATCCAGAAAAGTGTTCTCACCAGAACCACACCATGCTGGCACCTTGATCTCAGATATCCTGCCTCCAGAATTGTGACAAATAATTTCTGTTTATAATCCACCTGGTCTATGGTGTTCTATGATAGCAGCCTGAACTAATACTCATGGTGAACAAATACACCAAAATTGTAAAAAAGATCACCACTCTACTGTACCACAAATATTTATTTGAAAATAATATGCTAACTATGATAAACAATTAAGAATCTTTTCTTCTTGTTTCTTTAGAAATCAAAAGATTTGGAGCCTAATGTGGTACTATCCTTATCTCTTCATTTTTAATTTTAAACAATGCTAATGCTTTCAGAGTAGCACACCAAGTTGGGATTATTCTTTCCATATCATCCCATTATAGTTCAGTAAACCATTAAATGGCTGAGGCTTTAAACACAGAGATCTAAAATCTTTACTTTCTTTAGACCCCTTATAATCCTCAAAATCAGCCTTAACTAGAGTACCATACTCTTTAGGAACTGTGTCAATTCATGCCTGATGTCTCAGTGCATATATATACAGCATCTTTGTCGTTTGTTTTCACTCCCAAGTGTCCTGATTTAGAGGATAAATTATAGGGGCACTCTGGTTATGGAGAAAAAGACTCCATATAAGGAATCTTTGCCCACTTTGGGAGATAGCATTTTGCTATGACAGTGGTACTTATGGATAAAGTGTTTGCATAAAACCACCAGAGGGTTTTTGTTTTGATTTTTTTTTAGTAACTTGATTGGAGCCACTTCCTCCTCCTCCCATCTCCTCCCTGAGTCATTGCCAAAAATCCAGCATGTTGATGAACTAAATGGAAAAACTGAAGGGTAATAAACAAACTTGTTAAGTGAAAACCACACGAAATAGAAGCTGACCATATTCATATATTCTTCAGCTGGTGTAGTAAACTAGATAGTCCCACGGTTCTTATTTTGGGTCTTAATTAACAATCTAGTTATGTCCTAATTAGCCTAATAATAAAAAGACACATTTAAAGAATTGTGTTTTGGATTCCAACTTGATTTCTTCCAAGGATCCATCCCCATTACTTTTTGCTTTTTTAAAAAATACTCTACTACAATTTAAAAACATGGTTATTTCTGATTCAAATTATTATAATTTCTTCTTAAAATTACATATTCTCAAGCTCCTACTTAATCTCCCTTCTATTTATTTTTCAAAATTGTATTATTGTGGTGAAATTTACATGATGAAAATTTAACATTTTAACAACTCTAAAATGTACAGTTTAGTGGCATTCAATACATTCTCATTTTTGTGCAACCATTACCACCATCCATTTCCAGAATATTTTCATAATTTCAAAATGGAACTCTGTAACCATTAAAAATAACTCCCCTTTACCCGCTTCTCCTTAAGCCCTCATAAACACTATTCTACTTTCCGTCTCTATAAATTTGACTATTCTAAGTACTTCAATAAGTGAATTCATAAAATATTTGTTCTTATTTCACTGAGCATAAAGTCTTCAAGGTTCATTCATATTGTAGCATATATCAGAACTTCATTCCTTTAAAGGCTGGATAATATTTCGTTGTATGTATATAACCATACTTTTTCATCCATTGGACATTTACGTTTTTTCTAACTTTTGGCTATTATAAATAATGCTGTCATGAACATAAATGTACAAATATTTATTTGGATTCCCATTTTCTATGATTTTGGGTATATACCCAGAAGGGAAATTGATGGACCATATGGTAATTCATGCTTAATTTTTTTAGGAACTGCCACCCTGTTTTCCACAGTGGCTATGGAAAACACTTTATTATCCCATCAGCAATGCACAATGGTTCCAATTTCGCCATATCCTCATCAGCACTTATTATTTTCTCTTGTACTTTTAAAAAATACTCATCTAAATGGCTATGAAGTGTTATGTTGTGGTTTTGATTCACATTTTCTTAACAATTAATGATGTTGAGCATCTTTTTATGTGCTGTTTAGCCATTTGTAGATCTTTTTTCTTCCTTTTATTACCAACTTGTAAAATAGTAATATATACTCACTGTTATTTTTTGCAAAACTTTTTCAACCTCTCTACCTCAACTTTCAACACACGTCCCTGTATCCCATGGACTTTTTATTTAAGAATCATATTATCTTGTGTCGGTGCTAATAAAAATTCTCGGCTAATGCTCTGCTCTTGTAAAATGGGACAGTGATCACATGGTCAAACCATATCGTCCTTGTGACAATCAGTTGTTAACTTACCCCTCTGGCTACTTTCTTCTCCCTGTCTTCACTTCTCCTTTCCTTCCTCCTACTCCTTGTGCCTTATGTGGATACTTCTAAAAGATATATCTATACTAAATCTCTTCTATTTCTCATAATTCTTTGCCTTCATAAAATTATCCAAACTTAAGACTTATCTAAACACCTAATTGTTATGACTTATCAAAGCTGATTTTCCCCAGCTTTGACAAGTTGTATGTTGAATGCTAAATGTATATGCTACTCTTTTCTGCCCATTTTCCCTCAATTTTCTGCTCCCTATTCTGCTGTGGTTAATTCTTACGGGTTCTTAAGTTGCCTAGAATTCACTGTCATAGCAAACTCCTTGATAGGTCAAGGCTGAGCTTCCTGCATACCTGTTTCCATTGGACCCTATGGATTTCCAATTCCTAACCTACACACACTGAATTATAATTGACGGTTTAGAGGGATACATCCTCCATTAGATTGTGTATAGAAGAGATTTATGTATTATTAACCATTTCCCCAGAGTTTAGCACAATGCTTATCACATAATAGAGCACAATATTTATTTGTGAAATGAGTAAGGGACCTGTGTACAAATACAGTGCCCCTTTTATGACTATGTATTGGGATGCTCATCCTGGATGGTGCACTAATACCTCAAACCAGGATACTACAAAAGTGTCCTCTCTTTCAGATCTCTTCCTCCTCAGCTACTGTCTTTTCTGATACTATTAGGTTTACTGCTCTGGAATTCTAAGTTAAAATCCCCATCTTTTCATTACTTTCATATCTTCATCCTTGTTTGCATGTCATCATTCACTATGTCTTATTAATGTCAGCTCATAATGTTCCTTAACTCTAGCTTCTGTTCTCTATTCCCATTGCTTATATTTTTACTTCAATAGCTTATATGTTTTGTCTGGATTAATATAATGGTTCTTCTATAGCCCACTTCCCTGACTCATCAGATCTCTGTTCTGCCAAAATAATTCTCTCTTGTTCAAAAACCACTTGTGAATCCCTATTTCCTCTCAAAAATTATACAGCCTCCTTAATATGCCATCCTAGTTCCCTACCTCTCTCATCTTCCCACACACACCCCTGCCCAATATGGTCGAAACTCTTCTTTCTCAACTGGAATTTACACTAATCTACTTCAAGTACTATTTACTTGCAAATATTCAACATTCCTACACATTACCACCTATGTGCCTTTCCTTATATTCAAATGGGATGCCTTTTTCCATGCCAGATGTCCAATGTCGACCCATCATTTAGAGCCAAACTTAAATATTTTCTCTTTCATGGGGATTTCCCTATTTCCAATTCAAGTGCAAGCTGGAATTCATTACACTTCCCATTAAACACCTATGCAGTTATTCTCTGTCTTCCTTATGACATTTGGCAACTTACATTTGTAAAGTGTTCTTATTTGATTCTTTTTTTTTTTTTTTTTTTGTGGTACGCGGGCCTCTCACTGTTGTGGCCTCTCCCGTTGCAGAACACAGGCTCCGGATGCGCAGGCTTAGCGGCCATGGCTCACGGGCCTAGCTGCTCCACGGCATGTGGGATCCTCCCGGACCGGGGCATGAACCCGTGTCCCCTGCATCGGCAGGCGGACTCCCAACCACTGCACCACCAGGGTAGCCCTAAAGTGTTCTTATTTGAGAACATGACATTTTCTTGTATATATTGTAAGTTCCTTGCAGACAAGATTCTAAGATTGTGTATCTTTTGCTCTCTCACAATGAATTATATAGGAGACTAGCACACATAATTCTTTATACTATTTTATAGAAGCTCAATAATTATTTCTTATACAGGTGAATAAATGAATGAGTAAATGAATGAAATTTTGTTTATAGTTGCACTGCAATTCCTCCTGCCTTTTATTTATATAACTTATTTTTAGAATCTCCCTGAATTTTTTCTTACAAACTGCCAGGAAACACTCATCCTAATCTCTAAAATATTCTCTGATTTTTAGTCCCTGCTCCTCCCTACCTTACAACATAGACATACCTAGCCAGCAGGTAATTAAAACTATCCATTAGGAATATGTTCTTCCATGAACTCACACAAGTGTATTCACTCACTGTAAGTGCTTTTATTTAGCCTGAACATTTCCAAGGTAGCCTTTCTTATTTAAGGTTCTGTTTCCTAGGAAATTTCTGACTGTCCACTGTTGCCCAGCAATAGAATGCACATAACCTGTATTCCATATTTGAATTGTTGTCCAGAAATGAGTTTTAGGTTACCTTATCATTGACTTACCATGCCTATGAACAAAGTCTCGATTACTTTATGGAAACATTTATGTGTCCTTTTTTCTTCTTTTTCTTTTCTTTTTTTAAGGCAAATACACTGATGTAGGAGGTGGTACAAGGAAAATCTGTCAAAATAATGCAGTAACCTGAAGTCGTAGATAGCTTCACTTATTTTATAAATTGAAATATAGAAATTCAGTTCACAGCAGCTCAAATGCCAGGACAAGAATTGCCTCAACATTAATTACTAAAACAGTTCTAGGTTTTTGAAGATTGCTGCTTTCCTACTTAAAAGTCAGTGTAAGAAATCACCATGTTCTGTCACCACTGAACTTTTCCCCCAAATATTACAGCCCTTGCTTTTTCCTCTAGAGAGAGGGTTTCTTGGAGACTGGGAAGGAGCATTGTTCCTCATTGTTTCCCATTATACTCTACAAGAGAGATGCAAAGACCAGTAGGAGAATAAAAGGGAAATGTTCCTTCTTTTAAGTCACGATTATGTATGTTGAATATAGAATCATTTCCTATGGTCTCTGTGCCTATAATTGGAATAAATCATTACCTGCTTTAATATTGCAAATTCCCCATCAAATATTTTGTCTCTCCAGTAATATTTACAAATTTAATTGTATGAAATTTTCTCTTTACCCATAATTCACATGTTTATTGCTTTAATAATATTCTAATCAATAATATTCCAACAGAAATGTCACAGTGCAATATCTAAAAGAAGACAAAGATGATATCTTATCTAAAGTCCATGGCATATCAATAGCAAGTGTTGGAGTTCAAAGGCAAATTAAGTTTTATATTAAGAGAAAATAGCACAGGACACTTATAACACTAAAAAAATCAAAATTCCACTTCTATCCTGCTTTCTGAGTAAAAATAAAAATCAGGCTCCAAAATTTTTGCAACGTATTAGCAACACAATCCCATATACCTCTGGTGTCCAGAGCATGTATATTACTCCTTTTTAATAAATCACACAAAAAATATTAACACTTCAGGAATTTTCTGGATAAATCATCCTTGATTAAATTACATACAAGAATATGCCAAAGAACCACTTAAGACTTTGTGTTAAATAGATAGCATAATGATCAAGTTAACTATTAATTTTTAGTGGTGTATGTTCCATTCTTCTATTAAGAAGCATCCCATGATTACTGCAGCACTAATCACAATAGCCAAGATGTGAAAACAACCTAAGTATCCATCAATGAATGAATGGATAAAGAAGATGTGGTATATATGTACAATGGAATATTACATAGCCATGAGAAAGAAGGAAATCCTGCCATTTGCAACAACCTGGATGGCTCTTGAGGGCATTATGCTGAGTGAGATAAATCAGACAGAGAAAGACAAATATTCTATGATGTCAATCTTATGTGGAATCTTAAAAAGCCAAACTCGTAGAAACAGAGAATAGAATGGTGCTTACCAGACCCCTGGGGCATGGGAAATTAGGGAGATGCTGTTAAAGGGTACAGACTTGCAGTTAGAAGATAAATTTTTAAGCTCTGAAGATCTAACACATGGTATAGTGATTATAGTAAACAATACTGTATTATAAACTTCAAAGTTGCTAAGAGACAAATCTTAAATGCTCTCACCAACGAAAAAGAAATGATAATTCCATGTCATGATAGATGTGTTAGCTAATGCTATGGTGGTAATATATAAACAAATCAAATCAACAAGTTGTACACCTTAAACTTACACAATGTTATATGTCAATTATATCTCAATTAAAACCAGTGAATAGGCAAAAAACTCTTAGGCTTATCACCTTGTCTCTATGAACAAATGTCTCCTAAAAGTGTAATGTGGTTAGCAGTTTTAGGCTAGGTTGTATCCAACCCAGGGATTCAGATATGCCTGTGTATCTGGATAGCTGGTAATGAAATCCATCAATCTATGTACATTAGAGACCCAGAGCCTTCCTCAAAGAGAATGCATTTGAAGAAAAGAAAAATATTAGGACCAATTACAGAACACTAATTTTTGGTCTTTGGATGTGGACTAAGATTCTGAATATGTTCATACATATCCCTCTGGTCCATCCTAGGAAAAAAGAAAGCTATGATTTAAAAAAGAAAGTGTTAATTTTACCAAAACTCACAGACTCTGCTGCACAAATAATGATTTATCTTCCTTATAACAAAGAATACTGTGAATCATGGCAGAATTCACTCTGCTTAACATCCAAAGCGTTCAGATACAACTGGAATGTGTATGGCAGGACATCACTAAGGAAGTGGAAAAGTTTTGATTAGTTCTGCAATTGGTTAACGATAGAAATGGAGCTATTTTTTGCCAGAGTTCTTAGTGCCATGAAAAGGTAGAGTTCACAGACATAATGGACACATTAGCAGATAATACCAGGGAAGCAGGATTTAGCAGATAAGCAAGAAACCGTAGGTGTTCCTGGAAACTAGCAGAACTTCTTTTCAGCACAAGTGATACGTCTCCTAAGAACTCCCAGAAATAATTACTGTTTGGGACATTGCAAGGCCAAGGACCTTCTAACAGGAAGAGCAAGAACCACTGAAAGAAAAGTTCCCACCAAAAAAAGGACCCTATTTAAACCAGTGTTTAACTGGAGTAGCTAGCTAATCCCAGGCAACATATGGTAATTATTTATTTACTCCTCTGAAATATAAGGGAGAGAAAGGAAGGAAGAAGATCTTATATTTAAGGATGCCATGTAAAATCTTTAGAAACCATACAGTCATCTATGAATCCTTAAATAAGCTCAATGATTTACTGGTTATAATAATTTGCTTCCCAGTCCATTTCCTTGTAAATGTCAATTTCCTTGTTCAACAAGGTTAGCTTCCTTAATAGATTACCCTCTTTACAAAGTTAAGTCTCTACAATCACTCAGAGATTTGTATGACTTTAAAAAACAAGGGCATTCCTCCATCCGTCTTCAACTACTAGGGCAGGCCTGTGTTCCAATTAGGAATGGTGGACTCCTGAAGAGCACAATGGACACTGTGGCTCCCATCTTCCCATTGTAGGGGAGGGAAGATCATTTTCCCTCTACCTCTTCACCATTCACAACCTGCAGATATTTCAACAGGGACTACCATCAACATACTGAAGTATGGACTCAAGCATCTGTATATAATGAAATCCCCAATCCTATTCACTCAAGCATCACCTAAGTATTTATAATTGAAGTCCAACCAAAGATTAAATATCTGATTAAAAAGAAATCTGATTAAATTCAGGAACTCCATCAAATTAGAGTATAGCATTCACTAATCCCTAAATATAATTTTAGAAACACACTTCAAAGCTCTAGGCATGGGCTCCCCTGGTGGCACAGTGGTTGGGAGTCCGCCTGCTGATGCAGGGGACGAGGGTTCATGCCCCGGTCCAGGAGGATCCCATGTGCCGCTGAGCGGCTGGGCCCGTGAGCCATGGCTGCTGAGCCTGCGCATCCAGAACCTGTGCTCCGTGACAGAAGAGGCCACAGAAGTGAGAGGCCCGCGCACAGCAAAAAAAAAAAAAAAAAAAAAAAAAAAGCTCTAGGCATGCAATTCCTAAAAAAAGTTTAGGAATTTTTTAAAGAAGCACTTTTAATAAAATGGATTAGACACATGCATTTCTTATATTAGTATCTATTATATTTGATTATTTTAATAGGATAATGAATCTTAGATGAAACATGCTCATGTATGATATTAGAATGATAAATGATCAAGAAAATTTAGGTTTAAAAGTATAACATATTACATTTTAAGATAATTAAGTGGTCTGCTTTTTATCTTTCAAAGGGCTGTGTATCATATACCATGTCTTAATGAAATAATGAGCTATTACAAAACAATTGCAGAAGACTAGCAACATAAAATAGCATTTGACTGGTTTGTTGATCTGCATGACATTTTATTCTTTGCTTAAGATTTTTTCTAATGTTCAGTAGTTAGATTGAATTGCACTTGACAGAAGGATATAATAACCCTATTTGAATTTTAAGACCACTTTATACAGGATCTAATTTACATATGACACCACTGAAAGTAATTTTTGAATTACATGTCCTAAAAAACTGCTGATTCTGAAAATACAGTTGATGAGGGTTTTTCCATTTCTTGTTACCTGTGATAATTCTTACTTATAAAATCTATGCAGCTGCAAGAGGTCTATTCCAGAGTATTAAGTCCTGAACTTCAGGATTTTTAGGAAAATAATTTAAAATTACAAGTTAAAAATGCAAATTCATTTAAAATCTTGACTATGTTTTTTGTGTTTTAAAAATATTTTGGTAATATTTAGAGAAAAGATCTTATAGAACACTAAGTGTGAGCCAATTATATTTAACTTATTCATCAACTTTCAAATATACCACACTCATAAAAAGATAAATCCTAGTTTTGGTTGGAGATAGTTTTTTAACTGGTTCTGAGAAATAAGGTATTTTGGGGCAAATTTTTAATTTCCAGCAACAAGATAAGAAAAATGTTATAAGAATATAATATATATCCATACTAATGATTGCAAGCTTGAAAGAGTGTTTTGCCCTGTTTAATGAGGTAACCTATGACTGATCAATTATGTAGACAAGCAGAACTTAATTAAACATGTAGAACAAATGTGATTTAAAATAGCAACTAAAATCACTTTAGCTCTACAGCTATTTCAAAAGCACATTTAGATCCTGGAGTGGAAAAGAAATAGTATTACAAGAAAACCATGAAGCCATCACTGGGGAACTTTTTAAAATAGTGGAACAGTGTTTTACCTGGAAAAAAAATGTAACACAGCAGAAGCCCTAGGAGAGAATGTGTAACAGACACCAAGGCTCCTTGAGACTAGAGAGTGGACTGCTTCAGGCTACCTTAGTCAGCAGGAAAGCAGGAGGAGAAGCAGAGCAATGAGAAAAACTGTGAAATAAATAAAAATTCAATTTCTAAAATTCAAAGATGAGCAATGATAGATATACTTTAATGTAAGTGCACTATTGCTCTAGTCTCCTCCTTCCCATGAAAGCTGACGAATGCAAAGCCGATGCTGTCATTTAAAAAGTTTCCATTCCTAGGCTGCTACATTGCCATATGTGCAGAGCATTTGGGTAGAAAAGAATCACAAGAGAGAACAGCTGAGAAATTGGGGTTTGAGACACTGGCTTAAAATATTATCTTTAGTAATCAGTAACAACTTTTCTATTGTAAATTATTTAAAGAGACTGAGAACCCTATGTTCTATAGTATCAACAGAATGAATAGGGGAATGTAGCTGGGTTGGTATGCACAAATGGGTTAAACAACCACTCCAGAAACACCCAATGAATGGTTGTGGAGCAGTGGGGCAGAAGATACAAGGATTCTTTGATACATCTTGGAACATTCTAAATATTCCAGAATTTAGAATGAAGACAAAACTGGTTTAACAAGTTTAAAAAAAATTAACAAATTTTTAAATAACACTAAGCTGGTTTTAGGATTGACTATAGTTAACAAAATATAAAATAAATTCAAAATAAAAAGATAATTTAAATAGGCTGGTTGGGCACCGTTGAGCAAGATGAAATTTATATAGATAATGCTAATGTTTTGGTTATATGAAAAATAGTACTACAATTTGTAATAGTACAGAGCAGGAGTCACATTAGTTGGCAAGATTTTATGGGAAGTGGGGTCATCTTGGAATTTTTCCTGTTAACGTGTAATGATAGATGATACTGAAATTTTTAAATCCATCTGAGGCTGTATGAACAATTATTCTGGATCTTCAGAAGTTAGAGAATTCTCTTTTCTGGGCAGACCGTATATGAGTACTATGAGCAGTGCTACACAATCAATTTGTCAGTTTGATGATACTGAAAAATTAGTACATTGTCAGATGATGAAAGATCTTCAAAAATAAAGCATTAGGGAAAATTTCATGGGACTATCAAACGGACTCATAAAATTAAAGTTTAAAAGGTCCACAGAGAAGATCTAATCTAACCTTTTTATTTAAAGATGAGATCGTCTTAGATATTATGGTCAAAACCAGGAACAATATAAAAGATACACCTGACTTGACACAAGCAAACATTTCTAACATTTGGAACTCTAAACATGAAAAACTGAAACTGTTGACTTCATCTTTGTATCCTACCACTTTATGCATGATCAATAAATGCTTGCTGAAGTAATTAATTATGTGGTATTTGAAATAACCAAATTATTAACTTCCCTAATACAACAATACACCAATGATAGGCCTCTTAGCTCTTAGACTTTTAATTTACTTTAATGTTCTAATGAATGGTGAATATCTGGGGATACGTCAAAGAAAATTTTTGAAGCAAAATATCTTCTAAAAGTAGGAGAAACATTATTTATTTAACTGGAAATGAAGATGAAAGTAGGACATGAACATTTTAGTATATATATTATATTTCACAAAATTATACCTTGAAGTCTAATACAAGTACAATAAAAATAATTGCATATTTCAAGAAGTAAATGGTTTTATACTAGGTATTCCAATAGCTATAATAAAGTCATAGTATAATTCTTACTCAGTAACTTATTCTTTAATATCTAGAATGAAAGAATGAAGTTATTCCTAGATGCTTTGTGCTTTAACAATGTTTGTTTCTTAAAGAAAAAAATTCGGAATTGAAAGTGTCTTACTCTTTGAGAACTTTCAAAATCAGTGATCTGTAAAAAAAACAATGTGAAATGCTATTTTGGAAAATGCTTAACATAGAATTTTTAACAGAGGTTAACATTTTAATTTCACATATTACATATTATAAATTTATTTATAGTTCATGAAAGGTTTACACTTGATGTTATATTTGACTGAAATTTGACAGTAGACGTACCTCATTTGCTGAGTTGTCTGACCATTAAGAAATGAAAGCCAAGGTTCTGTGCTTAATAAAAGGAATTTTTAAAAATGAAAGACCAATTAACTAAAACTGACTTACATTACTCTGAATCTTTTGGTTATTAACCTAAAGTATTTCCCATATATATTTTTAACATTTTTATTGGAGTATAATTGCTTTACAATGGTGTGTTAGTTTCTGCTTTGTAACAAAGTGAATCAGTTATACATATACGTATGTCCCCATATCTCTTCCCTCTTACATCTCCCTCCTTCCCACCCTCCCTATCCCACCCCCTAGGTAGTCACAAAGCACCAAGCTGATCTCCCTGTGCTATGACGCTGCTTCCCAATAGCTATCTATTTTACATTTGGTAGTGTATATATGTCCATGCCACTCTCTCACTTTATCCCAGCTTACCCTTCCCCCTTCCCATATGCTCAAGTCCATTCTCTAGTAGGTCTGCATCTTTATTCCTGTCTTTCCCCTAGGTTCTTCATGACCTTTTTTTTTTTTTTTTTTTTTTAGATTCCACATTTTTGTGTTAGCATACGGTATTTGTTTTTCTTGTTCTGACTTACTTCACTCTGTATGACAGTCTCTAGGTCCATCCCCTCACTACAAATAACTCAGTTTTGTTCCTTGTTATGGGTGAGTAATATTCCATTGTATATATGTGCCACATCTTCTTTATCCATTCATCTGTCCATGGACACTTAGTTTGCTTCCATGTCCTGTCTACTATAAATAGAGCTGCAATGAATATTTTGGTACATGACTCTTTTTTTTTTTTTTTTTTTTTTGTTTTCGTTTTTGTTTTTGCGGTACGCGGGCCTCTCACTGCTGTGGCTTCTCCCGTTGTGGAGCACAGGCTCCGGACGCGCAGGCTCAGCAGCCATGGCTCACGGGCCCAGCCGCTCCGCGGCATGTGGGATCTTCCTGGACCGGGGCACGAACCCGTGTCCCCTGCATTGGCAGGCGGACTCTCAACCACTGCGCCACCAGGGAAGCCCCATGACTCTTTTTGAATTATGGTTTTCTCAGGGTATATGCCCAATAATGGGATTGCTGGGTCGTATGCTAGTTCTATTTTTAGTTTTAATTGGCTGTATCAATTTACGTTCCCACTAACAATGCAAGAGGGTTCCCTCCAGCATTTATTGTTTGTAGATTTTTTGATGATGGCCATTCTTACTGGTGTGAGATGATATCTCATTGTAGTTTTGATTTGCATTTCTCTAATGATTAATGATGTTGAGCATTCTTTCATGTGTTTGTTGGTAATCTGTATATCTTCTTTGGAGAAATGTCTATTTAGGTCTTCTGCCCATTTTTGGATTGGGTTGTTTTTTTAATATTGAGCTGCATGAGCTGCTTGTAAATTTTGGAGATTAATCCTTTGTCAGTTGCTTCATTTTCAAATATTTCCTCCCATTCTGAGGGTTGCCTTTTCATCTTGTTTATGGTTTCCTTTGCTGTGTAAAAGCTTTTAAATTTCATTAGGTCCCATTTGTTTATTTTTATTTCCATTTTTCTAGGTGGTGTGTCAAAAAGGATCCTGCTGTGATTTATGTCATAGAGTGTTCTGCCTATGTTTTCCTCTAAGAGTTTGATGGTGTCTGGCCTTACATTTAGGTGTTGAATCCATTTTGAGTTTATTTTTGTGTATGCTGTTAGGGTGTGTTCTAATTTCCTTCTTTTACATGTTGCTGTCCAGTTTCCCCAGTACCACTTGTTGAAGAGGCTGTCTTTTCTCTACTGTATATTCTTGCCTCCTTTATCAAAGACAAGGTGACCTTATGTGCATGGGTTTATCTCTGGGCTTTCTATCCTGTTCCATTGATGTATGTTTCTGTTTCTGTGCCAGTACCATACTGTCTTGATTACTGTAGTTTTGTAGTATAGTCTGAAATCAGGGAGCCTGATTCCTCCAGCTCCGTTTTTCTTTCTCAAGATTGCTTTGGCTATTCAGGGTCTTTTGTGTTTCCATACAAATTGTATATTGTTTTGTTCTAGTTCTGTGAAAAATGTCAGTCATAGTTTGATAGGGATTGCATTGAATCTGTAGATTGCTTTGGGTAGTATAGTCATTTTCACAATGTTGATTGATTCCAATCCAAAAACATGGTATATCTCTCCATCTATTTGTATCATCTTTAATTTCTTTCATCAATGTCTTATAATTTTCTGCATACATGTCTTTTGTCTCCTTAGGTACGTTTATTCCTAGATATTTTATTCTTTTTGTCACAATGGTAAATAGGAGTGTTTTCTTAATTTCACTTTCAGATTTTTCATCATTAGTGTATAGGAATGCAAGAGATTTCTGTTCCCATATGTTTTTAAAGTTTGTTTAATAGTCTTTCTCCCTTCATTTATTTAATAAAATACATTGGGAATCACCATTTGAGCAAACCTTTTCTTAATAAGTATATCAACTCAAACAACTTTTCTTTTTCATGAGAATAACATACTTTTCATCATATTTGTACAAAAAGAGCATCAACTTTTCATGTAAAAATACCAAAAGTGAGAGACAGTTGTGTTACTCATGAAAAATGTCATATAAATACTAAACTTAAAGCATATTGAGTCATGTGTAGATAATTACACAGCTATGTACATGGATATACAATACACATCTGAGTGTATATACATATCTTTTAAATACCATATAAGTTCCTATCAGAAATAAAACAGCACAAGAAATTATACCCATCTATTTGTGCCATTTCCATTACTATATAGGTTATTATCAATCACTTGGAATTACAAATGCTCCCTATTAGATGAATATTAATAACTGAATCATGTAACTATAGAAAATTATTTTATATAAATAGATACATGCATATTATATATATATACATATATATTTGGTTTTTAAACTTATAAGTAGGTATCCTTAAAATAGGTAGTTGATGACAATCATGAAACAGTAAGTTAATCCAGCATATTTATTTAGGGATCACTAGAGATTTTTTGAGAAATTTTATGTTGAGAATTTTTTAAATTGAAATTAAAGTTTTATCTATCAAAGTTCAGTTAGCACTCATTAGAGGGCATATCTAATATCACCTTCAATCTTGTTTTAAAGTTGCTATTTTGATATAATTTCAAACATTTTAATAGAGGACTCTATAAATATATATTCATAGGAGGCTATGAAAAAGTATATGGTTGGTTAACAATAATATGACACTTCAAATTTAAATGCTATTATAATTAATATGTTTCCTCTTATTTATGTTGAGAATATAAGCCTCTCCTTTTAACTCCATGTGAAGGATCACACACTTTTAAGTATGTATTGGCTTATACTATGAGATTTAGTTCATGATACACATCAAGTTACTGCAACTAAGGGACAGATTTTAACTAAGTATCTCACATATTTCCCTTGATTATCTTATTTACATTATGCTTCCAGAGAAACATTTAGATACAGGCAAAGCATTAAAACACTGGAAGTAAAATCTTGTGCCATTTTAGGTTGTTGGACTTTGAGCAAACATCCTTTCTTTACACCTCCTCCTCCTTCCTCTGTATGTTGCCGGAACATCCTCTTATAGATGCCAGGTGCCTTATCTTTGGAGGCAAATGAATTATGTTGTCTATACAGAACATGCATGTTTGATATTCTGTTACGGTTTTTTTTTCTAACCCTGAAGGACAAAAGAAGTACATACTTATATGCTCTGTTCTATGCCACCAGAGTTCCTGCTGAATTTCTGTGCTTATGACCACTTGAAAGTAATGGTGAAATATGAAATATTTAAGAGGAGAATAGTCTTCATCAGAAACCAACTGTTTCAAGCACTGATTTCCCCTCAACTTTTAAAAAAAATGTTATTTCTCATAAAGTCCAAAATTCTTACCAGGATAAAAAATGAATAATTTTTGTAATAGTTTTTATGAATGGATGAGGAAAAAAAGCCTACATCTAGGCTTCTGATCACTATATTGTATGTTTGCTATTAGCTATGAAGCTTTGGTTATGGTAGCTATAGTCAATACTGAGTTTTCTGTGAAGTTTCTCTTCTTTAAGGTATTTGCTTTTTTATTATATAATCTAATCATATCTATGAAAACAAAGTTAATGTTGCACAGATCTATATTTTTCTAGCTTTAGTATCTAAATATTATAGCCTCAATACTGAACTTCATTGTATATTGTATGGGGTCAGATAAACTCAAAATTTCAGGTAAGAGGGCTGAGGTATGAAAATAAAAACTTTGCCAAGGGCTTCCCTGGTGGCGCAGTGGTTGCGAGTCCGCCTGCCGATGCAGGGGACACGGGTTCGTGCCCCGGTCTGGGAAGATCCCACATGCCGTGGAGCGGCTAGGCCCGTGAGCCATGGCCGCTGAGCCTGCGCGTCTGGAGCCTGTGCTCCACAATGGGAGAGGCCACAACAGTGAGAGGCCCGTGTACCGCAAAAAGAAAAAAAAAAAAAAAAAAAAAACTTTGCCAAAATAAAAGTAGCTGTGTGCACAAGAAGGAAATCATGGTAAATATTAATAACCAGCATTTATCAAACTGTTATAAAATTAGTAATTTGTAGCTTTCTGTAGAATTCTGCCATCATATTAGAATTCTTTTAAAGCTAGATATCTTGGGGCTTCCCCGGTGGTGTAGTGGTTGAGAGTCTGCCTGTGGATGCAGGGGACACGGGTTCATGCCCCAGTCCGGGAAGACCCCACCTGCCACAGAGGTGCTAGGCCCGTGAGCCATGGCCGCTGAACCTGAGCGTCTGGAGCCTGTGCTCCTCAACGGGAGAGACCACAACAGTGAGAGGCCCACGTAACGCAAAAAAAAAAAAGCTAGATATTTTCTTTCTAGAAAGTAAGGAGAAAATAAATTACAGTAAATAAATCAACCCCTTAGTTTCAAATTCAGTATATAAGAGTTAGAAGGCATTTTTTCATGTAATCCGTGTAATAGACTTTGAAACTAAGATTCAAAAAGGTGAAGTGATTTATGCAAGGTTACACAATTTGGTAAGTGGTAGATTAAAGAAAGAGAGTTAAGTAAGATTCCTTGGACTATTATGGTGTATTTTCTCCTTACTTTTATCCTCTGTATGTATTTTATAGCTTTGGGTTTAGGGCAAAATTCTAGAAATAAACAGGACTTTTGTTTCCTTGAAGTTGTTACCCAGTATGGAAGAAAAAAGAATCCAGGAATTCAATAATTTGAATCTAACAAACAATAGGTTGTGCTTCCTCTCCTTCCTAACCTAGAGTGTCCTTTGGATGCTTCTATTATGCAAAGACTAATGCCAACCACAATGGTGCAGGGAAATGTCACACTGTGCCTAGAAACCAATCTAATTTCTTCTGGTGTAAAGTCATTCTCTAATTATTTACAGCTCCCTTTTCCCCAATTTATGTTTAAGAAAGAGTTTATTTCAGGTTCCTAGGGTATAAGTTAGATCCTACTAAATTGGAAATTTTGTGAATGAGGCCCAGAAATAAGCACTTTAAACAAGCATACTAGACGATTTTCATGGAAAATAAAAGTTGACAATGATAAACTTAGGGGTTGTTATGGATGGTAAAGAAAGAGGCAACATGAATGAAAGGATGAAAGAAAAAAATATTCAATTTTAAGATTATCCTACTCACTGGTATATAAATTTGACAGAACAGATAATGAAGGGATCACAGTGAGTGGGGGAAAATCATTATTATGAGAGAAAACTTGCCAGTTGCTGCTGTACATAAAAACAAAGACATACATAACAAAACCCCTTTAAAATCCAGGTGGGACTCCAAACGATGATACTGGCATATTGTCAGCATTTTCAAAATCTTTCCTATTACTCCAAATATAAAAGATAAAACCAATAACAACAACAAAAATGATGGCAGTCCAAATTCTCTGGAGATTAAAGAGAAAACAACAGAGTAAACTGAAATGAATATGAAGAAGACATTATCTAGTAGAAGTCATGTATCAGTAAATGTTATACATTGCAATAGAGTGAAGTACAGGGAAGAATATAGTCACTGAAATGATTAGAGATGTACATCTACTACATTCCCTGGGCTGGGAATAGTTCACATCTTTATTTCACAAAAATATTATGCTGTTCTTAGCATAAAACCTATACAAAATTATTTTCCAAAAACAAAAACTAAGCCAAAATTTAATTCACTGCACTAATGCTTTAATAGATATACTGACATTCTGACATGTTAAATATAAATTAACATCAAGTCTAAATTTATAAACCAAATACTTATTTACCTGATGTCCTAGAATGAACATCTAGAAAGGTTTATTAAGAATCTCTCTTCCTGTAGAACAAATCTAATTAGACAGACATCAAACAATCCACATTGATCTCTCCCCTCTTGGATCTATCACATTAATAGCAGCATAGAGTTTACTATTTAATCTCTAATTAAAATCATGCAGACTTGGTACTTGAGGAATCTTTAGAGAGTACCTACCCAATCACCCAATGTATCACAACTGGAGACAGTAAGGCTGAAACTTTAAATGACTCTTGTGGATTCTGTAACTGGGCCTGTGATTTAAGGTCTACCCTGTGTCCACAAGATGTACTCAAGAAACTCTAGTGCTGTGTAGTATGGCAAAAGGAATTTGGACCCAAACAAACATGCTTAATGGTTGAATAATTTTGGAAAACTGAATTAAACAAATTTAATCAATTTTATTTAGCAGGAATTTTCAAACAAATTTGTTGGGCCAAAGAAGCTTTAAGTTAATAGATATATATTAATAGGTATGTGGGAAAATTATGCTATTTTGAGTTTGTCTTTTCTAGTTACAACATAAGCATCTTTTAAGGGAGGACTATGCATTCCCCATAAAACCTGGTAAAGTGCATCTTAAATATTTGTTTAAGGTTCATTTATCTATTATTAAGCATGTAACCCATGATACAAATGAACCAGAGGTACAGGTGTTTAAAAAGTAAAGAATAAGAAAATGTCACACAGTTTCTTTGTGAGCCTACCAGACAAATAATACGACCCATCCAAGTTAACCCAGGACTGTGACTATCTAATTCCAAATATTTGGACCTCACCATAAGATACATACTTGAAGAAAGGTCCTGCTTAAGGCCATTTTCCCTCATTATCCTGGAGCTCCAACAATGTGCTTTTGGAAAGATTGCAGGGGCTAAATTTTGATATTTTATGCACATCTCTAGACTTTGACAAGAACACAAAGGAGTAAAATTACAGCTTTCCTGTCAATTTACAAATAAAATATTTTAAACAATTATTTTGAAAATCACATGTAGTTTATAAAGATATCAATACCAATCCATTGAGTATGTTTCCATATTCTATAAGTTATCCACTGAGAAAGAATAAAATATTTGAACCAAATTCAGAAGAAATGAATGTCAAGATGTTGTTATCTACCAAGTCCGGAATTCAGACAAATGGCCCTTTAAGTATCTGGCACTTATTAACGCCTAATTTATGTTGGAAGTTAATCTACTTTTAAAAACATTATCCTATGAGTACTGGCACCTCAATTTTTTCTTAACAGCAAACAAGTAGCTATTATACATTCAGGAAAACACACTTGATAAAGAAGTTAATGTGGCATTGTCACCTTGTAGCACTAGGGACAGCCTTATCATTTAAATATATCTTTGAGCAAAAGCATAAAGTTCTGAAAGTCAAACTATAATTCCCTGGAAGAAAAGTCAGTGATTGCACATAAAATATGAGTTTAATAATAAAATTATTTATCAATATTTGTTGAAATATTTGTGTTTGCTTTAAATTTTCCCAGCTGACATGGAAAGTTACCACAATTTTAAAGAAAATTCGTTGAAACTGTTGACCCATATTAGAAAGAAAATATCTTTAAAATGTTTTATTTTCATTTTTCTTTTGTTATTTTACATTTTCTTAACAATAAACCACAGCAATGTTGATCTCTACCACTCTTCACTCCTGCTTTGTATACGGAGCTATGTACTTACACATATGTATATAAATGAATATACATTTATAAAATGGTTGGCCATCAGAAAGTCAATAACTAATTGCCTTGACAGAACAGCATTACTAGGTGAATACAGGCCTTCCTTAACTCACTGTGTTGAACTCATTGAAAACTACTCCTTAGGTGATTATTATTGCATAAGTATAGGTATAATGATATTACATAGGTATAATGACTGGATAAGTCCCTAGAAGAAGCTTATTTATAAACGATTTCAAAATACATATATATATATATATTTTTTTCCTATCCAAATTGGGAGAAAAAACTACAAATATACTCCAATCTTCTCAATTTCCTACATTGTATCGGCTAAGCTGAGAAGTGTGAGTAAATGTAGGCCTCTGTTTTAACAAACTTGGCAGACATCAAATTTGCTTTTTTATATTTTAATTTCATTTTAAATGGAAACCTATTACACCAGTGTACAAATGGGGATATCACTTCCAGATTCATCTCAGGAACTGCCCTAGAAGCACCTCTCCTCCCACCTAGCTTTGCTAATTACCTTACCTTCAATCTTTTACCTGTCAGCCCTCCTGCAGGAAAGAACTCATTTATTTCCATCCTCCCCCAATCATCATCTCCTCTCCCAGCGCACTCACCCTCCCCAAGGAAAGTCGACTAACCACATTTTGAAAAACCTGTCAAAATTTTAAAATAATAACACTTTCACTCTCAGAGTATAGTGGATTAGTCTAGATATTTGATATGCAGGGTTTTTTTATTTAAAAGCACTTGTAATGATCATAACAACAATAGTTTTGGACTACTGCTTGGAAACATTTTATGTAAACAAGTTTCTTCTAAATTTGATTCTTTGATTTTCCTTTTATAAATAGCTTACAAACCTCACATAACTTCTTTCTAGTCCCTTTTGTTTTCTAATGTTATGTTTAATAGATGAAATTTGTAATGGAATTGCCATAAAACTTAACAGTTCGTGTGAAGATATATTTGCTTGTATGGTTGTGCCTTAACCTAAGCATCTTATTATCATAAAAGGATAAAATCCTCCTGTTCCGTGTGTCAGCACCAGGGAAGTTGATGGTTACTGTGGTAGAAATATAGTGCTATGATTTATACAGTAGGAATGCTGGGCCTTTGAAATTTGTCTGAGAACATCCAGGAATGCAACAAATTTTAAATCGAGAGAGTAAGTAAATGTTAAGCGAAGAAGAGAGAAGAATGCTCCAGAAAGAAGGGAAACTTTGTGCAAAGTCCTGTTGTAACAAAAGACATGTACTTCATATAAAACAGAAATAAATAAATAAATAAAGCCTGAAAGAAGTGTAGATTCCAAGGTGGAGAGTTACAAATGTAAATTTGAAGCAGTAAGGAGACATCAGAATATGCATAATGTTGTAAAATCTAGATTAATTTTAAAGGCAAAAGGAAACAATTAGAGAATTTCCAACAGTGGAATGATATGATAAATACTATAGCTATCTGTATTGATAGAATGAATTTTAAGTGATGGTTGTGGAAGAGAAAGGATTTGGAATCAAGGTGATCAAACTGTTGGAATAATCTGTGCAAGGGTGAGGGGTTCACACTCAGAAAGAAAAGAAGCTGAGTCACAAGATTAAAATGCCAAATTAATAGGGCTAAGCTGATATGCAATAGTAACGTTCTGTCCATAATCACCTGGATATCTAAAGCAATAATTCATACATTCATTCATCCATGTCTACTGGACATCTGCCAAATGATCAATGTCATGGATCAGTAGCAATACAAGATGCTGAAGATGTGGTAGTGAACATTGTACATATATGAAAATTCAAAATGTAGAAATTAGAAGAGGAGACAGACTTTTTTAGAAAGTAAAATTTACAAACTGTGATGAATGCTACAACAGAAATTAATTTTAATTAAGACCATTATCTCTTTTATAAAGTTGTTTGTTTGTTTAAGAATCAATGTGCTGTATTGGAGAAAAGTTTTGGGAGTGTGAAAATGTACACACAGAGTCTGAGTAAAAGTAGCAAGAAGGTGTTTAGGTGTCAATAAACAGAACAGTGGCAGGAGAGATAGAAAAAAGAAGACAGATTCAAGATATATTTAAAAGGTAAGAGCAAAAAGAATTAAAAATACTTTGGATGCAAAAAAAGAGAGAAAAATTAAAGAATCATGCCTAGGACTTTGACCTGGAAATGAGACCAAGCCATTTATTGATATGGAGTAAGTTTTTAAAAATATACTTGAAGTTTGAACCATTGTTGAGCTTTGGACATGGCAACATTGTGAGACATACAACAGTGGAGCTAAACTTGGTAGTTGAGCTAGTTTGATCTAGAAACCTAGATGATTCATTTATTTCAGACAGTTATTAGCCATCAGATCAATCACAAAACAATTACGAAAAGGCAAACATTTTGTCTACAAAAATGTCAGCAATTTTAGTTGCCTTTTCTCTAATTCATAAAATATCTACATATTCCAATTATATAAAAATGAAAAGATCAAAGCAACAATTCATCAAAAAATAGAAATAAGTATTCAAAGTAGTTAAAACCATGACAAGAGTAAAAGAGGGCTTCCCTGGTGGTGCAGTGGTTGAGAGTCCGCCTGCCGATGCAAGGGACACCGGTTCGTGTCCCGGTCCGGGAAGATCCCATATGCCGCGGAGCGGCTGGGCCCGTGAGCCATGGCCGCTGAGCCTGCGTGTCCGGAGCCTGTGCTCCGCAATGGGAGAGGCCACAACAGTGAGAGGCCCGCATACCGCAAAAAAAAAAAAAAAAAAAAAAAAAAAGAATAAAAGAAATAATGTAGCAGAGGACCATTCTCTAGGTTTCATTTTTCTAGAATTGACTCAGGGTTTTTTTTGTCATAATATAATATTAAGGGGAAGAATCTGTAAAATAATTTTCTATATTGCATTAATAGATGTCTCTAAAATAAATTATTACCCCTTTGGCTACAATTTGTGCTTTACATCCAATAACTTATATAAGTCGGCTATTCTTCTTACACAGAAGAGGTCACAAAACCTGCTTACTAAAAATACATTGAGAAGAAATGTTACACTTGTTACACTTGTTACACTTGTCGTAGGTTTCATACAAGAAGCCATGTAAGCTTAAGAATGAGTTTCTGCTATTTTTTTATGCCTTTCCACCCCCCAGATATTGCCACAATACAAAATTTTTTTTAACCGCAGGGTGCATCGTTTGCATTATTTGGGGTAGTTACTTTATGAATCTACAAACAAAAGAGCAAAAGGGATTCTATTTAATAAATAGTAAACATAATTTAAACAAAAAACATATTTCAAATGTTTAAATGGTAAATTTAATTAAAATCAGACGAGATTTTGAAAATCTGATCAACCAAATACAACTATTTACTCGAATACCATAAGCTCCCTAGGATGAAGAGACACATCATTTTTTGAATTGATGTTTAAAGATTGTTCCCCATACTCATTATGAAACTTGGTGGCTGAAGCAAAAAATATAATCAGATATTTTCATGTAAAAAATTTAGAAATGCATTATAATGTTATTTCCAAGATAAATTGATATGTGACATTTTGTATTGTTCAGATATTCCTGGAACAATTTTTTAAAGAATTTTCAGCAAATATTTCTCTATTTAAATCACTGAAACTTTACAGATATATAGAAAACTTAGTTCAGCAGAATTTATGATAAATATATTATAATACATAAATACAAAAGCAATTTAACATTTATATTTTAAAACAGTTTGGAATTTGAAGTTATATTTTACTTTCAATACATGCAGACTATTGAGAACTATGTTTATCGTCATGATAGCTCTCAATATTTGAAATATCTGAAATGTTTTCTGCATGATAATTCTTACCCATAACGAGTTATTATTATGCTCCTGTTTTGTATATAACATATAGTCCCAAACTACAGATGTTTGCTATAAAACTACAGGATTTCTTCACAAATTATGTATAACTAGATTAGTTAGCTGCCATTGAAGACCTTTCCAGATTTGCACTTGAAGGATTTCTGCCCTCAAATATTCCTGGTGAGTTTGAAAAGTCATTGAAGTTTTGACCGTTTCTCATGCCCCTGTGATTCCCCAAAAACGAATTCTATTTTTCATTCATAGATGCTTTTAGACTAATGATTTAAAACAGTGTGTATAGGAACAATCTATAGATTTAACAGATGCTGTTTGATCAGGTCAGTTTTGTATCCATGCACTCTGCATTTTAACAAGTACCCCAGGTTAATTTACTCCTGGGTGATCCTCATTCACACTTTAGAAATACTGCCCCACCATGCTATGAGTATGGAACAATGGAAAGAGTGCTCTTTGGTTGGTGAGCATAGAATTTACTAGAGTTGAAGGCAGATATTGGAGAAATCAAATATGCTAATAGGCTAACAAAAATTGTTTTGTATCTTTTTGTTTTTTATTATTAGTGAATAGAAAAGTCCACTGTTAATTTCTGACACTAATATTCCCTAGTAAAGCAAAAACAAGGACAAACCAAAATAAAAACTAAGAAACATTTCCATAAGAATTCACTTCTGTAAATGATCACTGTCCATTTCAATACTTAAATGGAATTATCATATCTAATATTGCATAAGTACCAGATTGAGAAATGAATTTGAAAAGTGTAATATATATAGGCATCTTACAATTAGCTCACATAAAGTGAACATATACATTGTGACTATTTTTAATATTCACATAATTTGTCATAATAAAAGAGTAATTTTCAAATCAATTCAGAAAAAAAATTACATAAACTCATATACCTAAAATATGAGAGCTGTTTTGTATATAAACCTACTAGATATAAGCTCCTCTCATGTTCAATTTAAATATCAAACTAATATATGCCTGGAAATAAATTTGGGGTTAAACTAAAAGAAGGCTAAAATGTTAGCATTTAGCAATGCTGAACCAGTTCACAGGACTAAAGTGCACTGATAAACAAGTTACACGGAAATCCAGAGAAACTTCCTGTTCCAGCCAATTGAGATGTGGAAGGAAAGAGAAATTCAATTTGCTTGGCACATCAACATTTCAATGTGGAAAAAGGAACATTTTTCAGTATATGAAAATAAACATAGTACAAATAGAAAAGAACTGTGGGCGAGAACAACTCATGCTGTCCTATTTTACTCTGTTTTCTTTAGGGGATTAAAATTTCAAACCCCAAGCTTGTTTTCAGTACGGACAGTCTGGAGGCCTAAAAGTAAATAAATGTACCCTAATTAAGACAAAAAATGTTCTAGTTAAATGGTAGAAATACTATTGTTCATTCCTCAGACCTGAAATATTATTTTCTAATACTCAAAATAGAAACCCCTCTGACCAGGTTTAATCCTCTGATATAAATTTAATTATAATTTATTGAAAATCATTTATGTGAGTCAAAAGTTCAGTTGATAATGAACTTTTGGACTAACTGCTGAACTTGGACACAATTTGGTGGAAAACAGGCACTGAGGAAAGAATTTAAATGACTTGGATGTGAGGAATGAACCACTGTATCAAGTTCTAAAATGCTCAAATTACTTCACTGTAGTTCTGTTGCAAAATATTCAAGACAGAAGAATGTGACAGTTTTCTAGGGAATCAAGACTGGAGGAGATAATTTAATGCCAAAATTTACTAAAACATATTCTTTAACATTAAAAAATTCATGCTTAGAGAATTAACCACATTTTTAAAGTCCAAAATTCTGCCTCATCATCAGATTTCTTCAACAACCTCCATGAGGTCAATAGATCAGATTAGGCAGAGGATTGTTTAACTATGGCTCAGTAAAGTTTCATTAATAATAATTAAAAATAATTATGCAGAAAATAATTTAAGACTGATGTTTCAGATAGTCTAGAGCTCTATGTTATAAATCATCATTTGAAGTCAACAAATTCTCAGCTATTGATGTTTCCTCAGTTGTCTTATACATCTCCCATGCTTACAAAATATATTTGATAATGATTGCTCTAGGATAAAATGCTATGGAAGCACACACTTAATGCCAGTTGAGAGTACCAATTAAAAACTTCCTAATCATGAAATTGTCAATAGAGAGAATAATCATCTGTCATCACTTATTAAACAAAGAGATGTCATATAATGCAGCCCTATCTTTCTTTATGAAGGAGATTTTTATGTCAAATCAGTATGTGTTAGTTTTGATTAATACTACATGCTTGCTACGCCATCAAAAGGTTATTCAATTCTGACTATGTGAGCCTTAGCTATATTCTTGAAATCCTTTTTTTCCTCTTTCTGTTTATTTGGTCCAAATAAAGACATGTATGCAGTTGTTTTCAGGAACATATTAATTAGGATCAGTTATTTTGCTCTTACTCTTCTGACTCTGAGGGTATCACCATATCCGCCAATGCAAATAAATGATGGTTTCAGACAAACTTCATTAGTGGTATCATAAAAAGTAGTTTTTTAGACTCTTGCAAGCCTTGCATGCTTTTTTAATTTTGCTAGTGATAAATACTATGTTTAACAGATTATCACACCAAAATGCAGTTGGTGTTTACCCACAGTTTTAAAATTTGTACAGTTGATACTCTAAAGGATTTTACAATTAAAGATTTACAAAGGTTTTCATTTGTAGATACTTGTGCCCCAGCTGGTTTTAAGACTTGAGCCATCACATTCCATGTGAGGAAAATGGCAGGAAGAGATATGAATTCAGTAATTGATCCAGCAAGCAGAATTAATCAATTGAAAAAGTATATAAAATTTATAGACAGAGCTGTCAGAATGGAAGAGTAGGTAGTAATACCTTCACTCAGGAGTAGACAACAAATTATCTGTCCAACCTATCTGGTCCTCAGGCTTCTGATTCATTATGGAACAATCATCATTTAATAAACAAATATTTACAGAACACCATGATGTACAGTGAAGTTGTAAAAGGAATGAGACACAGTCTCTGAAGTCAAACAGGCATTAACAGTAAATACAATAAGTGCTATTGCAAAAATATGTAGAAAATGATAAGAAAACTTTGAAAACATTAAACAGCTTAGCTGCTATTTCTGTTTTGGCTTCCCTATAGAATATATAAGAATGTATGAGGAGGTGATATTAGGCAGAGACTTAGAATTTTTCCCAACTCAGTATGAACATGTGTGCACTCAACAAATGGTCACAAAAATATGTAAAATTTCTCAATTACCAAGAGAGAAATAAAAATGATTTATCTTAAAAAAAAAAAAAGAACTATCTTGAATTAAACGGCTATACTGGAGTAATGTCTCCAAAACAAAGACTACTTTATAATATTTGCTTTATTTATCAAAAGAATTCTTTGTGATAAAAATCTAAAATGAACTAATTGGGGTAAAAAGAATCTACCATTCCCAACTCTATAATCTCTGTGTACTGGTGATCCTAGAATATTAATAATTAATATTTATAAACCTCATTCAATTCTTTCTTGTTTGAAGTGAAATAATTATATTTGCTTATGATGATATAAATAGAATAACTTTTGGTATAAGTAAGACAGTTACATAAGATTTGTTTACATGAGACCAAACATATCCAGATGGAAATAGGAAAAACTATAATTAATCAGAAATTTTTCTTATCCTATTCCAACTCTGTAACTATCTAGAAACATGTGGAAGTCTGGCATCATGTAGTTAAGCCCTTGAGACAGTCAGTAAACTACTCACTGACCTTTCTGTTAACTGAGATTCATGGACGCAAGGATCATCTTTTATATCTTACAAAAAGGATTACCTTTTTCTGCTGTCATCAGAAGTTTTTGACCTTTCTGTTTCTTGCCTCAAGAAACTGCTCTAGAATTCCAATTTTATCGTAATATTTTCATGTACAAGCCACAAAACTTGTTTTTTTTTTATTATTATTATTTAACTGAAGCATCATCCCTCTACTGGTTTGCAACATTTTGCACTTTTGTGATTCTGAGAAAACTGGATACAAACATTTAGTGTCCTCTAATGCAACCTAAAATTTGCTATAAAGGCAGATACCCACACCAGATTAAAAGTGTTAATAAAGATCTGACTTTAGATGAAATGCAGAATAAATATATTTTTAATAAAGCTTTTCCTTTTATGTTTCATTATTTCATTAGGGGAAATGAATACATATTTTATTTAAAAGTAAATATTATTTAATGGGCTGCAGTAGACAGCAAATGCCTACTGCTCTTTTCTGGAGAGACTTGGGTGGAAGGGATGGGGGATGGGAGATGCTTGGAATTCATTCTGTGAGCACTTCTTTTGACTTTCTTTTGGACTTCTCACCAGAGTTCGTATTGAAAGATAGAATATCTTTGGCTTCCTGGAGAAAATAATATACATTAAAAAAATTAACTTTTTATTTTTTTCTCTATGAGCTACTTCTGGAATAGAAGGCCCATTCTTTTTTTTTTTTTTTTCCTTTTTCCTTTTGTGGCACGTGGGCCTCTCACTGTTGTGGCCTCTCCCATTGTGGAGCACAGGCTCCGGACACGCAGGCTCAGCGGCCATGGCTCACGGGCCCAGCTGCTCCTGGGCATGTGGGATCTTCCTGAACCGGGGCACGAACCCGTGTCCCCTGCATTGGCAGGTGGACTCTCAACCACTGTGCCACCAGGGAAGCCCTAGAAGGCCCATTCTTGAGAATTTTTAATAGAAACATATAGTATCCCATCTTAAGATTTTTCTTATTTGGTACTGTGCTGGAATTTTTCCTCATTAATTTAAAAGTTTCATTAAAATTTAGTAAAAGACATCAGAGCCCTCTTTTTAAGTGTTCTGTGTGGGAAAAAAAAGAAAGGTTTTGCTCTTGGACTTCCTTGTGATTTATCAAAAAATAAAATCCAAGTCTAGACTGTCCCCATAATGATGGTGTACAATTTTTAATCCTTGCTTCCAACCACCATGCCCACCTTGATATTCTACCCATGAACAATTGTACTTTGAATCTTCCCAAGGTGTTTGTGATGTGCTACTCAAAGGCAGACTGAAAAAAAAAAAAAAAGCAAAATTATAGAAGAAATAACTGGCATGAGGTTGTTTGGGGAGTTAATTGCTGATGCATTTAATATGCATGGGGGTCCACTTTGATACCTATGGCACCTACTCTATCAGTTTGTTTTAAGACTACAACACATACATATGAAGAGAGTTCTGGAGAATACAAAGAAGGATGAAACAGTTAATGGAAGAAAAGAAAGATTTATAAAGAAAAAAGTTATTGAGAAATGATATGCAGCACAGGAGTATGTCTCCTCTACTACTTGTAATTATTCCCTAAAATGTTTCTGAAAATCTTGAGAATAGACCAAGGGAAACTTAATATAATATACATTAATCTGTCAAATACAAGCCACATATATAATTTCAAATTTTCTAGTACCCACATTTTAAAAATGAAAAAAACAGGTGAACTTACTTTTTATTAACATATCTAACACAATCTATTAAAAAGTCACCATTTCACCATGTGATCAATATGAAAGTTATGAATGAGATACTTTATAGTCTTAATATTTCATACTAAGTCTTTGAAATCTCAGCTTGGGCCTCAGCTAAATTGCTCATGTGACTAATGGCCTCTGTATTGGACAGTACAGGTTTAATATGTTCTTGTCCTAAAGTCCTTTTACTTTTTTTCTAAGACAACTATACGGAGGTGAGAGTTGAATACCAAAGGACCTTAAAATTAGGTGCCATTCACATGTCTTAATGTGAAGAAAAGACTGTTCACTCTTTAAAAACAAACAAAAAAAAGTTTTCTTTGGCTAAAGGCAAATTTTTGTGTAATCATTCCAGATAGTCTAAGAGAAAAATATAACAAAAATAACTCTGGTATACATAAAAAATAACTTCTAAGGATTCTTTTGCTGTGTAAATGGTTTTAAAAGCAAAAGCATGGATCATGCTATTAGAATTGACTTGAAACTGAAGAAAAGCCTAAGGAAGTCAGAAAGCATTCAGCTCAGCAGACCAGTCACAGAAAGAGATCCCTTTCACATCATGCAGCTTATTTCAAACTGAGGACTGACAATCTGCAAGAGTTGAAAACAGCAGGCCATATAATAATTGGCTACTTCATTGCATGCTAATGACTCAGTCAGTATTTCAGTAAAAGTATTTAATATGGGTAGAAATACAATCGATCATTATAGGTTTATTTTTTTATTGGGCTATTTCTTTCCATAGGAACTTAACTTCAATGCTAACACCCTACTCTGTTTCTATGTAATACATTTTGTGTCATTCTATGATACTGAAGCACATAAATTTGTGGAAGTTTGTATTTACATGCCTTTATTTTGCTTGTGCAATACTGGATCCACAATATTTAGGGTAAAAAAAAAAGATAGAAAAAAGTAAGAAAGATTTTTTGTCTAAGTGTAGCTTCTCTGGAAGTAGAGAAAAACATTTTGATTACTTTCGTATTGTTGGCTGAGTTCCCCAAAACTATATACTATAAAACACCCTATAGGAGATTTTAAAGTAGGATTCTTAACTGGATCTTTAGGAGCAAGAAAACATTGCACTTGATTAAGAACTGTCTCTCCAATAGGTGCAATCCCTTTATACTCAAGATCATATATGTAAAAGGAGAAAACAGCATTTCAAAAACAATTACAGTGTCTAAAATTCTTACCCAAGATTAGGTAAAAGAGATAGGAAAGGGAACTATAAGGTTTGTTACATGGAATAAATTCATTCTTAACGCTGCATTTTTTATTGAAATTGAATGAGAAATTCTCTGATAGCAAAGGGAAAAGTGAAGGATTGGGATTCCTTTTTCATTCTTTGGTCAACCATTTTTACCATCCTAATTTTACCCATTCTGGCTTTATCAAGGTCAAGAATTGACACATACCAAGCATATGACAAATAAGCTTTTATATCTGGCATATCTGGCATGACAGACATATATATATATATATTTAATTTATATATATGTACATACATATAAATTTAAGAGATATGGAAACACAGATGGCTATAATCAACCAAATACAACATTCTCAAGGTTATAAAATGCTATTCAAAACGTGAAAACTACAACTTAGAAAATTTTTTGCATAAACATCTTTCTAAAAAATTCCTTAGGACATGCAATTAGCTGGATTCCATTAAATAGCGTGTGTTTGAGGAAGGGGTAGGGAAGCTTTGTGTTTGCTGCCAACATTGTTACACACTTCGCCATAATCAAATATGCCTTTGTTCTTTCAGATTATGTTTTTCAGACTGTAATGTGGCATGCCCTTGTTCAGGATTTTACTGGAAGATTACTCACTGCACCTGTGCAAAACAGTCCCTTACCAGTGTTCCCTAAATTCTACACATCTGTAAGTAAACCTTCATTGTTATGTATTCAAGCACCCAGGCACCTAGTTATCGAGCCACTTATATATCACAGGTCAAAAATTGTGTTGAGTTTTAGAAAAGTTCAGCGATTGATGCTGTTAACTGAGAGGAAGAATAACTATGAAGAGCAAAGGGCTTCACATTTTTCAATCTGCAGTCACTGTTCTAAAGAAAGAGCGTGGCCTTTTAGAACTGTGAAATAACTTTGTCCTTCATAAGGAGTTGCATTATGTCTATGTATCTCAAAATATGTCCTGCGCATTGGGGTTCAGCAAGAATCATAACTACTTTGTAAAGTGTGCATGCAATTTAATTTATCTTGCAAAAATATAAAACATGATATTCAATAAGGCCCTAAGCCAAGCATATATTAATCTATTCAATATTATTCCTCTCTTCCTAATTACAGTGCTTTTTCTCTGCCTTGGATTCTCGAGAGTAACCTAGTTTCAAGATATTTAACATGAGATAAATATGGGCCAAATGACAGAAGGCTTGGTTTTGATCTGAACTTGTCATTTACGACATGACAATCTTGAATTGTCATTTGTCATTTGAATTTGTCATTTGTCAATTGAATTGTCAATCTTGAGTTAAATGGCAAACTTGAGCAAAATTTTAACTTGCCTTTTTTTCTTCCCTCCTGTATTAAATATGGATAATACATATGTTCCAATAAAATCTCAGGATTGTTATGAAGAATAATGGGGTGATATTTATGAAAGTTTTTATGTGGTATTAATTTTCAAAAATCTATCACAACTGTTTTATTATGAAGGTGACAAATGCTTAGCAATGATATGCTGGTAACTGAATTATCTTTTGCTATATACTCAGGTTCCCTTTTGTTTTATATTTGAAACATTTGAGAAACTCCTTGTTGATATCCAAACAGATCTGCATCACAGACAATGGTACACACTCTGTTGTAATCATCTCACATGTAAGCATTTCTTTGTAAGCACAGGGGAGAAGCTGGCCTCTCTCATCCCCAAAGCCTGAGTAGAACTATTAGACAGAAGCTAAGGAACTGGAAATAGGCTGAAATCAGGCTCTCCTCTACTCTATACCCCTAGTGGGGCACTACTTACTTTCCTGTCTTAGTCTTTTGGGACTGTTATAACAAAATACCATAAACTGAGTGGCTTTTAAACAACAGAAATTTATTTCTCACAGTTCTGGGGGCTGGGAATTAAAAATCATGGCCTTCAAGATTCTGTGTCGGGGAGCTCATAATTCCTCCCTGGTAACCATTTGCTCTGTAACCTCACATGGTGGGAGGGGCAAGGGAAATTTCTCAGGCCTCTTTTACAAGGGCATTAATCCCATTCATGAGGGCCCCACCCTCATGACCTAATCACTTCCCAAAGGCCTGCCTCCTAATACTATCACCTTGAAAGTTAGCATTTCAATACATGCATTTTGGGGCACACAGACATTCAGAATGTAGCACTTCCCAAATACAAAAGGAATCACTGAGATGATTAAACCTGGAAAGGTATTTCACAAGCTTGTTTTCTAAGTAGAAGTTAAAGAAAATAATTATCCACAAAATATAGAAAAACTCTCTTGTCATATATATATATATATATATATATATATATATATATATATATATATATATATATTTAAAAGACACAGCCCAAATCAAAATGGAATCACAAAGTGGAAGACACTACCAAATATTATGTTCCTACCAGGTGTTATGAACTGTGAATGGGGCCTTACATGGGGTAACTCACAGTTTTAGACATGAGTTAACTGGGCACAGGGAAGTTCTGAAATTTGCCTGTGGTCAGATAGCAGGTAAATAGCTGGCTGATGACACTTGCTTATGTGTGTCTGATGCAACAATCACCATCTTAACAGAAGAATGAATAATTAGATATAAAATAAACCCAAAATAAAATGCAATGCAATCAACATTATAAAGGTTTCCACCTATCATAATACATATTATATTGTAATTTTTAATGAAAGAAAGCAAAAAAATCCTATAATGTATTTGAGATTACCAGAATTATAGCAATATGTAGGTATCACTTGTAAAATAAAGTGTAGGTGGTGACTCAGACTCCTTAAACTCAGAAATCTTCAATTCTTCAGCATTAGAAAATATGTCTAACTTCTCTGTCCTATACATATAATATACAGACCCAGGTTATATTTCAATCATTAGTTTCACATATAAGAAGGGCAATATAAAGAATGTTTTAGAAACATAAATATTATTTTCAAGTTAAAAAATGTTTTATGATAGTAATTTTTTTTTGTGACAGTAACCCACTTCAACATTTTTTCAATATAGGACTTAAAAACCTGGACAAAGAGTCATAGGACAATGATAAGTCTATCTAAATTTAAGTAGCTACATCAGAAGGGAACAAGCCAGGGGTCATCTGATATTTTTTTAAACCACAATATACAATAAAAACTTTTTTTTTTATTTGCATGTGCCATCAGCATGAAAAGAGAGGATAAATGATGATTATGATATTTCAAAAATATTTATATTAGAGAAAGAAAACTGAGGTATTAATTTATTAAGATTTTTATTTTGATATTTCCACTGAAAATTCGGAACTTAGAAATTGTTAATCTCTCTGATTGTATGACATATACTGTCTCTGATGTATATGACAATTGAAACTATATCCTTTGTGTTGCTGGACTTGAAGATATTATTTAACATTTGTTGAATTTCTACTCCTCTTTGAGCACTTAAATCACTTTGGCACATCAGCTAAACAGAAAGAATATGTATTTTGCTAGGATCTTGACCAAGCATGAATCCATATTGTTTGCTAAAGTGACAACACCGTGAAATGTTCACATGAAATAAGAGATAAAAGTCATGCAATAGAATTTCTAAAGGTAGCTATCTTCCTAGCTATCTGTAAATTGTAATGATTAGTTTGACCAGTTACAGACAGATTATGGCATGAGGAAGTTTGCAGTTAACTGATGCATCTGGTTTTATATTTCATTTCCAGATAATTAAAACTCCTTCCAAGATTTCAAAAAATGGCTGTTGCACATAAAATAGCATAATATGTGCCTTAAAACTGCTTTACTTTATTAAATTATTTAAATCATAGATTAGTTATTATTTAAATTTCTACGATTTCTTAGAAATATCTAGGTCTACAAAAAATAAGGAGGGTCAGAGTCAAGATGGTGGTGTAGGAAGACACCAAGTTAGTATCTCCCCAAAACTAGGGCACCTGACGGCCACTGGTGGGGGACCCTGACATTCAAGGAGATTGGAGGAACCCCCAAGTGAACTGCTTGAGAGATCTTGGTTCACAGGCTGTGCATTGGACCGAAGCTCCTGCAGTGGGAGCTTCATGTCAGAACCACTGGACTAAAAGAGAACCTCAGACCCCAGGGGATATTCATTGGAGTGAGATCTCATGGAGGTCTTCATCTCAGCACCAAGACCCAGCTCTACCCAACAGCCTACAAACTCCAGTGTTGGAAGCCTCAGGCAAAACAACCAGTAAGACAGGAACATAATCCCACTTACAAAAAAAAAAAAAAAGAAAGAAACAGCAAAAAAATATGTCACAGATGAAGGAGAAAGGTAAAAACCTACAAGACCAAATAAATGAAGAGGAAAGAGGAAATCTACCTGAACAAGAATTCAGAGTAATGATCATGAAGATGATCCAGAATCTTGGAAATAGAATGGAGGCATGGATTGAGAAAATACAAGAAATGTTTAACAAAGATCTAGAAGAACTAAAGAACAAACAGAGATGAACAACAAAATAACTGAAATGAAAAATAATATTAGAAGGAATGTTAGAAGGAATCAATAACAGAATAACTGAGGCAGAAGAATGAATAAGTGAGCTGGAAGAAAAAATGGTGGAAATAACTGCTGAGGAGAAGAAAAAAGAATTAAACATTAAATGCACCAACATTTGAATTATAGGGGTCCCAGAAGAAGAGAAAAAGAAAGCGTCTCAGAAAATATTTGAAGAGATTATAGTCAAAAACTTCCCTAACATGGGAAAGAAAATAGTCACCCAAGTCCAGAAGCACAGAGAGTCCCATACAGGATAAACCCTAGAAAAAACACACCAAGACACATATTAATCAAACTAACAAAAATTAACTTCAAAGAAAAACATTAAAAGTAGCAAGGGGAAAAAAAATAACATACAAAGGAATCCCTGTAAGGTAATCAGCTGATTTTTCAGCAGAAACTCTTCAGGCCATAAAGAAGTAGCAGGATATACTTAAAGTGATGAAACAGAAAAACCTACAACCAAGATTAATCTACCCAGCAAGGATCTCATTCAGACTTGATGGAGAAATCAAAAGCTTTTCAGACAAGCAAAAGCTAAGAGAATTCAGCACCACCAAACCAGCTTTACAACAAATGCTAAAGAAACTTCTCTAGGTGGGAAACACAAGAGAAGAAAAAGACCCACAAAAACAAACACAAAACACCTAAGAAAATGGTCATAGGAACATACATATCGATAATAACCTTGAATGTAAATGGATTAACTGCCTCAACCAAAAGACACAGACTGGCTGAATGGATACAAAAACAAGACCCATATATAAGCTGTCTACAAGAAACCCACTTCAGACATAGGGAAACATACAGACTGAAGGTGAAGGAATGGTAAAAAACTATTCCATGCAAATGGAAATCAAAAGGAAGCTGGAGTAGCAATACTCATATCCGATAAAATAGACTTCAAAATAAAGACTGTAACAAGAGATAAGGAGGGACACTACATAATGGTCAAAGGATAAATCCAAGAAGAAGATATAACAATTATAAATGTTTATGCACCCAACAAAGGAGCACCTCAGTACATAAGGCAAATACTAACAACCTTGAAAGGAGAAATGAACAGTAACACAATAATGGTGGGGGACTTTAACACCTCACTTACATCAATGCACAGATCATCCAAACAAGATAAACAAGGAAACAAAAGCTTTAAATGACACAATAGACCAGATAGATTTAATTGATATTTAGAGAACATTCCACCCAAAAGTGGCAGAATACACTTCTCAAGTGCACATGGAACAATTTCCAGGAGAGATCACACCTTGGGTCACAAATCAAGCCTTGGAGAATTTAAGAAAATTGAAATCATATCAGGCATCTTTTCTGACCACAACAATATGAGACTGAAAATCAATTACAGGAAAAAAACTGTAAAAAACACAAATACATGGAGGCTAAACAATGCACTACTAAATAACCAAGAGATCACTGAAGAAATCAAAGAGGAAATAAAAATTACTTAGAAACAAATGACAATGAAAACATGATGATCCAAAACCTATGGGACACAGCAAAATCAGTTCTAAGAGGGAAGTTTATAGCTATACAAGCTTACCTCAAGAAACAAGAAAAATCTCAAACTTAAAACAACTAGAGAGAGGAGCTTCAAGATGGCAGAGGAGTAAGATGCGGAGATCACCTTCCTCCCCACAAATACATCAGAAATACATCTACGTGTGGAACAACTCCTACAGAACAACTACTGAACGCTGGCAGAAGACCTCAGACCTCGCAAAAGGCAAGAAAATCCCCATGCACTTGGGTAGGGCAAAAGAAAAAAGAATAAACAGAGACAAAAGAATAGGGATGGGACCTGCACCCGTGGGAGGGAGCCGTGAAGGAGGAAAGGTTTCCACACACTAGGAAACCCCTTTGAGGATGTAGACTGTTGGTGGAGGAAGGGGGAAGCTTCAGAGCAGTGGAGGAGAGCACAGCAACAGGGGTGCAGAGGGCAAAGCGAGAGATTCCAACACAGAGGATCAGTGCCGACCAGCACTCACCAGCCCAAGAGGTTTGTCTGCTCACCCGCTGGGATGGGCGGGGGCTGGGAGCTGAGACTCCAGTTTTGGTCGGATCCCAGGGACAGGACTTGGGTTGGTGGCGTGAACACAGCCTGAAGAGGTTAGTGCACCACGGCTAGCCAGAAGGGAGTCCGGGAAAATGTCTGGAGCTGCCGAAGAGGCAAGAGACTTTGTCTTGCCTCTCTGTTTCCCGGTGTGTGAGGAGAGGGGATTAAGAGCGCTGCTTAAAGGAACTCCAGAGACAGGCATGAGCAGCGGCTAACAGTGCAGACCCCAGAGACGGGCATGAGACGCTAAGGCTACTACTGCAGCCACCAAGAGGCCTGTGTGCAAGCACAGGTCAATATCCACACCTCCCCTCCCAGGAGCCTGTGCAGACCGCCACTTCCAGGGTCCCGTGATCCAGGGACAACTTGCCCGGGAGAATGCACAGCATGCGTCAGGCTGGTGCAAAGTCACGCCGGCCTCTGCCACTGCAGGCTGGCCCCGCATCCGTGCCCCACCCTCCCCCCGGCCTGAGTGGGCCAGAGCCCCTGAATCAGCTGCTCCTTTAACACCATCCTATCTGAGTGAAGAACAGACACCCTCAAGCGACCTACATGCAAAGGCAGGGCCAAATCCAAAACTGAAGCCCGGGAACTCTGCGAACAAAGAGTAGAAAGGGAAATTTCTCACAGCAGCCTCAGGAGCAGCGGATTAAATCTCCACAATCAACTTGATGTACCCTGCATCTGTGGAATAACTGAATAGACAAAAAATCATCCCAAATTGAGGAGGTGGACTTTGGGGCAACAATATATATAGTTTTTTCCCTTTTTCTCTTTTTGTGAGTGTGTATATATATGTTTCTGTGTGTGATTTTATCTGTATAGCTTTGCTTTACCATTTGTCCTAGGGTTCTGTCTGTCAGTATTTTTCTTTTATTACTTAAAAATTTTTTTTCATAATAATTATTTTGTATTTATTATTTTAATAACTTTATTTTATCTTCTTTCTCTCTTTCTTTTTTTTTCTCCCTTTATTCTGAGCTGTGTGGAGGAGAGGCTCTTGGAGCTCCAGCCAGGCATCAGGGCTGTGTCAGTGAGGTGGAGAGCCAAGTTCAGTACACTGCTCCACAAAAGACCTCCCAGATTTACAGAATATCAATTGGTGAAAATCTCCCAGAGATCAACATCTCGACACCAAGAGCCAGCTCCACACAACAACCAGCAAGCTACAGTGAAGGAAACCCTATGCCAAACAACTAGCAAGACAGGAACACAACCCCATCCATTAGCACAGAGGCTGCCTAAAATCATAAAAAGGCCACAGACACCCCAAAACACACCACAAGATGTAGAACTTCCCACCAGAAAGACAAGATTCAGCCTCATCTACCAGAATACAGGCACTATTCTCCTCCACCAGGAAGCCTACACAAACCACTGAACCAACTTTAGCCACTGGGGACAGACACCAAAAACAAAAGAAACTATGAAACTGCAGCCTGCAAAAAGGAGACCCAAACATAGTAAGATAAGCAAAATGAGAAGACAGAGAAAAACACAGCAGATGAAGGAGCAAGGCAAAAACCCACCAGACCTACAAATGAACAGGAAATAGGTAGTCTACCTGAAAAAGAATTCATAATAATGATAGTAAAGATGATCCAAAATCTTGGAAATAGAATAGAGAAATTACAAGAAATATTTAACAAGGACCTAGAAGAACTAAAGAGCAAACAAACAGAGATGAACAACACAATAAATGAAATTAAAAATTGTCTAGAAGGGATCAATAGCAGAATAGCCGAGGCAGAAGAACAGATAAGTGACCTGGAAGATAAAATAGTGGAAATAACTACTGAAGAGCAGAATAAAGAAAAAAGAAAGAAAAGAATTGAGGACACTCTCAGAGACCTCTGGGACAACATTAAAAGCACCCACATTTGAATTATAGGGGTCCCAGAAGAAGAAGAGAAAAAGAAAGGGACTCAGAAAACATTTGAAGTGATTATTGTTGAAAATTTCCCTAACATGGGAAAAGAAATAGTTAATCAAGTCCAGGAAGCACAGAGAGTCCCACACAGGGGAAATCCAAGGAGAAACATGCCAAGACACATATTAATCAAACTATCAATAATTAAATACAAAGAACAAATATTAAAAGCAGCAAGGGCAAAACAACAAGTAACACATCAGGGAATCCCCATAAGTTTAACAGCTGATCTTTCAACAGAAACTCTGAAACCCAGAAGGGAGTGGCAGGAATATTTAAAGTGATGAAAGAGAAAAACCTACAACCAAGATTACTCTACCTAGCAAGGATCTCATTCAGATTTGATGGTGAAATTAAAAGCTTTACAGACAAGCAAAACCTAAGAGAATTCAGCACCACAAAACCAGCTTTCCAACAAATGCTAAAGGAACTTCTCCTGGTGGGAAATACAACAGAAGGAAAAGACTTACAATAATAAACCATAAACAATTGAGAAAATGTAAAAGGAACATACATATCAATTATTATCTGAAATATAAATGGATTAAATGCTCCAACCAAAAGACACAGACTGGCTGAATGGATACCAAAACATGACCCGTGTATATGCTGTCTACAAGAGACCAACTTCAGACCTAGGGACACATACAGACTGAAAGTGAGAGGATGGAAAAAGATATTCCACGCCAATGGAAATCAAAAGAAAGAAGGAGTAGCAGTTCCATATCAGACAAAATAGACTTTATAAAGACTATTACAAGAGACAAAGGACACTACATAATGATCAAGGGATCAATCCAAGAAGAAGATATAACCATTGTAAATATTTATGCACCCAATATAGGAGCACCTCAATGCATAAAGCAAATACTAACAGCCATAATAGGGGAAATCGACAGTAACACAATCATAGTAGGGGACATTAACAGCCCACTTTTATGAATGGACAGATAATCCAAAATGAAAATAAATAAGGAAACACAAGGTTTAAATGATACATTAAACAAGATGAACTTAATTGATATTTATAGGACAATCCATCCAAAAACAACAGAATACATATTCTTCTCAAGGGCTAATGGCACACTCCCCATGATAGATCATATCTTGGGTCACAAATCAAGCCTTGGTAAATTTACAAAAATTGAAATCATATCAAGTATCTTTTCTGACCACAACGTTATGAGACTAGATATCAATTACAGGAAAAAATCTGTAAAAAATACAAACACATGGGGGCTAAACAACACACTACTTAATAACCAAGAGATCAATGAATAAATCAAAGAGGAAATTAAAAAAATACCTAGAAACAAATGACAATGAAAACACGGCAACTCAAAACTTATGGGATGCAACAAAAGCAGTTCTAAGAGGCAAGTTTATAGCTATACAAGCCTACCTTAAGAAAGAAGAAAAATCTCAAATAAACAACCTAACCTTACACTTAAAACAAATAGAGAAAGAAGAACAAAATAACCTCAAAGTTAGCAGAAGGGAAGAAATCATAAAGGTCAAATCAGAAATAAATGAAAAAGATATGAAGGAAATGATAGCAAAGATCAATAAAACTAAAAGCTGGTTCTTTGAGAAGATAAACAAAATTGATAAACCATTAGCCAGACTCATCAAGAAAAAGAGGGAGAAGACTCAAATCAATAGAATTAGAAATGAAAAAGGAGAAGTAACAACTGACACTGAAGAAATACAAAAGATCATGAGGGATTACTACAAGCAACTCTATGCCAATAAAATGGACAACCTGGAAGAAATGGACAAATTCTTAGAAATGCACAACCTGCCAAGACTGAATCAGGAAGAAATAGAAAATATGAACAGACCAATCACAAGCACTGAAATTGAAACTGTGATAAAAAATCTTCCAACAAACAAAAGCCCAGGACCAGATGGCTTCACAGGCGAATTCTATCAAATATTTAGAGAAGAGCTAACACCTATCCTTCTCAAACTCTTCCAAAATATAGCAGAGGGAGGAACACTCCCAAACTCATTCTACGAGGCCACCATCACCCTGATACCAAAACCAGACAAAGATATCACAAAGAAGGAAAACTACAGGCCAGTTTCAAAGATGAACATAGATGCAAAAATCCACAAGAAAAAGAAAACTAACAAACAGAATCCAACATCACATTAAAAAGATCATACCCTATGATCAAGTGGAGTTTATCCCAGGAATGAAAGGATCCTTCAATATACACAAATCAATCAACGTGATATACCATATTAAAAAATTGAAGGAGAAAACCCATATGATTATCTCAATAGATGCAGAGAAAGCTTTCAACAAAATTCAGCACCTATTTATGATAATAACCTTCCAGAAAGTAGGCATAGAGGGAACTTTCCTCAACATAATAAAGGCCATATATGACAAACCCACAGCCAACATCGACCTCAGTGGTGAAAAATGGAAACCATTTCCTCTAAGATCAAGAAGAAGACAAGTTGCCAACTCTCACCACTACTATTCAACATAGTTTTGCAAGTTTCAGCCACAGCAATCAGGGAAGAAAAAGAAATAAAAGCATCCAAATTGGAAAAGAAGAAGTAAAGCTCTCACTGTTTGCAGATGACATGATACTATATTTAGAGATTCCTAAAGATGCTACCAGAAAACTACTAGAGCTAATCAATGAATTTGGTAAAGTAGCAGGATACAAAATTAATGCACAGAAATCTCTTGCATTCCTATACACTAATGATGAAAAATCTGAAAGAGAAATAAAGAAAACACTCCCATTAACCACTGCAACAAAAATAATAAAATAACTAGGAATAAACCTACCTAAGGAGACAAAAGACGTATATGCAGAAAATTATAAGACACTGATGAAAGAAATTAAAGATGATACAAATAGATCGAGAGATATACAATGCTCTTGGAATGGAAGAATCAACATTGTGAAAATGACTCTACTACCCAAAGCAATCTACAGATTCAATGCAATCCCCATCAAAGTATCACTGGCATTTTTCACAGAACTAGAACAAAAAGTTTCACAATTTGTATGGAAACACAAAAGACTCCAAAGATCCAAAGCAATCTTGAGAAAGAAAAACGGAGCTGGAGGAATCAGGCTCCCTGACTTCAGACTGTACTACAAAACTACAGTAATCAAGACAGTATGGTACTGGCACAAAAACAGAAATACAGATGAATGGAACAGGATAAAAAGCCCAGAAATAAACCCACACACATATGGTCACCTTATCTTTGATAAAGGAAGCAAGAATATACAGTGGAGGACAGACAACATCTTCAATAAGTGGTGCTGGGAAAACTGGACAGCTACATGTAAAACAATGAAATTAGAACACTCCCTAACACCATTCACAAAAATAAACTCAAAATGGATTAAAGACCTAAATGTAAGGCCAGACACCATCAAACTCTTAGAGGAAAACACAGGCAGAACACTCTATGACATAAATCACAGCAAGATCCTTTTTGACCCACCTCCTAGAGAAATGGAAATAAAAACAAAAAAAAAATGGCACCTAATGAAACTTAAAAGCTTTTGCACAGCAGAGAAACCATAAACAACACGAAAAGACAAACCTCAGAATGGGAGAAAATATTTGTAAATGAAGCAACTGACAAATGATTAATCTCCAAAATTTACAAGCAGCTCATGCAGCTCAATATCAAAAAAAAAAAAAAAAACCCATCCAAAAATGGGAAGAAGACCTAAACAGACATTTCTCCAAAGAAGATATACAGATTGCCAATAGACACATGAAAGGATGCTCAACATCACTAATCATTAGAGAAATGCAAATCAGAACTACAATGAGGTATCACCTCACACCAATCAGAATGGCCATCATCAAAAAATCTACAAACAGTAAATGCTGGAGAAGGTGTGGAGAAAAGGGAAGCCTCTTGCACTGTTAGTGGGAATGTAAATTGATAAGCCACTATGGAGAACAGTATGGAGGTTCCTTAAAAAACTAAAAATAGAACTAGCATACGACCCAGCAATCCCACTACTGGGCATATACTCTGAGAAAACCATAATTCAAAAAGAGTCATGTACCAAAATGTTCATTACAGCTCTACTTACAATAACCAGGACATAGAAGCAACCTAAGTGTCCATCATCAGATGAATGGATAAAGAAGATGTGGCACATATATACAATGGAATAGTACTCAGCCATAAAAAGGAATGAAATTGAATTATTTGTAGTGAGGTGGATGGACCTAGAGACTGTCATATATAGTGAAGTAAGGCAGAAAGAGAAAATCAAATACCATATGGTAACACATATATAGGGAATCTAAAAAAAAAAAAAAAGGTCATTAGAACCTAGGGGAAAGATGGGAATAAAGATGCAGACCTACTAGAAAATGGACTTGAGGATATGGGGAGGGGGAAGGGAAAGCTGGGACAAAGTGAGAGAGTGGCATGGACATATATACATTATGAAATGTAAAATAGATAACTAGTGGGAAGCAGCCGCATAGCACAGAGAGATCATCTTGGTGTTTTGTGACCACTTAGGGGGTGGGATAGGGAGGGTAGGAGGGAGGGAGATGCAAGAGGAAAGAGATATGGGGACATATGTATATGTATAACTGATTCACTTTTTTATGAAGCAGAAACTGACACACCATTGTAAAGCAATTATACCCTAATAACAATGTTTAAAAAGAGAACAACTAGAGAATGAAGAACAAAGAAAACCCACATTCCGTAGAAAGAATCATAAAAATCAGAGCATAAATAAATGAAATAGAAGTGAAGAAAACAATAGCAAACACCAATAAAACTAAAAGCTATTTCTTTGAGAAGATAAAGAAAATTGATAAACACTTAGCCAGACTCATCAAGAAAAAAAAGGGAGAGGATGCAAATCAATAAAATTAGAAATGTAAAAGGAGAAATCACAACCAACACTGAAGAAATGCAAAGGATTATAAGAGACTACTACAGACAACTATATGCTGATAAAATGGACAACCACGAAGAAATGGAAAAATACTTGGAAAGGTAAAATTTTCCAAGACTGAAACAGGAAGAATTAGAAAATATAAACAGACCTATCACAAGTAATGAAATTGAAACCATCATTAAAAATCTTCCAACAGACAAAAGTCCAGGACCAGATGGTTTCACAGGCAAATTCTATCAAACATTTAGAGAAAAGCTAACAACTATCCTTCTTAAACTCTTCCAAAAAATTAGAGGGAGAAACACACCCAAATTCATTCTACAAAGCCACCATCACACTGATGCCAAAACCAGAAACAGATATTACAAGAAAAGAAAATTATAGATCAATATCACTGATGAACATTGATGCAAAATTCCTGAACAAAATACTAGTAAACAGAATCCAAAAACACATTAAAAGGATCATACACCATGATCAAGTGGGATTTATCCCTGGGATGCAAGGACTCTTCAATATATGCAAATCAATGAGATACACCACATTAACAAATTAAGGAATAAAAACCATTTGATCATGTGAATAGATGCAGAAAAAGCTTTTGACAAAATTCAACACCCATTTATGATAAAAACTCTCCAGAAAATGGGCATAGAACGAACCTACTTCAACATAATAGAGACCATATGTGACAAACCCACAGCAAGCATTATACTCAATGGTGAAACTCTGAAAGCATTTCCACTAAGATTAGGAACAAGACAAGGACGTCCACTCTTGCCACTCTTGCCACTCTTATTCAACATAGTTTTGGAAGTCCTAGCCATGGCATTCAGAGAAGAAAAATAAATAAAAGGAATACAAATTTGAAAAGAAGTAAAACTGTCACTGTTTGCAGTTGACATGATATTATACATAGAAAATCCTAAATATGCCACCAGAAAACTACTAGAACTAATCAATGAATTTGGTTAGGTTGCAGGATACAAAATTAACGCACAGAAATCGCTTGCATTCCTATACATTTATGATGAAAAACCTGAAAGAGAAATTAAGGAAACACTCCCATTTACCATTGCAACAAAAAGAATAAAATACCTAGGAATAGTGCTTCCCTGGTGGCGCAGTGGTTGAGAGTCCGCCTGCCGATGCAGGGGACACGGGTTTGTGCCCCGGTCCGGGAAGATCTCACATTCCATAGAGCAGCTAGGCCCGTGAGCCATGGCCACTTAGCCTGTGTGTCTGGAGCCTGTGCTCTGCAACGGGAGAGGCCACAGCAGTGAGAGGCCCACGTACCACACACACACACACACACAAACAAAACAAAACAAAACAAAACCTAGGAATAAACCTGCCTAAGGAGGTAAAAGACTTGTACTCAGACAACTATAAAATACTGATGAAAGAAATCAAAGATGACATAAATAATGGAGAAATATACCATGTTCTTGGAATGGAAGAATAAATATTGTGAAAATGACTACACTACCCAAAGCAATCTACAGATTCAGTGTAATCCCCATCAAACTACCAATGGCATTCTTCACAGAATTAGAACAAAATATTTTATAATTTGTAGGAAAACACAAAAGACCCTGAATAGTCAAAACAATCCTGAGAAGGAAAAACAGAATTGGAGGAATCAGGCTCTCCAACTTCAAACTATACCACAAAGCTACAGTAATCAAGACAATATGGTACTGGCAGAAAAACAGAAAAATAACTCAATGGTACAATATAGAATGCCCAGAGATAAACCCACGCACATATGGTCACCTAATTTACAACAAAGGAGGCAAGAACATACATTGGAGAAAGGACAGCCTCTTCAATAAGTGGTGCTGGGAAAACTGGACAGCTACATGTAAAAGAATGAAATTAGAACACTACCTAACACTATACACAAAAATAAACTACAAAGGGATTAAAGACCTAAATGTAAGACCAGACATTATAAAACTCTTAGAGGAAAACATAGGAAAAACACTGTTTGACATAAACCACAGCAAGATCTTTTTTGACCCACCTCCTAGAGTAAAGCAAATAAAAACAAAAATAAATAAATGGGACTTAATTAAACTTAAAAGCTTTTGCAGAAAAAAAGAAAAGCATAAACAAGAGAAAAAGACAACCCTCAGAATGGGAGAAAATATTTGTAAATGAAACAACAGACAAACGATTCATCTCCACAATATACAAACAGCTCGTGGAGCTCAATATCAAAAAAAAAAGACTATCCAAGTAAAAAATGGGTGGAAGACCTAAATAAACACTTCATCAAGGAAGACATACAGATGGCCAAGATGCACATGAGAAGATGCTCAACATCACTAATTATTAGAGAAATGCAAATCAAAACTGCAATGAGGCATCACCTCATGTCAGTCAGAATGACCATTATCAAAAAATCTAGAAACATTAAATTCTCGAAAGGGTGTGGTGAAAAGGAAACCCTCCTGAACTGTTGGTGGGAATGTAAATTGATACAACCACTATGGAAAACTGTATGGAGTTTCCTTAAAAAACTAAAAATAGAAATACCATATGACCCAGCAATCTCACTACTGGGCATATACCCTGAGAAAACCATAATTCAAAAAGACACGTTTATCACAATGTTCATTGCAGCACAATTTACAATAGCCAGGACATGGAACCAACCAAAATGTCCATCAATAGATGTATGGATAAAGAAGGTGTGGCACATATGTACAAAGGAATATTACTCAGCCATAAAAAGAAACAAAATTGAGTTATTTGTAAGGAGGTGGATGGACCTAGAATCTGTCATACAGAGTGAAGTAAGTCAAAAAGAGAAAAACAAATACTGTATGCTAATGCATTTATATATGGAATCTAAAAAAAAAAATGGTACTGATGAACCTATTTGCAGGCTAGTTTTAAAGATGTAGACATAGAGAAAGGACTTGAGGACACAAGGTGGGAGGGGGAAGCTGGGACGAAGTGAGAGTAGCATCAACATATATACACTACCAAATGTAAAATAGTTAGCTAGTGGGAAGCAGCAGCAGAGCACAGGGAGATCAGCTCGGTGCTTTGCGATGACCTAGAGGGGTGAAATAGGGAGGATGGGAGGGAGGTTCAAGAGAGAGGGCATATGGGGACATATGTATGCATATGGCTGATTCACTTTGTTGTGCAACAGAAACTAACACAATATTGTGAAACAATTATACTCCAATAAAGATCTATTAAAAAAATAGTTGTAACTAAGAATGATTTTTTTTCTCTTGGAGGATGAAACTTAAAGAATATCTATAAATCTAACCTAAACTGAGCCCTTTTGGATTTACTCCATTTTCTTAGTTATCAATAACACAACATAACCATTAAACAAATCCAGTGTGGTAAAATCAGATCACTTAAAGCATTCCTTTCTTTTTTATAGAGGTGGTTATAACAGCAATACTGCAAAATACTATGTTAACATTTCTGTGTTACTTTAGACACCACAGAAATGCAGACTACCTAAAGTTTGTTGCCCTATGGCAAGAGTGAAAATGAAAGAAAGCCTTTTGACAGGAAAAAAAAAAAACAAGGTTGCAAATAGCATTAAGTGATGCCCTATATGTACTTGAACATGCCCAAGGGGGAAAATGACTATATCTTTCCCCAACAGATTGTTAAAGGCTCATTTTAAGAAAGAAAGAAATACATAACATTGCAGAGAACATCTATTCACTAGGCTCTTCTGAATGAAAGTTATGAGTGTAAAATTGGGAGACAGTTTCTGGGCTTTCTGCAGATAAGATATCTGCATATGAATGCTCTTTGTTTCAATGAATCCTGTAAAGCTTTACATTGATGATATCATGCTATAAAAGTGTCCTTACCCAGCTTTATATGTAATTATATACAAACGTTATAAAAGATGCTATGTTAATCCAAAATGGAACATCTTTATTTTGTTCTGCTCAGCTCTGAAAAGCTGGTGGATGATCCCAAATCATAATGGCAACCTTCTTGCTATGGCAGGAACGAACGGTTTATTTGTATTAATGCCATGTAGTTCGATATGATTTGTTTTCTGAGATATCCAAAAAACACAAAGGAATTGTTATTGGTTGACTACTAAATATGGATTTTCGTTCTTTCCCTTCCTCCAAGACAAGTTTTAAAAGTAGGATAATTTAACAGAAGTCAGGGGCACAAAGAGCTAAAAACGCTTAGAGGACAGCTACCAGGCATTTATCTCTTACTAAATGACTCTTTCTTTCTTACTAAGATCACCAGCAATGTTATTTTGATCCATATTTCCATACACATTCTCTATAAAATTTGATGTACATAAATCCACATTAAAGATTTAAACATTGAAATCAGTCAATGGAGCAAAAGTTGTAAAGGTACTTTGTTTTTTCTTGGTAGAGTTTGCGTGAACCAAACATGAAGCCAAGATTTTACTTCTACACAACAGTGAAAACACATCATATGATATTAAAGTTTAACTGTGCTTTCCTAAAGAATTTTTATATGTAATTTTCTTACTATTAATACTCATCAGCTAAGAAGTTATTTTCTTAACACAACTATAGCATAGCAATTGGCAAAAAAATTTTTTTTCACACAATTTTATACCAAAATTGAATTAAATATTTAATATCATGCACTTTTATTTGAAGACTACATTTTAAAATATGTTTAAAATAAATGTATATATATATATATTTTTGGGGTGAATTTAAAAAGAAATAATAACTATTTAATATATACCTGTAAAATAAATCAATGAAGATTTTATAGTTTTGGTTTACAAATATATAGTCATCATTGTTCAAAAGGAATCACCTGTGATAGAGTGACAGTGCACATGTAAAATGATAAGAACTAAACAATTTAGTACTTGAACATAACAGTTACGGGAGGCCTATATGAAAAAATAAGATATCTGGAAACAATATTTGTGTCCAAAAATAATTTTTTAATAGTCAGAGAAACACTGACAGCATATCTCATAAGTATCTCTTACTACTAGATCCTTAGTCACCCTTTCCAATAAAAAAGTTTCTGTTATAATAAGATACTTCATAATACAGGAATATTGTGAAAGAACCTCAACTAGTAATCACTGAACACATGGAAACAATTTTTAAATTACTTCTGACCTTGGCCACATGCAATGGATAACCTCTAGGTAAAGAGCTCTTGGATCTATTAAAGATGCTGAGATGTCATATAGCTTCCATAAACAGAACCAATATTAAGAGGCTTAGATTTGATTTCCCAAGGAGTTTTGATTGGTACATTTTAAATAAGACACATACCATATATTATAAAATTGTTGGTAAAATTAATATCTGTTTCAACAGGTTTTTTCTTTCTTTTTTGTAGTTTGGTAAGTTTGGTAACTCAGTGACTAACATCAAATTTCCTGAGTTCAAATCCTGGCTACTAAAAAGAGGAAGAAGTCTTACACCACTCCCAAGAAGAGTAAAGCATAAAAAAAAAAAAAAAGGTTAATTAACCTGGCTGTCCTGAAATACCACAAAGTGGATGAGAATGGCAAAATCAGTTTCCTTCATCAAGAGTGCCCTTCAGGGCTTCCCTGGTGGCGCAGTGGTTAAGAATCCGCCTGCCGATGCAGGGGACATGGGTTCGTGCCCCGGTCTGGGAAGATCCCATATGCAGCGGAGTGGCTGGGCCCGTGAGCCATGGCCGCTGAGCCTGCGGTCCGGAGCCTGTGCTCCGCAACGGGAGAGACCACAACAGTGAGAGGTCCGCGTACCGCAAAAAGAAAAAAAAAAAAAAAGAGTGCCCTTCAGAGGAATGTGGTGCTGGAGTTTTTATGTCCAGCCACTTGAACAGACATTATTGTGGCAAACTTCAATGAAACAGAAGACAAGTAATTATGGGAACTAACAACAACAGTAAAATCCTGTCTTCATCACTAATGTGAGCAAGTTATTTAACTTCTTAGTGCCTCAGCTTTCTCCTACGCTACTTGAGGGGATAATAATAGAATCTGCCCCATAGGATATATGTAAGGATTAAATGAGATAATGCATGGAGAGCATCAGAAAAGTACTTACCACATAGTAACTAGTTAAACATTTTTGAACCTTATAATCTTGACATTTTTCATATATTTAAATAACTTTTAATATTGGCATAGTTTTAGATTTACAGTCAAGACCCCACAGAGAGTTCCATATGACCTGTACCCACTTTCCTCAGTTGTTAACATTTTACATGACTGTAGTATCTTTGTCACAACTAACAAATTCATACTGATATATTATTAGCTAAACTCCACATTTTATTCAGATTTCATTAGTTTTTTCCCTAATGTCCTTTTTCTGTCCCAGGATCCCAGCTATGATATCACATTGAATTTAGTCATCATATAAACTTTTAACTAAGACTTCATTTTTTTTAGAGCAGTTTAATATTTACAGCAAAATTGAAAAAAAGGTACAGAGATTTCTCATTTACGCCCTGCATCCACACAAGCATAGCATTCCCCATTATCAACATCCCCCTGCACCAGACTGCTACATTTGTTAAAATTGATGAGAACCTTGACTTTTTTTTTTTCTTAAAAGATATAACTTTTTGTATTTTTAAAATTTTTGGACATTAATTAAGTAATATATCCTGACTTCACTGTTAAGCATTGCAATTATTATCATGGTAATTAAAGTCAATTCTAATATGATTTTTTTAATGCAACTACATTTGACAATGCTTCTGTGTGGTTATCTAGTTGAATATATGGAAAAATACTGCTGGCATGTAATAAGCTCTCAATAATTTAATAAATTTTAATTCAATAGTTGAGTTAAATTTTGAGATAATTAGCTTGTTATATTTAATATGACCTTTTTCCCCAAGAAATAATGACTACCTTTGGTAAATAAGATTGACTTCCAAATGGCTTTAAATTCCTGACTTTAAGTATATGTTATGGATGTTGATGAGCCACACTTGGCTAAGTAATGGTAGTTTTACATTAAAAGGAACTCATCTAATTCTTTCCATAATGAATACTAACATGTTAAAGATTGTGCTCATTTAAAAAATTAAAACCTAACCTATATGGGAAAAGAATCTGAAAAAGAACAGATATATGTATATATATAACTGAATTAATTTGCTGTACACCTGAAACAAAAAGAACAACAGCAAACATAATACATGTAATAGCAACAAATATACAATTGCCTTGACAATACTACATTATGTAAACTTTTTTTTTTTTGCCTCAAGTTCTTAACTTGGCTTACTATAGAGAGAAGATGGATCTGAGAGTTTTAGTATTCAAGAAATATCAAACTGCCTTATTTCTTGGGTTATGTCTGTTCTAAAGTGAAAACCTACAGCTCTTTTGAACAGACTTAACGCAATGAATATTGCCAGCAATATAGGTGATATTAATTATTAAATGGGCACTTCATTTTTTGATTAGTTTTCAGTAGTGCTAATGGAGATATTCTTTTAGTAAGGTCATTGTACATCTATAAGAGAATTTAAAATATCAGCTAATGACTTTGGCTTTCTAATAATAAGCACTTTTTTTTTTTTTTGCGGTACGTGGGCCTCTCACTGTTGTGGCCTCTCCCATTGCAGAGCACAGGCTCCAGACACACAGGCTCAGTGGCCATGGCTCACGGGCCTAGCCGCTCTGTGGCACGTGGGATCTTCCCAGACCGGGGCATGAACCCATGTCCCATGCGTCGGCAGGCAGACTCTCAACCACTGCACCACCAGGGAAGCCCATAATAAGCACTTTTTAAATCATTAAATTTGATTTAATCAATCATCTATTTTTCTCCATTGTTTTTTCAAGTACTGAACTTATCACTTTTTAAGAAAAGATAGATGATTTTTCATACATTTTCTTTCATAGTTTATATATTATGATTGAAAATTATAATTGAATGTATATAAAACACATAATTATATATAAATACATATATATATACATATATATGTATACAGAAATAAATTATAAAATTGGAAATTGGTTCGTTTCTCACTCCTAAAGTTTTATACATTCTTATATTTACTATCAAATTAGGGAGACAATAAAACAACTAAGAACAAAACAAAGTGGGAATATGAAGTAAATGTAACAGATACAAGTAAAAGTGCTCTGATAATGTCCCTCCAATGAAGTTTATCTTTTCGTCATGAATAATTTCTTCTAACGTCTGGAATCCTATTAAAATTTGTATGTCATAAATTTCCACATTCTGCCTTATATTACCATTTCAGACATTCCCTTCTTAACTAAAGTCTCCCTAATTGCAGTTATTTGTTTTCACATTTTCCATGGCGTTCCACAGAACTCTATTTATAGAAGTAAATCTAAACCTACCAAGTTACATCATTTCCAGGCTTTGCTAACCTTCTGTTGGTTCAAATTATGTTTTATGACCCCTTATGATATTAAAAAAATTTTCTTGGAACTGAGCACTAAATTAAACATATTTTAATGTATTTTAAACCTATGTTTCTTAATAGGAGTTCTTCACCATCATAAGTTCCCTATTCATTGTCTCCAATATTGGCTATGCCAATTTCCTCTCATTTATTTATTCATTGTTTCCCCATTATGGGCTCTGCTTTTACTGCGTTCTCTGGAGTGCAGAGCCTTGTAACTATGTACAGCATCAGATTGCTTACTGAGCTATGATAAATTGCATTTCGATCCCAGTGGATGGATTTATTCAAACTTTCTTGGAAGTGCTGTTTGAGAAGAATAGCTCTGAGTATGATTTTTAGAAACGGAAGGAAATTCAGTGATGCCTGTTCTGTTTTCTTCATAATATAGAGGAGAAAAATCTCAGTCCTGGAATTGTGACTTGGCTTACCTAAGGATACATAACAACAGAGATGAGAACAGAGATTAGGTCTCTTGGCTCTCTCTCCAGTGCTCTCTGACCCTCTCCTTTTCTCAGGGGACATTTAGTAGAGGAGAAATCTTGCTGACTTAAACAGAATATTATGAAGTAGGGCCCATTATCTGCCCTTCAGTTTGCAAATCCAAACTCTAGGAAGCCAGTTAATTATTAATTCAACAAAATCTTACTGAACACCAATTATATGCCAAATACTGTTCTACCTGATTGGTACATGTAATTAAAGAAAAGGAATAAAAATTCCCCATCATCTGGAAGCTTATATCCTATTTATGGGAAAAAAAGAACATAAACAATCAACATTCTTTTAAAAGAGAAAATCATTTAGGATGTTGGCAAGAGATAAGTTTTAAGGAGAAAAGAATGAAAGCAAGATAAACGTAGAGATGGGGGAGTGATTTTTCCCTAGCAGGGTCAGGGTAAGCCCCACGAGAAGCCGAGATTTGAACAAAGGTTGGAAGGATTTGTGGGAGTTAGCCATGTTGATTCTGGAGGAGAAGCACTGTAGGCACAGGAAAAAGAGTGCAAAGGCCCCGGGTAGGGGACAATGTGAGAGCTGCAGGAAGGGAAAGGCAGCTGATGTGGCTGGAGAGAAGCAGGAAAGAGAGTGGTAGAAAATGAGGTCAGAGTGATAACCAGAGCTTTATCAAATAAAGCTACACTATGCAGCTTGGTAACCACTAGCCACATATAGTCACTGGGCACTTGAAATGTGTCTAATGCAACTTAGAAATTAAAATTTTACATAACTTAAATTAATTTATATCTGATATTAATAATTAATTTATATTTAAAAACTGCAGCATTTGTCATTGTGGATGTAGATATAACTAGGAATTTATTTTGGTAGTCAGTTCAGTTATTGGAAAAATTTTAAGTATATTTAAAACATCTTGAGTGTGAGAATCTACTTTTTCAACTGGAAATTTTATGAACTCCAAGTAACGAGTAATCCTGTGTAAAACTTAGCATCCAAATTGGGAAGACCTGTTAGGTGTAAAATAACCACTGGATTTCAAAGATGAGTATAAAAAAAGTAAAATAGGTAATTAACATTTTTCAGTATTGATTATTTATTGAACTGGCATTTTAGATATACTGGTTTAAACAAAATAGAAATTAAATCATAAAATATATAAGCAAAAATTTTATCTGTTTATTAATGCAATAACTAGAAAATGTACAAGCACTTATATTTCTTATAGTCTACTGAACTGTATTTCTTTTGAAAGTGCATTAGGCGATTATAAGGAGGTTGGATTTGCTCTAGGTGAAATACGGATACATTGGAGGATTCCTAGCAAGAGAGTAATAAGAGCTATATTTTAGTCCTACTTTTTAATTATTTAATTATAACTATCATTTATATTCCTCATGTAAATTAATATTTAGATAGATCCATACCTTATGCATATTGCAACACAAATAAAACATAATTTGGTTAGACAAGTGATTTATCTTTTTTCCAATTATATATTATATATTATATTATATATTATATTACTATTAGCTTTCATAAATTCATCTAAGCATGAAAGAGGATAGCCCAAATAAATGTTGTAAATTATCACATTCTAACATACTTTAGGTCTGGACAACATTAGCAAGTTGTGTGCACCATCTCCAGAAATAAAACTCAGAGTACCTTCAAGTCTTTATGTTAACTCCCAACTGATACATCAAGTAGCTCATCAAAAATGTCCATACAACTACCATATAATCTACGAATTCCACTTATGGGTATTTATTGGAAGAAAACAAAAACTCTAATTTGAAATAATATATGCACCCCCATGTTCATTGCAGCATTATTTACAATAACCAAGATATGGAAACAACCTAACTGCCCCACAACAGAAGAATGGATATAGAAAATATGGTAGATGTATACAATGGAATATTGTTCAGCCATAAAGTAGAATGAGAGCTTGCCACTTGTGACAATATGGATGGACCTTGAGGGCATGATGCTGAGTGAAATAAGTCAGAGAAAGACAAATATATGATCTCACTTATATGTGGAATCTTAAAAAAACAGAAGTCATAGAATAGATACAAAGAGTAGATTGGTGGTTGCCAAAGGTAAGGGGTGTGGAGTGGATGAAATGGGTGAAGGGAGTCAAAAGGTACAAACTTTCTACTATAAAATAAGTCACCAGAATGTAATGTACAGCATGGCATTAGTTAATAATACTTTATTGCATATTTGAAAGTTTCCAGGGAAGAAGATCTTAAAAGTTCTCATCACAGGAAGAAAAAAATTCTGTAACAATATATTGTGACAGATGTTAACTAGACTTATGTGGTGATCTTTCCACAACATATACAAATACCAAATCATTATGTTGTACACATGAAACTAATATAATGTTGTATGTCAACTATACCTCAATTTAAAAAATGCATAATTGGAAAATGTCCATACATTTTATTTATTTCTGACTCAATGAGTGAGAGAAATTATTTTGGACACACTGCCACCAGTGCCTTAAATATTCTCTACACTAAAGCCATATTGGAATTAAGTTAGAGTCAAATATAGCCTAGAACTGAAAAAGAAAAAAAAATTATTTTAAATGTTTAATCAATGGAAAGCAGTAGTTTTTAAGATTTCAATGATCTATAATATAATACTTACCAATGTCATACCCTGCAATGATTCAATAAGCAACATGCAAAATTAATCCCAAATAATTATATTCAGAAAAAAGAAAAAAAACTGTAATTTTTAGACAATCATTCTAAGAAGATTTGAAATGATAAAGAGATCCCTCTAAAGTAAATCTGTCAATAATTTAAATGTCCTTATCATAGAATTTCTGAATTTTTGCCTAAATTCAAATTTTTACACAGGTCTAGAAAGGAAAGGGGTATGTAGTTAACAGTTAGGAAAAGAGACTATTTCTTTTAAATGTATTTCTGTTTTACAAAAATACATTTAGTGTATTTTTAACAAAACTACCATTAGTGTTAATGGGAGTTAAACACATAAATCCATTGTGCATCAATAGAAGAGTGGAAACTGTAATCTATAAAATGAATGAATTAAATCATTATGAGCAATTTTTTAGCACATGACCTCCTCTAAGTTCTATGAAGTATACAGTCTGACTTTTTGAAATGGCACTTAAAAAGGTTTTACACTCTAATTGAATAACCATTCACTAGGCTTATTTGTCACTTAGATCTCTCCTAATACCTGTGATCCTAATACCTGTGAAGTAGGGTTTTTAAAATAGGAGACTGGATGGTAAAAGCAGTAATTTCTCATCAGGGAATATTTAATAAGTGGAAGCTATTAGCCAACTAAAGGACACAAAATAGATTAATCTTTTAAAGATATGTCCTTTGGGGATTATAAATTGTTCAGTTTCCAGGGGGAAAAATCTTCTGGACAGTTATATAAAGATAGATTTGCATTTAATATTTCTTCATAATACATGAGAAAAGACTTTTAATTTTTTCATTATAATCATTAATTAAGATTATTTGAAAATAACCAGAGGTAAAACTAAATTAAAAACTATCCAATTTGGGTAAAAGTTACTTCTTATAGATTGTGATATATTTTTGTTTGAAGATGATGTTATGAAAGCTAACTTTTTGGTATAGTATATTATTTTATTTTATAATATTTATATAATACTGTTATGATATAGAAGAAAATCTAATCCTATGCCCCCTGACTGTGGTTATAAAATATACAACCAGAAAATAAACTTATTAACAGAGCTATGGTTTTTAACTAAATATATCTCTTTGCTCCAAAAGATGGACATATATCAACAACTTTTACAAAGAGTCATGCACAATACATAACCAAGGAAAGTTGGATTCTTCTATTTATTTTGAGCTAAACTTAGAATCTAGTCTCAAATCACAGGTAATTTTAAAAGTTTTATCAATTATTTTGACTTAACTATCCATCCCCTTTGAAAAATTACATATTCTCATCATTCAAAGATCTTAAAAACAAGTGTACATGTGATTTTATATTTACCACAATGAAATAAACTCAAGATCACCTGTCAGGTAACCTATTGAAAATATTTTAATGGATCCTTTAGGTTATACATTTTTAAGAGAATATATAACTGAGTACAGGAATCCTGACATTGATAAAATTTGGAAGCACTACTGAAAAGTTACTAGATTTTTCCATTCCTTTATCATGGGTAAAATTGACTTTATAAGAAAACTTAGTAACACAAAAAATAACATGCCCTTCTCCAATTCATTTATAAGAACTCATCCTGACATCTTGTCTGGTACCTCAGGAAAATATTTTTCCTTGACTTTCCCTCCTTCCCATCCTCTTCTCCTTTCTTTTCTCCCTCCCTCCTCTTTCATCAATACATCCATTTTCCTTCCTTCCTTCTTCTCTTACCCTGACACATATACCTTATTTTTAGGGTTTTATGTCAATACATATGTTTTCTATTTTGTAAGCAAAAAAACATTTTAAAGTATTTTAATATTTATTAATTATTTAACATTGCTTATAGAGAGCTTACTCTATGCTAGTCACTGTACAAGATACTGGAAATATTTAAAAAATACTAACAAATAGAAAACTTATGAAGTTGAACTAAAAGTATCACATTTTATTTATCCATGGAGAAACTGAGGCACAGAGCTCTTAAATAGCTTGCTGAACATGACTATTAAGTGGAAGGGTCAGGATTAGAATCAAGGTCCTATGACTCAATCTATGTTGTTATTAACTATTATGCTATGGTGCTATCATAAGAAAACTTATAATAAGGAAATTGTCAAAATAAGTCAGCTGCAGGTTTATTCACTCCAAGAATTGCTGGCTAACTTCCAGATGTTAGCTTTAAAGGACAGTTCTACTTCAACCTCTTTTGAAAACAAACCATTTATGATGCTGTGGTTCATATATGTATTCAAGACATTCTGAATTAAATTACATTTCCTTTCTAAACCACATCTTTTGAGTATTAGTCTTTGGCATTTACTATCAGTTGCAAGAAGTAATACACTTCTTTTTTTTACTTAACTGTACTTCATTTTACAGTTTAGGTTATAGTGAAAAAGACTGTTTCCTACTTGTACAGAAATAAAATTTAATTTGAAAACTGAAACCTTTAAAAAGGTAATCTAGAATTTATTTTTCCTTGAGTTGAAGTGTTTAAAAGTTAACAGATGAAACTAATTTTCCCATTTTCTCTAGATAACCTAGAGAAATAGAATCTAGTCTTTCCATAAAAATAAATTTTTATGAAGTACAGCGATGCTGCATATTTTGGAAATTTGTGTTAAATGAATAAAAGAGAAATTCACATGAATTTTCTCTAGTTTGCTCACATTTCACATTCAAACATTTGGGCATATGTTGAAAAATCAATGATTTTAGTCCACACTATCTCCATATTTTGAGATAAAGGGCACTGCTTAGCTGGGGAAAGAAGAGTGCCAGTAGATAAAATCAGATAGGGTGCATAATGAAACATATAGCAAAATGTCAGTATTTAACACACTCTTATCATTTATGTACAATAAAATACTTTAAAAAAACTCTGCTTATCCAAAATGCAAAATCAATAATTTTGAAATTAAACAGAAAACAATGGCTAACATATGATTGCATTAGAATACTATTATCAGAGGAGAATGAAATTACTAAACTTGCCCCCCAAAAAAGGTGATGGTAAAAACCCAAGTCCTAGCAAAAGCAATACAGCCCAGGTTATAGCAACCATAATGAAGTTTAGGATAATCACATAAGTTTATTCAGATACACTCATACTCAAAAAAATTAAATGGTACTAATGGTTATGTCATTAAGAAAAATGATATGTAGCTTACACATTAGTATCCTTTTTACTCCTACATTTCACAGAGCTGTAATTCATCCTAGGTATGATTGATAGCCATTTCTTTGGAATAATTGATATTTATAGGTAGTAGATAGAGAGCAAATTACAAATAGTGAAGATAAAAAATAAAAGCAAATATTCTAATTCAGGACTGATTTTCCAATTCTTGCCAAAAAATTATCATCAAAGGAAACGTTGGGTCTTGCTAGGAAAGCTTAAAACAAGTTTAAAAAAATCCATGTTTAACTTGTGCTTAAAAGAAGGTCCTGACTTCATTACACAAAATTTGAGTGAATTCACAATATCACATATTTATAATTATACATATACATTATGCAAAAGTATCTGTGTACTTCTTTGGCAAAAATGTGAATTTTTGGCAGAGAGGAATTTAAAAAAATGAACAAATAAAACAAATACAATGTCCTAAAATTGTAGGCACATCACAAATGAATATAACTCCATAACAGTCAAGGGAACAAAGATTCAAGCTAAAATACTGAATTCTAAATCTATTGTCTCATATCTTTTTATTTCTCTCCTCCATTATTCTTCCCCATGGGGATCATCCAAGTTTTGCCCACAGTAATTCAGAAGCACTGGTCCTGAAATTGAGGGGAAAGGCATCAATGGGCATAATTGAGCCATTCACTCAGCTTTCCTTTGAGAGCATATTTGATTGGCATAATATAAACATAGAATATGCATTTAGAAATAGACTTAAAACTGTTCTAGAAATGGGGACTAAATGGTTCGTGAGATTGATGAGACAAAGATTCTATTACTCCGAATCACTGGTTTGAGTCTAGCTCACATGAAAGTGACTAATTCATTAACATAGGACAATCCTCAGAAAATAATGTAGTTAAGTTAAAGTCTCCAGATGACAAGAACTTTCAACAAATGTTACTTACGAAAACAAAACTTAATTGAAGCATGTATCCTGAATCTTGTAGATGTTCTATTTTGAATATTCGTGATTAGGAAATCACTTTACTCTGAATTCTTGTACAAATGGTTCCTGAGCTTCCATTACATCAGAGATTGTGTGGAAGATTATAGACAGGACTAAGTTAGATCACATAATGCCAGAGGAACTATTGGTGAGCAATATTCTCAATGTGTTTTCTGACTAAATAGGCAATTGGGATTATTGCTTATTTCCTCAGTGTTCTAAACCTAACTTTGTGTTTCACAGTTTAAATTTCAACCTTGTAATCTAATTCAATGAATGGGGCTCTCCAAGCAATATGGACTGATCCTGTCCCTTACAAAGTTCCAGCTTTTTGTGTCTGGAGTGCAGTCCTGCTACTGCTGTCCTCTCCCAGTTCTTTCAGCTCATAAGTGTGCATTTCCTGACCCTTGGTTGTAGAGATGATAGATGGATGTATGGTAGGATAGATTGACTGATGGATAGAAAAAGTGAGGAAGATTAGCTTTGTTTTCTTTAGGGAGGGAATCAATGTATAAACAGATGTTCCCAAAACAATTTTTCCATTGTTAAAGTTGCCAGGAAAACTTTACAGTTGAAGGCTTGCTCAATATCTAACCATGACAATGATTCTCTAAAGTATATTCTAAAAACAGTAGGTAGGAAAAAATATTTTACTTCTTTGAGCTTTTACAATGTTTTCCTTTGGAAGTTTGCTGACCTGAACCAACTCTCCTCCCTACACTCCACTCCCCAAGCAAAAGAAAAATAAACACATTCACACACACATACACACACATCTGAGGGGGACACTTGGTAATAGTCCCTAAGCATGTCACAACACCTTGTGTAGAAAGATAGCCCACATACATTTTATTTACTTCTCACTTTATTGAAAATTACAGTAACTGAATTTCTTAAGAAAAAAAAACAATGAGTATTTCAAAAATAAAAGGCAGCTTAGATGAATTCTGTCATATTTTGAAATGAAGTAGTCTAACTATAGATTAAAATTATAGTAATTTTAGGATATAAAATATAGTTTCAACTGGATTCCATTCATTAGATCTGTATGAAATATATTTAAAATCCCCAAATTAAAATTATTCAAAAAGAAGCATCAGATAAAATTATTTCAGATTACAACCATCATTGTACTATTTATTTCCATGATAAAGGTTTGCTAATTTGCAAATTAAAGGAAAATTAGTATTATCTATAAAAAATTATTGTTGTATAATAAATAAATATATTTTAAAGCTTCATGTCTATAAAAATAAGTTTCCTAATCTCCTTTTCATTATGGACTATAGATAATGTGATATGTAAGTAGTATTTTGAAAACATACCCAGCTAGTGAAACACAATGCATCAGGCATACTGGTAAAGAGAAAATGTGTATACTGCCTATTAAACTCTGATAAAATAATCTTAATTAAACCAGTGGAACTTGTATTCCACCTGGCTAGGAGAGTAGTCCTCATCTATTATTCAACAAGTCAACCTGGAAGAGAAAGGAATACAACTATATAATGAAAGGGTCTAGTCTGAGCAATGAGCAATCAAACATATGTTATTGCCACAGTTCCTAAACACTCCCTAAAAGTTATCATTTCTCTAACGTTTCCTTAGGTAGGAGGCTGTTCGTTGTTCTCAAAGAACAATAGCCTTCCTCTTCGTGAACAAAGTGAGACCAAAAAAAAAAAAAAAGAGGCAAGATTAAGAAAAATGGTGGCTATGATCACAAACCCCATGAAAATATGTATAGCGCTATTTACCAAATACAAATTATAGTTCATGGTAAAATATCTGAAAATCTTATTATTTTGTATAAGATTCCATTTATCTTCATTAAACCATAAGTCGAAAAATAAAAATAATCCTATCAAGGAAAAGAATAGATTATCACAACAAAGGAAAAGTAGATCATTTGATCATTCTTGGGCAAAAACAAACAAAAAGAGAAAGAGTACCTATGTCAGAATCATGTAAACGGTCCATTTTAGAACATGTACTCTTCCAACATTCTTCTTCAAAGAATATCTCAAAATCTTAAATCTTACTGGTATGAAACAAGGTACTCTTTGGAGAATGAATGACAGCAGCAATATTAGTCCAACTTTATCTCATACAGGAAACAAAATGCATAACAATTGATACAAATTTGCTTCCTGGAGCAAGGTTAGTAAAGGCAAAGAAACTCTCTGAGAATTCCTTGGGGAAAAGAAGCAACCTTACCAAAAACAATTGGACAGATTATGTCAACTATCCAAAGCAATCAGTTTTCCTTCAATAGCTATTTCTCTACATAGCACAAGACATAGAAAAGCATCAATAACTTGAAGAATGAAGTGTAGAAAACTTCTGGGGAGGGGACCTGAAATGTACTAAATGTATTTGTGGCAGAATTAATTCCAACACCCAGGAGAAAGCTGCTAATGTGTTAGAGTGAGCTGTCAAGTGAAACAGGAAATTTTTTCCATGCATTTTCTAATGAGTTTTAATACACCCCCAGTATTTATTTTAAGACATTCTGCTTGTCAAGGTGGAAGTCCTGTTCTCATTTTCAGATAATTGACTAGTTTAAAAAAATCTTTATTCCATTTCAAAATATTAATAAAATAGTCCACTTCAAATACAATTCCCTTTGTCCCAAAGGCACCTGATTAATTTCTTTTTAAAGCCAACTAAAATAAGAGAGCCCACTGAAAGTTTGTACCACTATTAGTTCTCTTTTCTTTCATTCTAACCTGATTCAAATGTCATAACCTTATCTTGTTCTATGATCCAAATACTTGGATGTTTAAAAATACACAAGTTGAGTAGTCAGTAAGACTTTTTCATCTCATATGTGCCTTTGACTATTTAGTACATGGCATTAGCTCTGTAATTCTAAAATATGCTCCAATGCTGATTATCACACTAAAACCTTTTCTTTGATTTTGTTTCTTTGGGTCACCAGAGATTAAATTTGGAAAACATATATCCCCAGTTAGAGTGAATTTGACTTAAATCAAGACATTTAGAAAATCATTTAAATTATTAATCAAGAAGATTAAATCAAGAAGATTAAATTTCCATCAAAAATGGAAATAGTATTATAGTATTATATTATAGTATTATAGTATAGTATTATATATATATATATATATATATATATATATATATATATTATAGTATAGTATATATAGTATAGTATAGTATTATAGTATATAGTATATAGTATATAGTATTATAGTATAGTATTATATATAGTATTATAGTATAAATAGTATTATATTTCTGATATAATATGATATGAAATATCATATGTTTCTATGACTCAGAGGTAACTTAGCTTTACTTTAGAAGGTATGTAAGAAAATTTAAAGTTTGAATTTTGATTAATATCAAAGTTACATTAGAAAATTGAACATTATTTAGTAGTGCAATATTAAAGTTAATTGTAGTTTATGCTTGTAAATATATTTGGAGTTTAAATCACATTACCAAGAGGTTCCTGAATACTGTGTTACTTATTCAAACTCCTGTGATTTATTCACTTATCAGAAGATTTAAAAAGTTGAGTTTTTAGAAACTTCAATTCCTAAATGAAGCTTCAATTTAAATCAATATAGTCTATAGTAACCAACAGTCCAACAGTAAACCAAATTAGAGCAAAAATGAATATATATTTAAATAACTTCTACTTCTGATATTAGTTGTAGGTTGAGATTTAATTTTAAAATAATTCCACAATGAATACAAGTATAATTGCCATTGGGGATGAGAATTTTCTGAATTTTCATGTTATAGAAATCCCCCACAGTTGTCACATTTAACCTAAAGTTCTGAGTTCAGTATTCAAAAACTGAAAGAAAAATAAGAGAATGCTATATTTATATATTTTCAAAGCTTCAAATATTAAATTAGTGCATTTGTATCCTTTATAATAATTCATAATTTATTATCCCATTAAATCACTCTTCATGAGCTTTTTAAATAATTAAGAACTTTTAAATGAAAATAAAAATTACTTAAAACCTAAATGACAATTTAAAATTATTATTTGGCTTTTATTGATTAAGCATTTTCCCTTTATTTTAAATGGAATATTTCCTATTTATTTAAAGTCACTTAGGATAAGAATACATACAGAGCTGTTCGGTCAGTGGCGTGAGCGTCTCGCCGTGGCGTGTCGTCCGCGCCGCTCGGCCAGTTATACGCCTGTGCGCTCGCCCAGCCGGCCGGCCTGCGGAGCTCCCGCCCGCGTCCCCCGGCTGGTCCGGGGCGTCCGGGCACCGCCTCGACAGCGGCTCCGCCAGACGTGCGTACTGGACCGCAGCCCGCACCCCGAGCGGACGGCGTCATGAGGCACCTGCCGTACTTCTGCCACGGCCAGGTGGTGTGGGGCTTCGGTCACGGCTCCAAGCAGCTGGGCATCCCTACAGCTAACTTTCCTGAACAAGTAGTAGATAATCTTCCAGCTGATGTATCCACTGGCATATATTATGGTTGGGCCAGTGTTGGAAGTGGAGACGTCCATAAGATAGTGGTGAGCATAGGATGGAACCCATATTACAAGAATACAAAAAAGTCCATGGAAACTCATATCATGCATACTTTCAAAGAGGACTTCTATGGGGAAATTCTCAACGTGGCCATTGTCGGCTACCTCAGACCAGAAAAGAACTTTGATTCTTTAGAGTCACTTATTTCAGCCATTCAAGGTGATATTGAGGAAGCTAAGAAACTACTAGATTTACCAGAACATTTGAAACTCAAAGAAGACAATTTCTTCCGGGTTCCTAAAAGCAAAATAATGAATGGCCACTGAAGGAAAAGCATCTTATTTATTCATTCACTGTTTTCTAATATTTTACTGCTCATAACTTTACAGTCTCATCTTGGTTATGTTTTAAAAATCAAACATTTTCCTACAGCTGTGAATTAAACAGTACAATGTAGTTACCGTAATATGTTCCAACTGTTCAATTAAACCCATCATGTTACAGTACTAAAAAGGTTCATTTTAAAAATCAAGATTCTTTTTTATGTAATATGTTGATTAAAATATACCATAGAAAGGTCTTAAGTGTTTTATAATGGAAAAGAAATATATATAAATATGGGTAACAGGCAAGTCACTGGTTTGAGATGAGAACTATTAATTCTCATGGTAAAATTCTAGCATGCATGTACCTGTATAGCATGCTCTGCTAATCAGAAGGCTCATAAAAATAACTATATTAAGCAGAGGTTTGACAGTTTATTACAAACCTAAGGGGAAAAATCCAGACTTCGTAATTTTGATATTTTGTGCATTTATATATTATTACAGACATGAAGACTTATGAAATTTCATTTTAGTTAGTCCTTTCCTTTAAGGGCTCAAATCATTGTACTGTGTTCCATTTTTGTTACAGCTGCCTCAGTTCTAATTGGTCTAGACTCTCTCCCTATTATTTTTTTGTTTTTCTTTTAAAACAGTAAAATGAGTGTTTTTCAAATCTCTAGTTCTCATTTTTGTGTTGTATAACACTTCTCTCTTTTTAAGAGTAGATATTCTTCAACATTTTTCTTAACCTTTGTTTCCTGTAAACAATTGTCAGTTTCAATTCTTCCATTTAGAATATCCAACTTTACATTTACAAAATGTAGTGTTTCATCTGTGTCTGTATCTGCCATCCCATCGCTTCACTATATGAACAGTGATTAAGTGCATATCTCTTGCATTTTAGAAAAAACACCCAAATGTTCATCTGTAGGTTTCCTCAAAGTTTAAATGAACACCTAGCATTTCATTTATATATACCAGTTTCTTAAACAACACAAAATACTTGTTCTCCCCCTTAGGGAAACTATTTAAGAGCCAACTAAACTATGAAATACAAAGTTATTTGTTTTTAATGTGACTGTATGTTCCTGAGCAAATGCAGACTGTTGTAGTTGTGTGTGAACAATGTAATTTAAGGCTAAAGAGTGCTATCTAGAAGATAATTTTAAAGATAACTCATTATAAAACCATTTTCCCCTAATCTGCATAAATGAGAACTGATTTTAACAAAACTGTTTATATAACATTTAGAAGAACATCTAAAGCTAATGTTGGAGAAGGGGGAAGCAGGAATAAATTCAGTTGGATTGTTTTGACTTTGGTGTATGAATTTATAGCAAACAGTGTAGTATGTGTCTTTTTCATTTCTTCTTTAAAGAAATACTTAGAAAATGTAATTTAATGTTAGGAATCCTATACTTGAAAGAAGCTTCAGTTATCAGTGGTTCTGTGAATCAAAGTTAAAAACAAACATGGAAAGTGTAAAAAAGATTTGTGTTTGAGCAGCTTGCGACTGATTGTGTCCTCATTAAGTGTGAAAATTCTTTGATATTGTCACCTTACATTTTGTTAAATAACTATTGCTTTTGAAAAGCGTATAGTGTGTGGTTTAGGAGTTAGTTAATAGTGTCTACATTTTTTTAAGTTTTATATATAAAGTATTTATGTATTATAAGAAATTGCAGTAGGGCCATTTTCAATTAGTCAGTGTTTTCAGGCCTTGAAATAAATCTTGACCAAAGGGAAAAAAAAAAAAGAATACATACAGAAATAATTTTTTAAACACATGTTTAATTGCTGGTGATATTAAATAATGGCAAAAAAGGATTATGGGAAATTGTCAAACTGTTTTTAATTTATGTATTTTTTGTTTGTTTGATTTGCTTAGGTCTGTAATGCTCTACCAAAAATAGTATTTTTGAGCTCTTTCTCCCCCAAATTAAAGATAAAATATTAAAACATAAGGTTGATTGTACAATATTTATTTTACAGTACTTTGAAAAAATTAGGCTTTAGTTAAAACAGTAACAGACTATAAGTTTGGAAACAAGTTGTGTGTTGGGAGTATGGGTCTGGATCTGCCTACATGCATGCATGCGTGCGTGCGTGTGTGTGTGTGTGTGTGTGTGTGTGTGTGTGTGTGTGTAAGCTCTTAGTAATGGACTGGAATTTTCTACTCTACTCCTCGAAAGGTGGTTGTTTTTGTTCTTATAGTGTGTTCTTAGGAAAAAAACAATTTCTACCAAAATATTTTTAACAGTATTGCTGTCACTTGTACTGTTAGATTCTGAAGTGAAGAAACTATGCAGCTAAGCAAATCAACAAAAAGTAAAGAAAATCAACAAACAAGCAATCAAAAAATATAACAACAAAAAACCTACTTCATTTGAATACCAAATACAAATAAATGGTATTGTATCTTGTATTCTATTTGTGCTTTATATTTTTCACAACTTCATCAAAGTGCCTGAGATGTAGGAGGTATTTGGACTGGAAGAATAAAGTAGTAAATGAAGCCCTCTCTAGTGATAATAATTAAAATTCTCCTTCATATTCAGTTAGCTTGTCCATGACCATCAACCATGACTTGTTCACAAGCTATAAGCTACTGCTATCCAGATATATCCTTGAATAGACCTAAAGGAAATAAACCAGGTAGGAATAATCTAAACTTGGTGAGATGTCTGTCCTGCTTTGTCTTTAATGACAAATGAACCATTTTTTAAGAAATGTATAAATTATATCCCAACTTTATTTAAATATTCAGATATTGACTGTGCATCTACTATTGCCAGTGGTATCATTACTATGAGGTTCTGGTATAATATATATTATTTGAGGTATATGCAGACTATTTATATGCATCTCTGGCATGGATTGTAATGCTGAGGATAACTCTTTATAAAATGGCCTCCCTTGCATGGTCCATGACTAGAAATGAGCATTTTAACCTCTTATTTATGGTAGTATTTTTTTTTCATTAAAAGAGGAACTTTAAGAGTACATACTATGCTGAAGGGGTGTAGTTTCTGGTAGAAATTACAGAGAATCCTTGCCAACTTGCGGCTTGGGGCGACCTTCTGTGCAGTCAGAAATGCTCCAATAATTTAGAGTCGTGCCTCCATGTGGGCAGTTCCTCCATATCTGCTTGGTATCTGCAGATTCAAACATCCCCAGGGATGGGATAATGCAGAACTGTGGCATTTACTATTGGAAAAAAAAATCCGCTTACAGATGGACCAGCTCAGTTCAAACCCTGTTGTTCAAGGGTTGAAAATACATCTCTAATACTGCTATGAAATTCAGTGGGGAAGTATAATTTAACTTAGAAATATTAATTGTTTTCTTTTGTTGTTGTTGTTTTGTTTTTTGTGGTAAATGGGTCTCTCACTGTTGTGGCCTCTCCCGTTGCAGAGCACAGACTCCGGACGTGCAGGCTCAGCGGCCATGGCTCATGGGCCCAGTCGCTCTGTGGCATGTGGGATCTTCCCAGACCAGGGCATGAACCCGTGTCCCCTGTATCGGCAGGCAGACTCTCAACCACTGTGCCACCAGGGAAGCCCAGAAATATTAATTTTTAAAACAACATTTTGGGAACAAGAATCTATCATTTTTAATAGTGATTCTTTGTTATCATTGTTACAGATGAATAGTTCTTCAGTAACTATTCTTAGCTCAGTAACTTTTTGTGCATTTCTTGTTAGACATATTCTCATGTATTGCTATTTTGGATGGGACTATTCTTCTATTATGTTTTAACTGGTTGTTATTGATACAAAGTAACAGTATTGTTTTGAGGATGTTGATCTTGAATCCATCCACCTTGATAGATTCTCTTATTAATTGTAATAGTTTGTTCATTGATTCTCTTGGAACTTTGAGGCTATATCATCTGCAAATGATGAAAACTTTTTCTTCCCCTTTTTAATAGTTAAAACTTTTATATCTTTTTTTGTATTCATGCATTAACTAGAGTGTCCAAAAAAAAAAGTTGAATGATAGCAGCAATAGCACACTTGTATTGTTCAGGATGTAGTGGAATTTCCATTGTATTTCATGTTTAATTTGATGTTCTCTTCACTCACAAACTTATTATTTATTATGATAAAATTATTTTTCCTAAGAGGTATTTTAATAGATATTTTTCAAATAATAAAATAAAATAATCCTTTGTTTAACTTACAATTTTAGAATTACTTTTCTTAAAAATATTCTTACATTATGAAAAGAGATTCCAGTATTAACTAAAATGAACATTGTTGGCTATCACATAAAGGCTGGGATTTGTATCTCTGGTATAAAATTTCAGAAAATAGGAATTACAAAAATGGTGGCTACTTTTGATTAATGATTTGGATAAAAACATATAAGGTTTAAAATAAATGCTTTTAAACAAAATACTTTCATTACCACAAGATAACTCCAAAGCAAATTTATTCTTAATTTTTATGATTAGGACATATTTCAGGATGTTTTAAGCAGGAATAAAACCAATATTTATTTTTTGGCACCAATAAAAGCCTGAGGAGTACAAAAATGTATCATGCACATTGAATCTGGATCTCTGGGAGTGTGACACAGGAAATCAGAAAGACTGGAATAGAGAGTTACTGAAATTAAAGTATCTTAGTTAAATATGAAGGCAAATAACTGACTTTTATCCCAGGCTCTCCTTTTAAGTATATATTTATAGGTTCATAATTTATTTTCTGTGGATGATAATCAGCCTATCTAAAATAAGAGCTGAAACACATGATTCTATTTGTCATCAAATAGAGCTATTATTTGATTTATTTTGTCCACTCCCTAATCTCTTATCATACTTTATCAATGAATTACAGTATTTAAGGGAAAAAATGACAAAAAATAAATTGTTCTCTATATCCTCAACCCATTTATCTTTGAAGATGAATCCAAAAGAATTTACAAAAGTGCAGTTGTTTTAATTGTTTTTGATTTTTTTTTCTTTTTTTTAATTTGAGGCCCGTGTACCGCAAAAAAAAAAAAAAAAAAAAAACAGAAAGGATGGGGAAGTAACGTAACTGCTGGAGGAAGGTGGTAAAAGAACAACATTCTCAACGCCAGCAGCCATCACCTATTGAGTGTTGGTTACAAGCCAGGCACTGTGATAAGTGTTATATACAGATTGTCTGACTTACTTTTCTCATGACCTTGTAGTAGGTACTATCATTTAACCCATTTTACAGATGAGGAACGTAAAAATCAGAGAGGTTAAGAAATTCACTTGGGGTCACAGAGTTAGCAACTAGAAGAGCTAGGACTCAGGCCCAGCTCTGTTGGACGTCAAAGCCTCAATTCATAACTGCTGCTCTCTATCACCTTCTGATATTGATTCAGGGGCATTTCCTCTCACCATGCTTAGTGTATGTAGGCTAAGAAACGCAATGTCTTCCAACATCCCAGAGAATGAGGTGCTGGGTGGTGAGCTAATTTGGAGGTGTACTTCAAAAGCCCTGCCATGACTGAGCTGTCTGTCGGGTGCGTGAGCCGTCGGAACAGAGATGCTCTCATCGTCATCAGGGAATACTCACTGCATTGTGTCAGGCCCCACCTCAATGTTTTTTTATTGTCTTCTCTACACCATGAGTAACGCCACTTTCCACTTTAAGCTGGGAGCTTCAGGAGATGACCGTATTATAAGCCAGGGTTGAAAGCTAAGTGCTGCCTGGGGGATTACTCACCCACTGTAGGATGCAGCCAACATCTCACCCACCCACTCAGGATGCTGCTCGAATATCCTCTTCCTTGCCAAAGCCTAAAGGAAATCTGGTTTCTCCTGGAATCAGGCTAGGAATGGTGCCACGTTATCAGAAAGTTGGCAAGTGAACTGGTTCTCCAAGTGGAACTACTGTGGTGGTTCTGGTCCCCTCCTGGGTGGCTGCTTGTTTATGCATTTGGCATTTGTGGAAGGCCTACTATGTGCCAGGCACTCTGTTCCACAATAGAGCTACTGCAGTCATCTACATGGCTTTAGTTCTTGTCTTCAGAGAGCTAAGTCTAGGGGAGAATAAGCAGGTGATTCCAATAAAATGTCATAACCAGGAGAATGTAATAAATAATATGACATGGGAAGCTCAGAGAGTTTGGGGAACTAACAGCTGAAGAATTTATGTCAACGTAGGAGAAGCAGGAGCTGTCTAAGTTCCTTAATTGTAAGCAACCAAACATGACTTTGACTGATAATAAACAGAAAGAGAATTTGGAGAAGCTGGGGTTGCCCACAGAATTACTGGGAAGTTGTGGTAGGCCTGAATCACACTGCAAGAAGGGTCCAGCCAGACCAAGACCTGTGTGTGTGTCTGGGGGGGTATCTCTCAAATACAGGATGGGGCTTTAGACGCTGGGCAGTCAAAAAGGATGACAAATGTCCAGGACAACAGGTAGAAGTGGGGAAGATGGGGAGCAGAAGGCTGTCTCAGAATGACCTAAGATACTGAGTCAGAAAAGCCAAAAGGAACAGCTTAAAGAAGCACTGACTTAACTGAGGTGAGCAGGCACTGAGGCCTGTTTTTGATAGTTACCTTTAAATATTATATAAAAATTCAAGTTAATAAAATTTAAGAATGGAATAAAATTCTAACTATACATATAAGATGGAAACAAGGATATTAATTTTAAAACCATTTTAACAACAAAAACCTTCATTAATATGGACATATCAAAAGATCTCAAAATTGGGTGCATATATGCATTTATGAGTAGATTCATATATGTGTGTGTATACATACATCCACATATCTCTGTACGCTCATACAGTCACATGTGCACATATATATTAATGCCCCCTTTTTTTTCACTTCACGTTGGTCTAGGAAGATTCTCTTTTTATGTAACTACCTTTATTTTTTCTTCTGCTAAATCTGTAATAGATTAATAGTTCAATCACCTGAACAAACCATTTTGCACTTCATAAAATTTACAACCAAATAATTACTCTTTACAAAGTTTACACACATGTGCATTGCACACACACTCACACAGGAGAGATAGAAAGAGAGATACACAAAGACAGAATATGATAATTACATTCAAAGATTCTATGAGAATCATTTGCAGCACCAATTTAAGACTGAGTCCATCTAAATCTTAAGAGTCAGAAGGCTTTTGAAAAATGCCTAAGATCTACTTTGGAAGAAAAATCCTCCAGTAAAAATACTATTAACAAAATACAAAAACTTCTGGAGAAAATTCAAATATACTAAGAAAAACTGTACTGAAAAGATCCACATTGAGGACACCTGCTAATCATCAGTCTTGTAGAAACAAGATGTGAATCATGAAATAGAGGAGCTGATTTTATTATTTGTTATTAGAAGGCACCAGTGGCCACAATATACAATATTAAAACGGTCTTATTCTAGCTTTTCTTTTGATCAAACTATGGTACATTTTCTGTCTTGCTTATTTGTAAATAAGCAACTGTATCCTGCTCAACTTTGAATATTTAAGTCTGAGCAGTTATAAACATTGTAAGATGTGTCAACAATCAAGAAAAAATCCAAACCGCAAATATGATTCTATATTTAAATAGTAACTAAAGAAAATATTTATAATATTAGAATATCCTAATATAATCTTTTAATTAATACTTTTTATGACTGTCATGATGCATATCCTAAATTTGTGTAAGATTGAAAATGGCATAAAGCTTTTTTTAAATGAAGAACTGTAATGATACATAAACCAATAGGAAGATCCTAAAACAACAAATCATTTCAAAAAGTGGTGAGTTTCTAATTAATAATTATCCTTAAATAACTTTTCCTGCTGTTGTTTAGAGGTTTTTCTTTTTCACTGAAAATGTTGTTTGGATTTTACCAAGTATTGCCTTAAATTTGATGGGTGAGCATGTTTGTGCATAATAAGTATACCGACATATAAGTTGTTGGCAGGGCTTGAATTTCATGTTTAAGAAATCTGTCAATATATTCTGTTCATTTATAGCATTTGCCAACAATGAATTCAAGAGCTTATCTGCTCCAGAGTCTCAAATGTAGTCGCATATTAGAATTACATAAAATCTTTTAAAAACCTGATACCCGAAAATTACCCCAGACCAATTTATTCTGAAACTCTGCAGATATGGCCTGGGCATGGGTATTTTTAAAACCATCACAGGTGATTATACTGAGCAGTCATTATTTCAAACCACAGATCTATCCGTTTTATTTATGCCCTTCCCTCAGCAGCCACCAGAAGTCAACTGATAATATCAAATAACTTAGAATCATAAATAGCTATTCTAGGATCAAGAACATTATCAGATGAATATATTCAGTTTACAAACTCTTGTAATTAGAGGCATATTTGATTTTCTGTTGGATTATCCTCAAGGATGTGAAACCATTTTAAAATTAGTAACCCTTTATATAATGTAGATACCAATGTTATGAAGAACAGTGGGCATTCATATCTAAATGTAATGTCCTCCAAAGCATTATCAATAAATACACCTGTTCTATTTCACTATTTAGTTATAGAAGATGAAAAGTAATTATAAGAGCCAATTACTAATGACCTTTATGTATAAGGCACTATACAGGGGATACAGTACATATATTCTCTCATTTAATTCTCACAACAGCACCATAGAGATATTAAGTATGAAAAATAAATTGCTTAGAGCCAAACAACTTTCTGTAAATGGCAGGCGTGTCTGAACCCAAAACTCGTTATCTTTAACCTTAACTCCCTTGCCTATTAATATCCATGAAACCCCGGTAATATCAAGATTTCAATGTGTGCTTATAATTAGACATGAATAAAAACTCTTACTGTGAGTATTATTTTTAAAATTTTATAATTGAGAACATTAGATACATTCTCGTTCAAACTTTCCTCCTCATTTTAAATACGAGGAAACTGAGACTCTGAAGTGTTTCGTTTGCCTTACAGAACATCACTAACACAAAACAGAGTTAAAATTATAAACCATTTCTTCTCACCTTCCATCCTGTGCTCCTTCGGCTGCCCCACACCGTCCACTTTCATTTGTGACGAATGAATACTGCATTTCTTTAACAGATGGCACCACTTAAAAAATTGCCTTGCAAAGGTGAAAGTTTCAGTGGATATTAGGATGAGAAAGTGCTAGACTTACACTCAGGAACTATCACTTAAGGAATAATTAATTTGTATAATAACTTTCACCTGAGTGGTTCAGCAATCTTACAAATAAAAACGTAATGTTCACCATACTCGTACGGTTATATTTTATATTCACAAAGAAGAGCGCCCAACTTATTTCTTGTTACAAAACTTGACTATGATAATTTGATTTCAAACTAGTTTACAGTGCAAACTAAATATAGTGGTGTTTCTCAAACCTTACAGGACAACAGGGTGTATGAATCACATGGGGATCTAATTAACATGCAGCTTCAGATTCAGTAGCTCTGGGCTAGGGCCTGAGATGTTGCATCTTAACAAGCTTCCAGGTGATGCCAATGCTACTCAAAATGTGGTCCATGGCTCTCACTTTGACTAGCAGGTAACAGAAACATATCACACTATCCTGTAGTGTCATTAACTGTAACACCTATTAAAATTTTTTATTTTATTTATTTTATTTTATTTGTGATACGCAGGCCCCTCTCTGCTGTGGCCTCTCCCATTGCGGAGCACAGTCTCCGGACGCACAGGCTCAGTGGCCATGGCTCACGGGCCCAGCCGCTCCGCAGCATATGGGATCTTCCAGGACCTGGGCACGAACCCATGTCCCCTGCAAGGGCAGGCGGACTCTCAACCACTGTGCCACCAGGGAAGCCCTAAAATTATTTTTTAAATAGAAAAAAAAGCTAGTAGAAGACAAGCAGCTGTCTGCAATGGAAGTAGTTTGGCTAGTTTGCTACAATGGACACCCAATTATAAGGAGCAAATAATTCAGAAATTACATCAGACTCTAAAAACTGTCATAAAAACTCAAGAATAGACATACTTTCAAAATTTGCATATAAAATATGTAAGAGAATCCTCAGTTGAATTTAAAATGAAAGCACTTTGTGCATGTGAGCTTTTAATAAATCCTACTTGATGAGGACACTCACTTCCTAATAATGTGGATAATGATGGGAGTAAAGTAAGGCATGCATGCAATTTCATTTTATTAACTTGATGATATGTCTGAAAACAGATTTTTCATGACTTGGAAAGGAAAGTTTCCAAGGACTGCTTTAGAATAACAAGCATGCCACGTGAATAGTTTTGTGTCCTTGATCCATATGCTGTGATTAAGCCCTAAAACATGTTGTCATACTGGTTTTTAAACAGTTCTATGAACAGTCAATTGAACTCTCAGTTTTAAGTCTACATGGTTCTTTCTTATTTATCCAAACCTTGGATGGCTCTGCTTGCCTTTTAATTCATTATTATAAGTAAGAATGAACTGAAAGAGATGAACAGAATGATGGTCCCATGGGGTCATGGCAGACGCACAGTGACAGGACCCATCAAATGCTATAGTTTAAAACACTTTCAATGCACGAGGGACAAAATGAAAACCCTTTCAGCACTTGATATTAAGTACATTAACTATTCTATTTATGGGCCCACATCCACCACTTGCAGTGGTGGTCATAATCATTTTTTCACGCCAGTGAAGCCTCTCAAATATTTAATAAATATTTATTTCTCAAGATCAATATAGACTTGGGGCTATTTACTCAATCACATCAAGCATCACAAAGAGAAGCAATTGTTTTGTTTCCAATCAGGTGTCATTTATCACCAAGAGTATCTGCACATCCTTCAAAAGATAAAGTCTGTTTCTATACATCTGGTGGCCAAAATGGTTACAAGAGCTCTTCTGGTGGCATCTTTTCTAACCAAGAGCATTCCAGGGTTTCCAAACATGACTTAAGAACAAAAAAGACATTTCTCTTTTCCAACTAGCACCACCTTTTCAAAATTCTTAGATCATTTTAGTAAGCTCATAACTGGTTATTCTGAAGACAGGCTTTCCCCCCTTTTAATCCATGTCACGTAATTCATAAAATTAACCTTTCTAAGGGTAATCCTATGGCACATCTACTCAAAGCCCTTAATCATTCCTTCTTGCCTGTGGAATTAAGTACAAAATGTCTAAGCCTTAACAAAGCCACATCTGAGATCCTCCAATCACATCTCCAGAGTTGTTTCTCAGTTTATTGAAGTCCCAACTTACTATGTGCTTTATATTTTCCTCCTTTCCAATTCCTCCAGCTGTTTCCTATACTTGGATTTTTCCTCTGTCTCAGCAAATTCAAATAATTTCCATCTCTCATACTTATTTTAAATATTATCTCCCTTGTCATCCCCTCATGAAGCTTTTCTTCATTTTCTGATGAGATAAGCTTTGTTTCTTTTATTTCATTCTTCCTTTTTCTTTATTTTTTTTCTTCTTGCACCTTTATGGCACTGTTCTTAACTCAGATAATCTTTGTTATATCTGCCTTATACATAATAGGTTCTCAGTAAATACTGACAACAACAAATTAAACTATACTCTTCTTACAGTAGATGATTAGTGTGATAATTAGATAAGCATCTTGAAATTACTTAGCTCTTTAACAGAAGAAATATCACAGAAGGTTTATTGCAATCATGAGGACTACAGGAATCTGTTCTGTTAAAATAAGAAATTCAATTTACTAAAAACATTTCCATCTGAAAAGAGACCTTGGAATTTGATTGGCTGTCCCAATTAAACATGAGGGTGGCAGCCATTCCAGATGGTAAAGACATATTTATAAAAAGTTTTACATAGAGAACTTCAGTGTGTAAGAAGGGACATTTAAGTTCATCTACTTTAAACCAATATCTGAATCATTTCTTCTACAAACAATTAACTGATTCCAAATTCTTCTTTATCCCCTCCATAGATTGGGAATTCACGATACCTAGAATGGTCTTTTCATTTGAAGAACAAATCTAATTTCTACAATCTTCTTTAGATAATGTTGCTTTGCCTTATTTGCCCAACAATCATCTTTTGGAATGAGACTCATCTGTTTTTCACAATAAAGCCCTTTATTGTTTGAAAAACATGACTCTGGTCATCACAAATTTTGTCTTCTCCTAACTTATTCTAGTTCTTACAATGAATTTGTCAGGTGTGTTTTCCTTTGACTGCTTGGAAACTTTGTCTGTATGTGCTATCATATAATTTTGTCAAGATAATTTTTAACACAGTCTCCAGACTACAGGGATGGGCCAAAGAGAACAATAACATTTTCACCTTTTGTTGACAAGATATTATACTTGTATTCACTCAAATTTCCCATTAATATTTTGATAGTCTTGTGATGTAATTAACTACTTTTGAGCTTATAATAATTCCAAACTTTTGATTTAGCTCTAAAAAGTTTAACTTTCATTATATAATTAAATCATTTTTGCTAGCATGGCAAAACCTTTTTATATCATGAGTAATTTTGAACCATATTTGGCATCCTACTGGAAAATTCTTGATACCAGTATTTGTCTTCCAGAATCTTAAAATTGTGATTTCATTTCCTTAATACAGTATTTGTCTCTTCACACCAACTGAAGTTTTTGCATTCAGAGCCAAATGAGCTATTCTGAGTTTTGCCAAGGAAGCTTACTGTAGCTATTCATTGAAATTACAACAAACAAGAAAATTTGCCACCATTTACAATGCAGGACTAATTCATTTTTCACATCTGAAAAATGTAATGTTTTTTGCAATATAAAAGACATTTACTGTATATACTACATAACATAAACATTTTGCAAACCTAAACTAATGGAAATACATGTTTTAAAAGAAGAATGGTTTTTAAATTACAAGTTACATAAATTAGGAATTCAAGGAAATTTTGTCACATAAATATTTATGGAGCTCCTGTACAAAACCCTATTGTTCTGTGGGGCAGAGTAAAAATTTAAGTCATTAGTATATTTGATTTAAATCAGTGGTTATTGGATAGAGAAGAGTTGGATACTTTCCACAGACTCATCCATGTTATCAAAGATTTTCCTCAATTCATATATGACCTTAGCTTCAGTGGTGTATTTACTTTACCCTCTTCATTATCCCATCAGGCAAATTTAGGCTCCGGGAAGCAAATGGTGTAATTAGAAGAAAAATTCCCTTCATCTGTAGTATCTTCAAGGGGAATTTGTATCCCAGCTATCCCACAGAAATAATTTACAGTCAGCCCTCCATATCTGCTGGTATGTGCACTAAGCCATTCTACATAAGGGACTTGAGCATCCACAAATTTTGATATCTGTCGGCCCATGGATACCAAGGGCTGACTGTATTAGTTTTACTTCCCAGTCCCAACTACCTGTCTTCATTATGAATTTAATGATGAGATCTAATTCAAACAAATATTACAGGAACTCTGGAAGAGAAATACATTTTTAAAATGATTTATGTTTGCCTCAAGGAGAGACTGATGGTTAGTTATGGAAATGTGGAGGACATGTCCACCCACTTTGCTTTCATAGGAGGATGAGTGTTATTTTGGAGTATTTTAGATGCATATTGACACTTTAAAAAAATCATTGGTAGTGATACCAACATTTCTTCCATCAGAAGTCTTCTTAAAATGCTGCCAAACCACCAGCAACCCAGCACTCAAAAACATGGGATCTTAAATATTCATTTCAGTTAGCTATAACTGTGGGAACAGTTTTGACTTTGATAAAAAGAGATTTCTGAAATATCTCTAGTGATAGGTTAAACCAGCAACTCTTCCCTACTGCATCTAAAGTGCCTATATGCATATATCCGAAAATGTCTACATTTAATAAAATTACAAAGTATTTATGGGGAGGGAAAAAAAAATAGAAGCAATCTACACTTAACTAGTGAAGAGCTCTGTTCTAATAGATACAGTTGAAAAGCCTTCATACGCCCCCAGCCATTATTTTGGGGGTAGTAATATGAGGCAGGACTTAATTTTTTCAAACTATATTGAGTCACTTAATGACTTTACATTTACAACTAGAAGGACTTGTACAAAGTTTCTGAATGTCAGGGCAGCTCAAGTGACAGATGAGAAAGTCATCAACCCATTCTGAATCCCAGAACTCTGGCTAGTCTCCATAAAACCTTGGGAAAGACCTGGAGCTGTTTTTGCTCATTCCTTTAAGAATAGCATGAAGCAACCTGGCAGGCTTTCCACAGCAGTTGAGTGAATTCTGACAGTCCTTGTATACTCCCTCATGCCAAGTCTAAACTGACATGAGAAAGGGACTTATCCCTGCCCCCTTCGTCGTGTGTTGCCTGGAATATGTAACTTGAAGGACTCAAAGTTTCTTGTCCTTTCTCTTTAGACAGCAATTATGCATCACAGTCATAATTTTTCAAGTATATGAGGGAAGAGAAAGGACAATTTAACATAGTTTCCACAATTTGAATACCTCATTACTAAATTTTCAAGAACATAAAATTGTGTGCAGATATAGTTCATGGCAGAATTTCCCATAATTAGCTAGAATAACTGAGATTAACTGGATTCATTAACTAGGTTCTAGCAATGTGTCTGCTACCTACAGGCCTTTTTTGTTTGTTTGTTTGTTTTATGTGGTAAGAGGGCCTCTCACTGTTGTGGCCTCTCCCGTTGTGGAGCACAGACTCCGGACGCGCAGGCTCAGCGGCCATGGCTCACGGGACCAGCTGCTCCACGGCATGTGGGATCTTCCCGGACCGGGGCACGAACCCGTGTCCCCTGCATCGGCAGGCAGACTCTCAATGACTGCGCCACCAGGGAAGCCCCTGTACAGGCCTTTTTAATGTTTGGGCAAGTCATTTAATTTCTAGATCTCTCACTTCCCCATTTCCTCAACTGTAAAATGCTTATAATACTATCTTTCCTACTTAATGGGCTTTGTTTTTAGTATTTAATGAGATAAAATATGCTTTGAAAACTGTAGAACTCTCTGTAAATTATTGCTTATTTATTATAATAAGTCATGGGGAAATCCTCAGACTGCATTCCATTTTAGTCCATGCCAAATTTTGAAGTGTTGATAATTTTCCAGAGTTTTATTCCTCTGGATATATTTTTATTTCATTGTATCAATATTTCCTATTTACTCTAGGTCAGACCTACCCAACTATGTTCTACATGTGGGGTGCAGGTGTCCTTGAAGAGGTTGATCCCCTGGCTTGCTGTTGCAAAGGCAGTTTGAGCCTCCTACCTGGGCATTCATGCTTGGACAGCCTCTGGGCTTCCACAAAGTTATCAGAGGCTAGCAAGTTCCTATGAATGAGCATGATGAACAATGTCCAGTAATCCCTGCTCTTTCTCCACACTGAGTGTGGCCTGGGAGATGCTTTATTTCCTCAACCTCTGCCTCAGGAACCCTCCATGGAGTACACTGATTCCTAACAGGACTGGTGGAGTGACTGAAGAATACCACTCTTTCAGTGGTCAAGAAGGAGGGAGGCCAACCCTATGTATGGCTAGTGGGGAGATGGAGAGGTCAATTGGGGATTCCTCTTAAATGTGGAAGCCCTGAATCTTTGTCTTCAAACAAAATTTTCTCCATTTGCTGCTGATGTGTTGGTTTTGTGGTGTCTGAGATAACTTCAGAATTACAGTCCTAACACCGAATTCAAATTCTGGAAATCAGTGATTCATCAATATTTTGAATATTTAATATTAGATTTTCATTGGATAAGAAACTTGAAATCTAAAAGCAAACATTTTGTTTGGAATTTTAAACAAATTCAATATATATTATCTTCCCCAATGTTTTTTTTTTAATTTTTCATCATAATATTTGACATGAAGGTGAAAAAGTATTTTACCAATACCAATGAGATAGCTCATTTCTCTGTAGTATTAGCCAGTATAGATAAAAATAAAAAAGAATAATATTTTCTATGTTTGTTCTCATGTGAAAAATATTGGGCAGCACTGCTTTACAATTATTCTAGGGTTTTACTATATAAAATATTTAGTTGTACAAAAATATTTTATGGGAGTCATTTTAAAAGTAATTTTTCTTACTAACTATGAAATGTATACTTTGTCAAACATTGGAAATTCTAAAAATTAATTTTCCTAAGGCTCTTTAAGCAACATTTATCCTTAGCCTATTCCTTTAAAATAAAAGTTTTTTTTGTTTTGTTTTGGGGAAAAAAAGATTAGGAACAGTTGTTTAGAATTCAGGTACTCTGCTGGGATAGAAAATTTTGAAAGGGTGAACATATATTTTAGAAACTGTGCAAAGGTTTTACATAAATTATTTTATTTAATCATCACGAGTATATTTGAAATTAATTCCCTATTTTCATACAAGGAAACTGAGGTTAAGTAACCTGATAAAGATTTAGATGCTAATTCTTTGACTAATAAGGATTCAAATCCTAGAATTTCTGATTCTTATGGCATGTCACTTTCAACTCTCTGCTATTGAAGGTTGCTCATATTATTAATGTTATATGTATGTTACAATATGTGAATATATTTTATATACATTAGAAGCTTATGATATACTTTTTAAATTAGAAGATAGAAAAATATTTTTAATTAGAAGATATATAATAGTTTAAGATGACAAAGTGGCAAAGCAAAACTATATTATAGAAACTTGCTGTCTAAATGGCATTTTTAAAATGCAAGAGTATTGGGCTTCCCTGGTGGCGCAGTGGTTGAGAGTCCGCCTGCCGATGCAGGGGACACGGGTTCGTGCCCCGATCCCGGAAGATCCCACATGCCGCGGAGCGGCTGGGCCCGCGAGCCATGGCCGCGGAGCCTGTGTGTCCGGAGCCTGTGCTCCGCAACGGGAGAGGCCACAGCAGTGAGAGGCCCGCGTACAGCAAAAAAAAAAAAAAAAAAAAAAAAAGCAAGAGTATTGTGGGGAAAAAGCAAATATTATATCACTGAAATTATGTTACTGAAAAAGTTGGATGAGTATTTAATTATCTACCTAACGTTCACCCTATCATTCATTTTCAGGAACAACTGAACACTACATCATCTAAGTGTCAATATTTATCTTTTTAAAAGTCATTTCTCCAATCTAAATATAGATTCTATGCAAAATTTTTAATAATACATTCAGATCTCGAGGAGACAGAAAAAGAAAACATTAAACATGTAACCCATATAAATCAAATTATCTTTATCAATTCTTACACTCAAGTTCTTGAAAAAGATTATCCTCATTGCCCTACCACTTCTCTTTTTCAGTTCAGGAGGCCCAGAAAATATAACTTACATTCTTACTACTTTCACTGAAACTGTTCCCACTAAGGTCTTCAATGATCTAAATGCCAAAATCAATGAACCACTTATCCATTATCTTCATAATAATTAACAACTGTACTATTTAACACAATGAACCACTTCCTTCTCCCTGTAACATTTCCCATTCTTTACTTCATTGTCATTGAGACTATGTGGTTCTCTTCCTGCTATCTACTGTTTTTTCCTAATGACTCTTAAATGCTGAATTTCCATGAATTCAACTTTTGGCCATCTTTTCCTTCCCGGTTTCCATTGCAATACTCCTCCCTGCTGGCTTTCTTTATGACTAAAACTTAACTGTCATTGCAGATTCTGAATTTTCTTTCCAATCTAGACTATATTTTAGACCACATATGTGGCTGTTACTTGTTATCTCTTTTTATGTTTCACAGAATCTCAAACTCAGCTATACCCAAATGGAACTCATCACCCTCTCTTGTGCATCTTGGGAATCTTGGGGGTGCTCCATCAACAATTGCCTCGTCCTCACACCATGTAACCGGTCATGAAGTCTTCTTAACCATACCTCCTAACTTTATCTTGAGAACTTTTGAGTTCTGCTTCTCTATCTGTATGGCAGTTGTCCCAATTCAAATTCTAAAGGGGAACTTATCTTGATTATTGCAACAGTTAACCTGACTTTGTTTTCTCAAACTTGATCCTTGCTATGGCATTTTATTTCTGCTTCCTGGATAGTCTTTCTCAATTGCTACTACTATCATTTTATCTCTGTGTAGTCCAAACTCCTTGCCATGAACTATAAGCTCTGGGAAATCTTGTCTTTGCCCACTTTTCATACTTAAATTCCCTATGTACATGTACAGTTTTAGGCAATTTATGCAATCTCTTGAAAACACGTTTTCATCCATCTAGAGTACCTTCTTCCATCCCCTTTGCCCACAAACTCATACTCATCATTCAAGATAGATGTCAAAATTTATCTATTATATAAACCAAGTCAAATTGCTCTCCTATTGCCTATAACAGGATATCCTTCTTTGCAAACCAATAACCTCTTCTTTATGCACCCTTTCATCATTTAGAACACTGACTCTGAACTATGCCTCCAAAAATACTTTGAATTTTTATTTTTCCTGTGGGTACATTTCACGGTGCTTAGGGTACAGTGTACGTCCAAAAAGTGTTATAGAAGACGTACATGAGTCAAAAGATGATAATAGACTTTGTATATTCTCACTTGTCTCATAATTTAATTTGTATGTCATAGTCTTCTTGATAATGCAAAAGTGGTCATGGCTGAGTTATGAGTGATTATATATAGATTGGTTTATAAGAACTGAACATAGGAGTTGAATTAAACCATTGAGGAAAGCGTTTTATGATCTTTAGCCTCAGTTTCTTTTTCTTTTATGAAAACAAGAAATGTTAATTTAAAAACCATTTGTGAAGATTTAATAATTTATATAAAAATATTAGCATTGTTTCTTGCATACAGTGTGTATTTAATACATTTTACTCCCTTTGGTAATTTTCTTTCCCAACACAGTACCCTCTTTGCAAACTCTTGCTCCTTGATTTTGTTTCAGTTTTTTTAAAAAGAGAATCATATAAGTTTCTATGAGAGTTACCCTTTATTGAAAATGACAATAGTAAATTGAAATAACCTTTGGGAACACTTTATCATAATTTCCATTGTCAGAGAGGCTTTATTACATATGACTATAGTCCTAGAACCCACCATTAGGATTTGTACTGCAATTTCCATTTGAAGACATATGAGACCCATAGTAGCTTATAAAGCAAGAGTAGAAAACTGATTATCTTCTCATTAGAATAATGATTTGTGTGTGTGTGCATGCTCAGCATATGAAAAATTGGTAGGTCACAAAGGACAATAATATGGTGAAAGAGTGGCCAACAAGGACATCATTGCTCTACAACAGAAGCAACTGCAGTGTCTCTGGTGATAGAAATAATGAAAAAGGGCTGGAGCCAAGTTATATGATGACAGAAAATTGGACAGGATTTATTGCATGAGGGAATATGATATAAAAAGAAAACCTATCTTCTGGAATATGTTGCTAAATCTTTTTTTGATGTTACATAACATGGAGTTTATTTAATATCTAATTGATTCCATGTTATAAAAATAAATCCGCAGGATCCCTCATTTCTTATTTTGGGGGTATATAGTAAACTATTGCTCACTGTTGTGGGTAATTGTTAAGATATTTTAAGGCTCATGGAAAAATTCTCCCCCAGATTTGTGATGTGCTGATCATTGAGAAAATATATACATCCTAACCACTAGTTAAAGTAAAAATGTCTTTACACATAATTAACGGTATTTTTAAAGCTGTATTTTCATTATTTAACTCTGTGTTAAGTAATCTTTTCAAAAACTTTTTACAATGTTAGTCTGTTTGTGAGAATTATTGTAGCTAAAATGTAACTGCAAAAAATGTTTTATATTAATTTCATAAGTTTTCTGTTATATTTAGTCATTTTTATAATCACATAACATGAGGATTTTAAGATGCTATTCTAAAATTATAGTTTTTTGTAAATTCATTCTTTAATTTGATTTATTCTGTTAGAGATAAGGCAAATTTGCATTTTTCTCCTAATTAGTAGATGCTCACATGCTGAAAAATTTAATTATAACTGAATATTGGCAAATGATATACTGTACTTTACACTTTAGAAGATACAATCAACAAAGCAGACCAATAACTATAATTGACCCCACGGGTTTTTGTTGTTGGTTGTGAAAATGGTAGTTTAATTTCACTCCTAGGGTCACAATGAACTAATGGATCTATCTTTATCTCTTAAAAAATTAAAAGAAATACATGATGGATTTGCAATATGTCAGCTGAAAGAGAAGTAAAGTTTTGGTTCACTGAATCTTTGTATATATTTGGAAATAATGCAACATGGTAAGGTCCTTTGGCTATTTTAACCAAATCACCACCAGAGGCCAATTGAACGAATATGACTTCTGACTGACAGTATAGTCAGAATTATTAAACTTCCTTAAAAATAATTAGACCTCTCAGGAATGGGATTTGTGCACATTGTTTGTTAGTTTCCAATGCATCAACCACTACTTATAATCAACACACAGATTAAACAGTTTTAATTAACATGAACACCTGTCCTTGCTTTCTTCTGTCTTCCCACTTTTCAATCTTTGCAACACTCTTTCAACTGGAAAAAACACTACCATGTTCCTAAGTTGGTTATTTGGGAACACTGCTAAATAGACCTAAACTAAAAATATACATAAGATTCTGGAATGCTGTTTTTTAGTTAAATTATATGAACCTTTCCCCAACACGTACTTTTTAAGAAAAAAATTCAAGTCATGCTCCACGAAACTGATACTATATACCTTCTTGCATCAGAGGAATGCTGGATATTTATCAATACATCACTTAGTAAAACAGTTTTGAAAGATTGCCATCAATTATGTTTCTTACCTTTTTTGATTGCACATTCATAGTAAAAAAAAAGTTTGCACACACTACCCACATATGCATATTTAATTTATAAAATAGACACACACCTTTTTTATTCTTTATAAATATTATAAAATATACATAAAATCAATTTTAAAATAAGATGGGATGAAAATAAACAGAAATAAAATTTCTAGTATTTTTCCCATACTAGAGCAGATTATCTTGTACACAGCCTGCAATGTAGAATACAACATACCCATAGCAAGAAGCATGAAAACAAGGATGGCAATGTGCAAACAAGCTAGACCAAAAACTGGACATCTTTTGAAGAGTTATGTGAATAAAACATTTTATTTCCTACTGTTAAATTTGTATCTTATGTAACTAATATCTAACATGAAATTGCCAGGTCAGGTTTTCTATCATGAGTTTCTAGATGGAAACAAGAATGTCAAATGAAATATTTCTGGTGCCACATTAATAATATACCCAGGTTCAAGATTTCCCCCATTATCCAGTAAGTTAAAGTAGGGTAATTGAAGCTAGGTTTCAGAATAAATATTTGAAAGATACACTGTACTGCAACATCAAATGATGTGATAAAGCAATGAGCTGCTGGGAAACAATTGTAAAAAATCAAGCCTAACAGTCACCCATGGGGTAGCTTTTTAAAAGAATATCTCTCGTATACCAGGTCATGTAGAGGCAGGGTGACATTTCAGAGAGTGTCAGGCACTCTATGCAGTGACAGCTATAATAAACCAAAGGATATTCTTTGTATGGGTCCACTTTTGAAGAGTGTTGGGAACATATCAGTTAGAGTGATTATATTTTCTAATCCATATCCATTCACTAGCTGGCTCTCTATCAGTAGAGATTCTTTAAAAGAAAAAGAAAGAAAGAAAGAAAGAAAGAAAGAAGGAAAGAAAGAAAGAAAGAAAGAAAGAAAGAAAGAAAGAAAGAAAGAAAGAAAGAAAGACACTAAAACTTTTTTTAAAAATGAGATTTTCTTAGCTTCTATGCCAAATATCCACCCAAGAATTTCACTGATTTTTCTTGGCAACTGACTTTTTCTGGAACCTTCCCTGTCTGATTGGTAAGTCTTTCCTAAAAGGTAAAAACGGTGTACAATATCTTATCCCAGAAAAGACTTGGCAGAAAGTATGAGAGAGAAATATAACCTGTATCAAAGAATATCCTTACTGCTGAGAGGAAGCAGTTTTAGAAAGTTGATATACCAACTACAGCTAATTTCTTCTGGAATGTATCCCTTTATAATGGAGAGAGGACAGACCCTTCCAACTGACCTAAATTCCATTGCCAGAAGCAAGTTTCATCACTCACTGCTGTAACAGATCATCACCAAGCAGAAAAGCCAAACTGCCTTGGGGATTACATTTCATATCTCACAATCCTGAGCTCTTTTGGAGATTAATTCCATTTACAAAAAAATAGATATGCCCTTGTATTAGGCATGGTTTTGGCGGGCTGCTACAAATAGGAAACACCCTTCCCCTCACCCTTATTGGGTACACAAGTCCCAGAATTTCTTCATTTCAAATGAAGAAATGAAGGCACAGGAGCCTTTGTAGTATTAGATAGAATGGAATAAGAAGTCTCAGTGATATAGAAGCTAGGTTCAGTAAGGTGTTGGTAACTGTCCTTACACAGGCCACAAGGAATTTGGGGGAAACTTTGATGAACCATTGTGTTCACGTTGTGAGTGTCCAGTACAAAGAGATTTAGAGGTCCAGGGACATGGTATGGCTTAAAGTAGGGAAGAAAGTACTCTTCCTATTTATAACTGGAACCAGAGCTCTTTTCTGGTGCTCGAAGAATTAAACACTTGGGAGCATCCAAATATAGCTCCAGTGTATGGATATTAGGTTTTACTTCTCAGATAATGGCAGACGGATGGTTTCTTCAAGTGGTTTTGGACACCCTGGACAAGGATAATTGTAAACAACAAGGAAAGGAAGATGGTGATGGGGGCTGGAGGAAACCACGTGGTGCCTGATGTTGACAGACCTGTTTATGGGCATATATGGCCACACACTTCTCTTTAGGTTACTCACTCAAATCACCAGGAGGGCAGTTTGGAAGAGGACTGAGACTGCTAATATTCACATGCAGCTATCAAGCTAGGTGATATTTGCAATGGACGAAACCATTCTGCTTCAATGAACATAGAAAAAGACACTTTCATGTACCATTCATTTAAAAAATGATAGAAATTTTGCAAATGCAAAGATCCAGAAGAAATGAAACCTGACCGAAAAATCCTTAGTTATATATTGCAGAGCTTCTAAAAAGAAATGAAAAAAAGCAGAGTGGAAAAATATAAAGATGTCCAAAAAAAAAAACCTCAAAATTCCATAAACAAAATCTAAAATTAATTTAGTGTTCATTAAACAGGCATTGTCACTGCCTTATTTAAATCTGAGCCCCAAACTAATAAATAAATAAATAAATAAAGTTGAAACCAACAGTTCACAGTTTTAAGCTTGAAGATGGCTTTCATGCCTGAGACAAATAATAGCTGGGTTGAAGCAGTTGTTCTCAAAAAAAAAGCACAAAATGAATGGGCACTCACTCTCCCTGTCCACATTTGTTTTCCTGATTTGTAAGCAATGCCCCTCTGAGTGTACATTTATGAGAGTGGGTATGGAAGAATGGAGGGTTTCTGGAGAAATTATTTTTAGCCCCTGATGAAGAAGAGTGAGTGATAGGGTAATATAGGGTAATTACATTCTGAAGGAAAGTATACCAATATTTAAAGCTCATTTCCTTTCAATATTATGCATGTGTGAAACAAATCTTTATTCTCCTTCAAATGCTCCTTTCTAGTTTGGTGCCTATTATAGCAAATAGCAGAAAATAAGCAAAGTGACAACTGTCACTTACTTTAAGACACTTTTTTTTTCCTTTAAATTCTGACATTTTCCATCATTTCTACAATTAGTCTATGGACCTGGCTGAAAAGTCACTGCCTGTCTGCCACGACACAATGAAAGTACAAAATAGTAACACCATTTTCTTCCTGCCAAAGATGACAAACCTCCCAAAGGGATAATTTCTCTCTGGGGATAAAGCCACACAAGGCTCTGAATCAGGTCTGTTTTAAGAGTCTTCAGAGCCTGAATGCCAATTATGCATGAAATAGTGCAGGAACAACTATAGATGACTAAATCCCCTCTCCTTGAAGTTAGAAACAAGAGCCCTGGTACCTGGAAGACAAAGCAGAACATGTGAGCCATATACATATGAAAGGTGAAAAAGAAACAAGATTTTACGAGCCTAAGAAATTCAAGAATAGTATACTACAAATGAATTCTCTTATTTTTTTCTCTTTCCTCTTTCCCACTCTGTCTGTTTTATATTCTCTCTCCCTCTCTCTCTCTCTCTCTCCCCCCGCTTTGTCTCCTGTCCCACATCAACCCTCACCCAGAAACTCAATGGAAAACAAACTGCTCATTGTGTGAATTAAAAAAAAAAAGTGAAGAAATATAGATATATGACTAAAATTACACCCTGATAAAAATTTAGAGATTAAAGAGCATGCAAAAAGATGAACTATAAGGCAGATTTAAGTTGCTAAGCAACTTAGTGTTCACAGGAAATCAGATATAGCAATTTGCTTTGGCAAGACTACACGATAAGTTTAAAGAAACAAAACCAGTTATTAGTTTGAGCTACTAAGTAATTAAAGGAAGAAGAATTAAAAAATTAAACTGAATTAAGTCAGTGTTTAACATATAAGAATACAACCAATTTGTCTCAGAGGCCTGAGGGTCCAAACTGATATTTAATTACAAGACAAAAGACACTGTCAATTTGACAAAGGCAAAAATAGATTAAAACATGATACTATATTTAAATTTGATCTCGTACAATGAGTTTTGACTTCCTGCCAAACTCCTGTAGTATCATTTCTTACATCACGTAATAAAATGCTCATGTAATAAAAATCTCCCTGTACAGAGATTCCAATTTATGCATTCTTTCCGCTGGGTCTAAAATATATCACCTCAGCAGAGATTAAAGTGCTGAATATAGTGAACATTTATCACTTTGTTTCTGAAAGAATAAAAATATGCATTATTATTAAACTTTAGGACTGTGCTTGTGTTGTTGCCATCAGCTACCATAATCAGAACGCAAAGTAGCAGAACATCTATTCCAAGAATGGGTAATCTGCTCCTTTATAAACACCAGAGGAAAAAAGGATTAAGCCTATTGTTTGTTTGTTTGAGATGGCTTAATTCTCCTCTAGCAACTAGCCCCTTGGCTTTTCTTCACTCAAGAGAATATTTGGAAAAGGAAAACAAGAATCGCTATCTATAAGTGTTGCTCACTTTCAGACACTAATCTGCATTAATGAGTCTCTATCACTTCAGTTCCAGGTAATAGCAGCAGTGGTACAAGGATAGACTTGTTGACTCAAGAAAACAAACAAGCAAACAAGCTAACAAAGGCAAGGAACAAATAAATTATTTAAAGGATGTTCCAACTAATGAACATTTAATTCTATGATCAGTTTATAGGCCTGAAATCTGCACTGGCTCAAGTACTTTATGGATTTAGTAATTTTAGTTTCTCATATCTCCATGCAAAGTGTAGAAAAAGCATAAAACCAAAATGTACCTTTAACTGTAAAGAGGTCACATTTCCTTTGTATTTTTCAAAATCTTTGCATGAAATGTTGCTTTGTTTTCAGGCTCATTATTAGACCCCTGAATATTCAATACTTATGTGCTCATATTTCTCATTATGTGAAAACTCATGGAATTTTATCCTCAGCAAACTGAGAATCTTGGAACTACATTCATTTATACTGCCTGAAGGTTTGGTCTTATTGAAATCAATCTAAGGTTTGGAACCTTTGTTTTTTATTAAGTATAAAGGAGGTACTTACTTTTGGCTGCCAAGACTACAGCTGGGTGACGCCAATTTTTTTTTTCTCCCTCACTGTTATTGCCACTCAGTTAAGACAAGAAGCAGAAAGTGAGAGAACCACACTGGGATTCTTGATGTTGAAAGTGGAGGAGAAGGTAATTGATTTTTCCTTCAATATTTAACTTAACTAGTTACTGGAAACATTAAAGATGGAACAAAATCTCCTACTGGTCTCTTCATTCTCTATTTGCCTTTGTACTTTTCTTTCAAGAGACATAATATTGATGGAACTCAGAGAGAAAAATACAGGTTAAGAGGATGTAAGATGAAAGGAGAAACTAAAATTTGTGTAGCTATAGGTCATTTAAATATTGTTAAAATATATTTATTTATCTTTTTTGAGTATACTATAGCCTTAAGAAAACCTATAAAATACATGAATTATTTGTGACAAGCTGAAACTTAATTACTAGGTCTACAAGGGCAGAGGGGTAGATTGTAAAATAGAACTAAGGTATTTAGACTTTCCCCTCACTGATAATCAATTTAAATAAAAAGAATCTCATTATTTTAGAAATCACAGAAAAAAAATCCACAATTTGCCTAATATTTTTCTAGTGTTCTTAGTGTCAGTAATCTTGTCACAACTTTACCCAAAGCATTCCTTTATTTAAGATCATTTCTCTCTCTCTCTGTTATGTTTTATTCTTTTGTGGAAAATAGAGAAAACAACATAAGTATATACCATGATGACGGAGTTTTGAAAAGACTTTTAGAAGCCCATCTTTGACACAAATTCCTTCACTCAAGTATGGATTTATAATGCTAAGGAAGTGGAAAAATATTTACATTTGCATTTCTAATATAGATAATCCCAGATCAAAATGGTATTTCTTATTTAATGTTAATGTTATAACCAACTCTGGGGAGGTCATCAAATTATTTCTTTATGTAGAAATATTCCCACTACATTATAATTATGTGATTTGCTGAGTATTTGCTATATGCTAAGTAGACAGCTTACTTATACCCATTAAAATAAGCTTAAAGTGTTTCAATAATTAGATCAAATTTATATGTTTGTAAGCATCAAAGATTGGATTGGGATCAAAAAGGTGTAAATCCCATGTCTCAGCACCTAATTACTGAGGTCTGTCCTTCAGCAGTATTAGAACCATCTGTTGAAACTGATTTAAATACCTGTATTCCTGGATGTGGATTCCCACATCAGACCCAGGGAGTTTGTACTTTGTAACAAACATATCTGATAATTCCTAAATATGGTATTATCCAGGTATCCCCTGAGACACATAGTATACAATAAGAACAAGACACAATAAAGCTAGCCAAATTACCTTTGTATTGAGTACCTATTATGTTCTAGGACAGAAACTGAACTACATATATGTCATATATTTTTGTATTTAATTTTGACACAATGCTCTGTGGTATGCCCAAGTATCCTTCTCTATACATAGGAAGACACCACTGTGAAGCAATGTGCCTAAGGTCTCACAAATTAGAAATGGTGGTCAGACTTTGGTCTTTTTGCTCTTCGGTACTCGTGCTTAAATATTTGTAAAACTGAGATGAATTTTCAAAATTTCAGAGGAAGTTAAGTAAATTATGGAATCATCATTTAACAGACTAAGTACTAAGAAAAGACTGCAAACTATAACAGATCTTCATATTTTTACTTTGCCTGTTTTAAGAAGCTTTCTTTTGTCCTTTCTTTGACCTCTAAGAACTCAACAGCTTTCTTCATTTTTTATGTTTTTGTTTTCAGGCCACCAGAGAGGCTAACATTAGCCCTTGTTATTACTTTGTTATTAAAAAACTGGATGAAATGGAAGAAGAAAAAAGTTAAAGCAAGAAAGGGAGATTGTAAAGAAACTAATGGAAGGAATGGAAAGGAAAAAGAAGGGGGCTGTGAACAAGAGGCACTTCTAGATGGGAGGAGAACTTCTCACACCCAGAGACTGCGAGTTAACTTGTGTTTTGAATTAAGTAGCAACATTACTAGGCAAGGCTCTGTTCCAAGGCACATATAAAGTACTAACATAAAGGAAACAGACATAAAGAGAAGGTTTTCTTAGTAAGGGAGAACGGTCTACCAGGCAGTCAAGCTGGATGATATTCTTTTAAAGAGACAGGGATGGAGACTCCCACCTTCCATGCTGCTATAGAGGTAGAAGGCATTTGCAGAGATCATTTGAAAGGGGTAACAAAAAAATCGGTGCACCTCCTGCAGTACTTGAATAGGAATAAAAGAAGTTATCTGTACAAAGCTACTATGAACAGAAATAGAAAAGGTGAGAGCGATGTACTGTTGGTGATCTCTAATCTAGGCCTAGAGCTTGTACTTTCAAGAATGAATTTTGGGCAACTCCACATAGAAATAGTGAGTGTCATTGCAGATTTAACACACTGGGATTCATCTGGTGAATCTGCATGTCTACTGTGCAAAATGTAAAATGTGGGTCAGAGAACCAGGAGTAGGAAAATTCAAGAAAATACTTAACAGAGACCACTCATACTTACCCTCAGTAATCTTGGCTATATCCAAACCTACAATGATGGTAAAGTGGAATCCTGTGTTAATACAAGTCCCACACTGTAGTTTTACTAGAAACATTATAAGAAATTCCACAATGTGGATGGAGTTTTTCTCAACTAATTTTTCCCTAAGTTGAAAGGATTTTTTCAAATATTGTTATAAGAGAGATACCTGAACTAGGTGAGATGATCTAATGGACTTTTAACAGTCATACTTATCTTCACCTCTCAACTGAGTAGACAAGTTAATTATAACCATTACACTTGTCAATAGTCCAGGATCCTTAGTTAATTTTTTTTCACCTTACCCTTGAATTGATTGCTTATAATTATTTAAATTTATCATTTTTATTTTTAAACATCCTTAGCATTCTAATATATTTATCATCTGAAGGTATATTTATCTTTTTGCATAATTTGTAAACCAGGAATTGTGATGCCTGGCCCTTAAATTTAATGTAATAGATAATACATATCAGAAAGAATGATTGGCACTGTGCCTTGTATGTAGTAGGCAGACAAAAATGGTACTTATTATTAATCATTCTATAACTTCAGACTGATTAAAAGAATGAATATATGTTTTCCTGAAAAACATCTTAAAAGAAAAACACTGGAAGGCTATGGGAGAGTTACTATTTGAATAATGGAATACCTAAGTATAATGACCAGAGACATTGGGGAACCAATATTAGCATATTATAAATGGACACATACAAATGAAGATGTGGAAATATCCAATAATGCTTTCTAGTTAGACAATAAAAGAAAATCCAGAAATAGGTTTCCTAAATTGCCTTGTGGTATTCTGAATGTGGTGAAACTACAGGTATTTTTGATTCCTAACCACTTAGGTCACTTCTCCTTTTGATGCAGATATATTATGCTTACCCATTCTCTTTTCTCCATGAACAAGCCACACATGTTCACAAGTGTTTAATTGCTCTCCAAATGCTCCCATGAAATCTTAAACTATCATTCTTTCCCCTGATCTTTTGTCTCATCCCTTTCTCCATTATAAGATTCCCCATTTTAGACAATTCCTTCCTTATCATATTATTTGCTCTGATAATTCTATTGCCCAGCATCATAATCCCATCATGAAATAAAGGAAATATGATCAGAATACAAGGAACAACAGAGATTCTGTGTTAACATTTTTGAGGAGTGAGTAGAGAGAGGGGCTAATGCTTGTCTTGTCTTGGATATATTTCAACAAACATATAACAACTTTGTATTGAGTGTTGAAAGTTCTCTGCATTGGCATTTAGTTATAGCTGTTGCCAAGAATTTGAAAGTAAACAATATAAATACAAAGGAGTTACCTAAAAATAAACTCTAAATTCCCATACAATGAGCACCTTGGGAGTAAAATCCAATCAGGAAAGTGTGAAATGTAATGTGTGGTTAGGGAATAAAACCACCTTTTAATTACTATTGACAGCTAGAGGATATAGTCCTTACAACTAGTTAATTCACTTTTTTTGTGTGTGTGAAAACAACATGGCTTTATCACCTCTAAAAGCATAAATGATATCACATACGGATAAACATCTTTCAGTTTGGCTTAAATAAAAACAAAAGCAAGACATATCAGCTACATTTCTTTATCTGCAAATTTAAAGAAAGCAGATTTTTTTCTTATCCTTTCCAAATACAAAACACTGATAGCTATGAAAACAAAAACAAAAAAAAAAAAAGAGAAAGAGAGAGACAGAACACATACTGAAAATCTCTCAGCATTAGAGGAAAAGCTAAGACAGTTTTTATTAAGAAAAAGAAATGTTCTTTTCTCACAATTGCCATTACAAGGTTAATGTGGAATCTTTCCTTAAATGGGGCAGCAAAGAAGGTCACTGAAGTCACAGCATACATAGTTAGTTCACTTCATTCTTTCTGTCAAGGTAAGTCATGCAGGAATGCCTGTATAGCATGTGAACAATGAAATCATTGGAGAGAAATACTCCTAAAAGTCAAAGTATGATATTCCACATGAACAATTTGACAAAAGCTACCTCAGTACAAGTCTCAATACAAGAATGCAGACTCTTTCTTGGGTGATTAAAAGGAGAGGAAGCTACATATTTCATTGTAATATATACATGACTGACAGAGAGCATTAAAGAAAAAAAACGCACAGTAGACTAAATTTTATATTTTAATTCAAAACAATTATAGTGAGTTAGATCATTTCCTTCACATTTTTTTCTATAAAAATAACACCACAATTTTAGTAAATTCTGCATGTCTTTAGTGGTAAATTTGTCTCTTTTTATTCTGAGTGTCCCTACATAACTTCCCCTGTCTATGTGCCTTTGCAATAACAGCATTGAAATAAAAGAGAAAGGCTGCTTTTCCTAAAACATAATGTGGTCCTCTGCCCACAAATTCCCTTGAACTGTCTTTCATGCCAATGTTATTTTTGTGACCTTGTTTCCAGGTCATCCTTTCCAGTTTATGTAACTCAAGATAAAATGTAGTAACTGGGGACTATTGAACCTTCTAGAAAGTGATTTTCATTTCAAATATAGCCACTTTTTCATTTAGTTCTCAAGCAGATTACCCACAGCAAACCGTATTCAGCATGTAGATGACACTAGTACAGCAGTTATCAGTAGAGAACTCAGTACTGGGAGAAAGACAAATGACATGCAAATTAATAAAACACATAATTATTGACTATCTAACATTAACCAAGCAACAAAAAAGTACAGAACATACAAAGACAAATGAGATGAAGTCCTTTCTATAAGGGTTCTTGCAGGATCATAAAATGGAAAAATACCTATGCTGGAGATATACAAAAATTTAATGGAAAACAGAAGGGGGCTGATTAACTACCTGGTAAAAATTAAATATAATATTAGAAAATAGACATTTGAATTGGTTAATGGAGATGAATTTCAGGAGATTGAAAAGAAAAGGAACATCAGTCTGGGGCTG